>NC_089254.1:113330172-113669313 GCF_963930625.1 Muntiacus reevesi
CCTCCGCTGCTCTCCTACCGGCTCTCTTTCCTTCCCTTCCTGAATCTCTGGGCTGCTACCGGCCAGGCTGGAGACGCAGGCATCACAAGACCTCCCTCCAGCCAGTGAGCTGTCCTTGCCCCGCCCTCCTCCTTGAGAGCTGGGTTAATGGGGTGCCTGGGGTGTATTACTGAGGCTTCCCTTGCTCTCAGATTCCTCCCTTGCAGATGCTGAGATGTGCAGGGCAACTAAAGACATTTCTGCATTTCCCTGAAGGTGGATGCTAGATGAACCTGGTTTGCTTAGAGCAGAATCATATTGTTCGAAACAAAGATTTTTATATCCCCCCAAACAGAAAATTGTGACACCTCAAAGTCATACTGTCACACGACAAAAGCAAGTTGTAAAACAACACACATTATTTGTCTAACTGAACTAAAAAGTGATACTATATTATCTGTGTATAGATGAAAATGTTTTTTAAAAAGCTGGAGGAATATATGCAAATGAACCACAAGTACCTTGATAGGGAAGAAAGAGAAATTTTACTTTTACTCTAAATTATCCAGTGTTTTTGTGTACGTTTAATTCAGGATGAACTTGAACAAGAGTGTATACTGTTTGTATTAAATAAACACTTTACATATGATTGTACAGAACTAGCTTATCATAAAATCCGAACCAATGTATTTCAGAGCCAAACAAATGACAAGCTATGTGGAAGAGACTGAATATTTGCTGAAGGCTTAAAGACAGAACGAGCACACGAGCAGCCGAATCAATGAAAGGCGGGCTGCACACTGCTGTCTCCTCCAGTCACTAGAACACCCCTTGAACACTTGCTGGGCTTAAGTCAGCCTGGAAATCAGTTACCTGTCCAAGGCAAGTCAGAATTTATGCCAGGCCCATAGTAAAGCCATGTCTTAACTAATTTGACTTCCAATATCTCTGAGGGGAAGAATACGTACCCTTTATTCTCAAAACTTATTTTGGCCTGTCCTATAATGAATTATTTCATTAAAAACAAAACACTCAAACTAACAAAACCACCGTTTTGGTGTACCTTAAAGCTTTTGCCATTTTAGAGCTTTCTCTTTTTCTGTCATCTCTTAAACACATGCAAAATAAATACAGTGGAGTCCCCAGCAGGAGCTGCTACTTAAGGAGCTCTGGGCCTCAGTCCTTACTAGGAGTTAAGTGGCAAAGAGCATTTTTGCTCCAGAATTCTGAAGGCATTTTGGTGTTGGATAATCTGGACCTGTGGAAACCTGATACTGTTTCTCACCAGTGCCGCAGTTCAAATATTTTCAATATCTTACTTTCTGTAAGCAAATATTGAGAATGCTCAGGAGACAGCATAAATATAATGACATAACTCATTATAAATAGCATATAAGTAGAAAGTGTAGATAGACATGAGTCTAAGTTACCTTAAAATCCTAGTTCCTGTGGCTCTCAGTCCATAAGGCTCAGACTACATTCTTTGGGCATTTCTACAGAGCGGACAGTAGGTGGCACTTTCAGCCTGCTTAAAAAACAGTTCACCGGCTTTGACTTCTTTGCTTGCTTTTTAACTGTTTTACCACCATTGCACAGAAAACAAAGTAATTTCATACATAAGTGTATGAAGTCCAGATCAATGTCTTGGGAGCAATTTCAGAACACAAAGCCATTTAACTGAATCTGTAGGAAGCATTTACAAATAACCACAGAAAAGACTTTACCTTTCTGCAGATCCAAACTGCAGAAAGAAAGTGAAAGTCACTGAGTCATGTCCGACTCTTTGTGACCCTTGGACTGCAATCCCGCCAGGCTCCTCTGCCCTTGGAATTCTCCAGGCAAGAATGCTGGAGTGAGTGCCATTCCCTTCTCTAGGTGTCGGGAGCCGCCCCGGGGGCCCAATATGTTCTCTCAGGAGCCGCCAGGATGAGAAAGGAATCTGCAAGGCAGCTCTTCCCCTCAAGTATGTCCGAGGGGCCCGGTATGGCCCTTTCTTCCTGCTGTCTTACTGTTGTTGGGCTTTCTATTAATTTTTGGAAATATAAAATATAGTAATAAGGCCTCCCTGGAAAAGTCCAAGCCTTTTTTGGAAATGCTTATGATTTCTCTGTCTCAGGGCATGACCATAAACATCAAGTCAGCAAAGAAAAGGCCACAGGGATAGTTTGGCTGCTTGCTTAAAAGATTATAATGTTCCAGATGGAAAAGAGTAGAGGCATTTAGATTTAGAAGTAGATGTACTGCATCAGTTTACTTGCTCCTTGGTTGAGAGGGTTTTCATTATTGCTATTTCCTTGCTGCTATTTGTTCATTGTTTCCCTTTCTTTATTTATTTTTTTTTTTTTTCTTTTTCCCTTTCTTTAAACAACATGATATTATGGGTATTTTTGTAGAGTTAGGAAATGGGGTACATAGATTTCAATAGAAGGTTTATATTAACCAGCTTCACTGCCATTATCTCACTATTAATAGAGGTGTTTTGCTGCTTTAGAGGTGTTTCTGCTGTTTAATAGTTAATCATTGTAAATTGAGATTTTGTGGTTTCAGGTAAAGAAAAATATCAGGTTTTTCTCATGGTACTATTCTCAGAAATGTCAGACAGGTTACTGTGACCCTTCCCATGTATTGTTTTATTGTCCAAAGAATTTACACTGTGCCTGAGATTTGTAGGATATTGTTTTTGTTAGAGTGAGAATGTTAGGCCATGGAGGCAAAAAGACTATGTTCAGGGCATTTAAAAATAAACCCTGTAATCGGAAACGTTCTAGATGAATGCACAGGGGAAAAACATGGGAAAGAAAAGTATTGACAGATGCACGAAACGATATCGGATGTAATATGTGCTGACTTAAGGGGGAGGTAACGTTCATTCAATACAAACTGAGCTATCCTAAAAAAAAAAAAATAGCTGTATTCTGTGTGTGTCTGTCTTCTTCCTCGCCGATGCCATTCATCCCTAGGGTATTCCTGGTCCTGCTCGGGCTGGACCTCGGCATCTAGGGAATCTTCCCAATCCAAGTTATCCAGTAATAAAATGCTTTTGGTGTTTGTGTCACAAATGCTCTTTGCTACTTTAATTTCTGATAATGACAGAATCTTAGGTCGACCTAGGCCCTGTCCTAAACTAGTTTGTGTCCTGTAACCCAGACACATAGACTTTACAAAGTTTGGATTTTCTTGTTTGGAAACAACTTGACCCAGCTGATCACAAGTGAAAAGCAAACTACTAGGCCTTAAAATGTTCCAGTAGAGTACAATCAAACGCTGTTGATTCTAGGTACTTCATAGGATGTTTTTAGGCCTTGTCAGCAACCAGATTCTCTTGATTCTGAAAGCTGGGTTTACTAGGGACTGGTAGCAGTGGAAGTGTGATGAAATCACTGCAGCAGTGTTCTGCTCCAATGCACAGGATCTGGACAGACTAGGAACAATGATAAAATATTCTGAAGGGGTGAATCCAGGGCATTTAATCTTATCTGAACAAAAGCTTGTGCACAGACGCATTTTTTGCCTCAATTCAGGGCGATCACAGGCTCCCTGGGCTCTCCAAGTCCCTCAGGTTAAGAGCTCCTGGCCCAAGAGTGAAAGAAAACAAAGGCAGCCCTTCCATCTTCCCATTCCGACCTCTGGTCTCATCACAGCCTCAGCCCTGAGAGGGACGGTGGAAGCTCAGCACGCTGCCCCAGCCTCACGGCTGCCAGACGAGTTACAGGCGCAGCCCTGCCCAACGGCCTGCTGCTTCCTGCCTGCTGCCCGGCATTGTGAGAAGGCCCCAAGGCGATCTAGGAAAAGCAAAGGGGAGTCCAACTCAGCCGAGCGGACCGGAAGCACGAGGGAGCTAAAGAGACAGGAAGCACCAGTCAGGTCAAGGAACGACCCACTTCCGGCTGTGCTGATAACGGACGTGGCCGAAGCGTCCTGCTTCCTGCGCGCGCGTCTCTGCGTCCGCAGGCACTTCCGGTTTGCCTCACCGTGAGAGGCGACTGCTTGTCAGAAGGCAGATCTTTTCTGTCATCGATAAACTGTCTTTTCCTTGCTGTCAGCCCTGTAATCTGGCACTATATGCCCCTTGTTCTATTGGCTGCTAACATTTCTGTAAAAGGAGAGCTAACTGTCAAGAGTTCAAAATTCCAGTGGTCTGTGAAGTCCCACCCCCAATCCAGTCTCCAGTGTTCTGTTTGAATCAGGTAAAAATGCTCATTACAGACTTAGCATTGAACATACCAATGTGAGAACATGAATGAATTTAGAACTTTCAGAAAATCTAATTTTAAAGGTATTTGTTTATCTTTAAAGCCCAATGAGAAAATTTTACTCTTGCTTATGTTGTCTGAGGAATAAACATGGACAGATAATGAAAAAATGCTACAAAATTTGAGGCTTTGAAGAATGGAATTACAAGAGAATGGGTCTCATGACGAGTAACTCCTCTGAGATGGAGAAGCTGAGAGGAGAAACAAATTGATTCAAGGAAAGATCTTACTATTAGAGCTGAGGTCATCTGCCATTTAGTCAAATTTACTTTTCTGCATGCCAGATCACCTTATACAGACTTGTACAGACACACAAAACAACCACCATCTCCACTGATACACAGAGGGGTGCCCTGGCCACGGCTTCAGACCACCTTGTGGGGCACTCAAGATGCTCAGGACTCCATCCCATGTGTCCTGGGGAAGTGACTCCCATGAGGTCCAACCACTGAGTCTAGTTTTACTCTGTTTTCAAACATCCCTTTAAATCCCTGAGGACAGCGCTCCTCTCTCTCACCACATAAAATGTCCCCCATGTGTCACTGGTCCTCATCAACATGGCTGCTGGTTTTAGAATCACTCTTAAGATATGGTCACCTGATTCTAATATTTTTTATTGTGCTGAAGTCAGTCAAGAGTTTTATATCTTACTAGCATATTAATATGTCAGATTCAGAGAAATAATTGAAGTGTGAAGTCAAATGATTATCCTATTCATATGAAGTATATAAATATAGTCTCTCGGAGATGGTGAAGGACAGGAAGCCTGGTGTGCTGCAGTCCACGGGGTCAGTAAGAGTTGGACATGACTGAGTGACTGAGCAATGATAAAATATTATCTCAGTTCATAATGAATGTACAGTGCATAGGGCAAAGTGGGAGAAAAGTATTTTAAAAATTAGTTCGAGCTTCGCTAATAAAATTAGCAGTGGTAAATGTTGTTTGAGGGAATAACATAATGAATTATGGATTAGGAAATTTTCGTCTTATGTGAAAGGAAAAAAATCAAAAGTCACAGAACATTCTCATGAGAAGACATATTTATTTATCTATAAACTGTTCATTTTCTGTCAGCCTACTTCCATGTTACGAGTCTGTGGGGTTTCCATGACGGCTCATGGTAAAGAATCCTGCCAATGCAGGAGACACGAGTTCAATCCTGGTCCAGGAGGATACCACATGCGTCAGAGGAACTAAGCCCGTGCACCACAACCATTGAGCCTGTGCTCTAGAGCCTGGCGTCCACAGCTGCTGAGCCCACGCTCTGCCACTACTGCAGCCCATGACAGGAGAAGCCGCTGCGCGGAGAAGGCCGTGCACCGCACCCAGAGCGTGCGCCCCGCTCACCGCAACCAGAGCGAAGCCCGTGCAGCAGCAAGGACCCAGCACAGCCCCACCCAAGGAAAGAGCCTATGCAAGAACAGCCGAAGCCCACTCCGTGCTGTCCCTCCCCGCCCCGTGGCCTGAGCAGTGGGCGCTGCAGGCCAGCCCTCGGGGGCACTGCGGAGTGGGCAGCGAGCCCGCCTGCCCGCCTGTGGACTAGGCCCCCACCTCAGGTGGAGCCGCGCTGCACCCAGGTGCTGACGTCACCCACTCACCGTGACGTCCTCCTTGGTCAGAGCCTGCTCACTGCCGCCTGCCTTTCCCTTTTAATCTCTTCAGAGTGTGCAGACGTGGGGATCAGACACGACCTCCCAAGAGTGTTCACAGGAAACGGTGCCGCGCACGGGCAGAACTGCCCGGGTGAGCACCCGCCATCAGACCCACCGACTGAGCTCCCTTTGTGCCGGGAATGGGTCGTCTCCAGAATGCAGGGGAGAGTCTGTGTCACCCAGGCCGATGGTGAGACGTTCACAGGGGTCTTGGCTCCTGGACGCTGCCTGGGGCTGGCTAGTGGAGGCTCCAGGAGTGAAGCGGCCGACCACAGGAGCGGCGGCAGCAAACTGCGGCACAGCTCGCTGGCGAGGGTTCCTGGAGGACGCAACGGTGACAGAGCTGGGGTTTCAATGGCAACAACATTTAAAGACATAAATGGTAGTATACTGTGCACAATGTTTTATTATATCTTGCTTATATTCAGCTGACAATATCTTGGGGAAAACTCTCTCTTGGGACACTGTTTTCTGCAAATCTGTCCACTGAATGGATGAGGTACTATAACACACTTTACTGGTCCACATTGGAATAAACGCTAATATTCAATTACATCTTGACATCACAAAAAACAATGTAATGCATAACCTTAGCCTATGTTATTCCACTGCAGGAAAATGTATAAATTTCTAATGCATTGAATAATGTCCAACGTTCATGTGGGACTGAGAGTCCTCACTAGCCAGAGTGAAGAAACCTCCTTGAATATGCGGAGCATTCAACCAACGCACAAAAAATGCATGTATTAGAGCTGAAACAAAAAAAAAAAAAAGAAACAAAAGAAAGAAAAAGAAAGAGGGAGAGAGAGATATGAAACTAATCACAAGCCTTAAAGGGCACAAAGACTTGTACTAACAAGTCTTAGCAATAATCCTGAAAAGTGTTTGTTATGCAAGTAACCATTACCTACCAGGAAAAAAATAAATTAACACTTTCAGAAAACATATAAATAAAACAAAACAAAAGGATTTCTTTCACCCAGGAAACTTTAAGACATTTAGGGGTCCTGTGTCAGACAGCAGGTCTGATGTACATTTCATATTATCTCATACCCACTCATAAAAAATGAATGTAAACCCCTTTAAATACTCATCAAATATTTTAGAATATTCAAGAAATTGACTAGTTTTTGTAAAATTTGAATTGTCAAGACCATTATTTAAAGTAACTAAAGCAAAAGAAAAATAAGCAAGGAAGGCTATAAAGTAAAAATTTTCAAGAATTACTTCTGAAAATCATGTAAAAGCTATGCAAGCAAAGAACAACTGGCTACAAAAGTACCACATAGTTTTAGAGAATCAAGAATAGAAGAACAGAAGACATCTGTATTTTGTGAATATAATTTAACCCTGTTGTCAGAACTTGACATAAGTGACAGAAAACAATAGCACACACCAATTTTACCTACTATTCTTGGCTTCAACATCCTAATCTGTTAAATACTAATAAATGATAATGAACATTTACAGAGAAATTCTCCATCTCTAAAAACCTTAGGTTTACTCACAATTTTTGTTCTTTTAAAGTAAGTCAAGTTGTATATTCTAAGAAGTGCTTGCTCCAGAAGATGTGGAATATACATACAATGGAAAACTACTCAGCCATGAAAGTGAATGAAATAATGCCATTTGCAGCAACATGGATGAACATGGTGATTTCATATTAAGCTAAGTAAGTCAGATAGAAAAAGAAAAACATCATCTGATATCACATATGTGGAATATTGAAAAATGATACAAATGAACTTATTTACAAGACAGAAGTAGAGCCTCAGACATAGAAAACAAGCTTATGGTTACCAAAGAGGATCACGGGGGATGTGGGGAGAGGTAAACTAGGAGTTTGGGATCAATATGCACACACTACTGTATATAAGCTAGGTGGACAACAAAGACCTGCTGTATAGTGTAGGGAACTATACTCAATATATTGCAATGATCTATAATGGGAAAGAATCTGAAAGAATATATAGTCTCTCAAAGAGTCATGTCCAACTCTTTGGGACTCCAGGGTCTGTAGCCTGCCAGTCTTCTCTCAAAGGAGGGTCACAAAGAGCTGGACTCAGCAGAGGGACTAACATTACATCCCTACTACTATGCTCGTTCTTAGCCAACTGGAGAAAGACATGAACGCGTTATCAGTGCCGCATTAAGTTTTGCTCTAAGATGCCTGCCCTATAGGGAACAATTTGAACATATTCTGAATTTCAGTTCTGCTTGCAAGTCACTTTGTGAGAACAAACAGCTGGTGGATGGAGGCACGGTTGACCCAGAGGATCCTAACCAGGCAGGAAAACAGAAACACACTTAACACACAATAAAACAGTAAACTGACCGAGGACATGGCAGCCAGTCATACTCCTTCGTTCTCCACTTGTCCACACGTAATTGTCTACAGTCTGCTGTGATTCTTGGCTACTGTAAAATAGAGTGCATTAATAGGAAATTTGAGACATAATAAGGCAAACAGATAAGGAGAGAACTGTCATTGAAAAGAGAGTCGATGGCTTACAGCTCCCAAGAGGAGGGACAGGCCAAGCCATTGGCCACACGGGAAAGGACCGGCTTGTCTGGAGAGGGAGGGAGGGGGATTCAGTACAGGGCCCTTTACTGTGACTCCTCAGGAGGCAACAGTGAGCTGGGTGTGCAGGGTCAGGACTGACTAGTGTGTGTGGTGCTAGCAGCCATCCTTGGTGTCTGGCTCTGGTGACAAGGGAAGGGGGACTGAGGCCCGGAGCGCAGCTAAAATATCACCTCCTCAGAGACACGCCCGTAGTGCTGGAAGGCAAGCATAATGTCCAAGACGGGGGAGCAAGCAAACATACCTGGCACACACCAAGAAGGAAACAAAGAGTCATCCTCCTCCAGGAGGGAAATCTCTTTATACCTTAAGTTATAGTGAATTTTGAGATCTTAAATTAGAAAGATGACTCAGGAAGTCAACTAGTGTAATTAAATGGAAAAAGAGAATGAAAACAAGCACAAATAAAATAAAATAAAATGAACAGAAAATTTAAAAAAATGAAATAGCAAAAAAAAAAAAAAAAAAAAAAAGAGAGAGAAGAAGAAGAAGAAAGAAAGCTAAAGACAACTAAGATTGAAAAGGCGCTGAAGAAATGCGTCCAAAATTGGAGGGAGCCTATGGCTTTCTGAAGGAGCTCGCTTTGGACCATGACTCAAGACCCTGAATGGAGAAACGCATATGTGCCACACTCACGGAATCTATTGGTGCTAGGACCCTGAACACTAACAGAGTGGCTAGTGAGAAACCCCAGAAATTGGAGTGGACCTCAGTCGAGAGCAAAGTGGAAGAAGGAGGGGAGGGGTTTTCCTCAGGCAGGGGTTTGGGGTGGGGAGACCCCTCAAGGGGAGAGGGTAGGTGGGCAGACAT
The DNA here is from genome assembly GCF_963930625.1 of Muntiacus reevesi. Taxonomy (NCBI): domain Eukaryota; kingdom Metazoa; phylum Chordata; class Mammalia; order Artiodactyla; family Cervidae; genus Muntiacus; species Muntiacus reevesi. The sequence continues at coordinate 113,339,448 of NC_089254.1, forward strand.
ACGTTTCCACAAGAGTGTTAGGATCTGAAGGGTGAGCCCATGGAATTCCTCCCCAGCCCGCATGTGTGTGCTGAACTTGGAAGCCCTGCATTGACTCTCTAGCGGGCAAGGCTGGAAGGCCAAAGGCCCCCCGACTCATTTGCATCCTGAGCCCTTTGGTCCAGGGCCAGATGGGAAGTGCTTGCGGGGCTTCCTCAAGGGGAATTCTCTGAGAAAAGTGTTCGTGATGGGATGTTGGCAGTGGGAGTGAGCACGCCCTCGGAGGCCTCACCCAATGAGGAGTTTTCGCGTGCGGGGGTGGGGCTGTGGGAAAGCCATCAAAGGCCCGAGGGGGCGGGACCCAGGCCCTTTTTCGGAGAAGCAAGGTGTGATGCACCAAGAGTTCCGGCGAGGAGCGAGTTCCTCTCTGCGGTGTGGCTGGTGCAGCCTCCTGGAAAGAGGCGGGGCCTGCAGTGTGCCCGGGGCCACGCGGTTCACCTGGATCGTGCTGAGCTGCCGAGCTCTCGAGGGCTGCCTCTGCTGGGAAGTTACTGGAGAGGATGGGGTGCGTTACCGGGTCTGAGCACGGTCCGAGGTCCTCGCGCTTCTGCGCGGGTGGGAGAGTCCTCTCTGGATGGGACTTTGGGTGTGGGTTTGCCTTTCTTTCCCCGTCTGCATTCTTTGGCCGCACCGCTGGCCTCCGGTGAGTGACGCGGCAGGGAGACGCCTCCCAGTCTGCCCACAGCCAGCCGAGCAAGGAGACGATCTCCTGAGCCCTTCGGGGGCCGGGAGGAGCGGGTGCGGGTCCGTGAATCGTCTCCTTCCGGCCGGTCAGGCTCTCGCAAACGCCCCAGACGTCGAGCAGGGTCCCGGGAGGAGATGGGCGACCAGGCTCTATGGGTGGAATATCCTTGGGAGGCGTAGTGCTACTTGGGAACGGGACTTCCGGCAGAAAGACACGGGGATCTGCTCGTCACCGGCGGGACGCTCGTGCGCAGAGATGCCTGGGGCTCCATTTCCGGTGCAAGGAGTCTGCTGCAGAACCTCCAAGCGCCACACGGGAGAAGCGATTCTCCGTGCCCCCAGCACCACCGCCAGCACCACCGGCACAAACACGACGGCCAAGGGGAGAAAGGCAACCCGTCGAGTGCCAAAGAAACTTCTCCACCAGCATGGCACAGGTGCCTAAGTGGAGATGGCTCATGCAACCGTTCCTTTCTGAAAGCAAAGGTCCTCCCCGCAATGAGGAAAGACCCAAGCCTGCCCTAGATGGTGAGAGCAAGACAACTGGACATCCGACTCTGCCCATCCTATCTGTCCGTCAGTTGTCTCGTCCCGCTTGGTCCCGGACAAACGCCGCTGGACGCGATGAGACGTGGCCGGCCTCCGAAGTGTCTGGGGTGGTGGGGAAACTGTCCTCTCCTAGCTGCTTTCCCGCCTGCCTCGTGATCCCGCACCTGGTGGAGGGGTGCCTGAGGCCCCTTATCGATCCCCTCTAGCGGTTTCTTTCTTTCTCTTGGTTGCCGGCTTCAAACCCAAAACCCTCCATCAAAAGGTGGGACTGGAATTTGCGATTTAGCATGTCAGACCTAGAGGGACAGCTGTGGCTCCTGAATGTGCTAGTCGGGTTGGCAAGGAACAGAGAACTTTCCGCTGGCTTCTTCTCCCCGCACGGTTACCTACAAGGCACCGTGCCCTCCCACACGCAGAAAGGAAAAAGAATGATGAGCAGTATCTTCCCCCAAGAACACGAACAAGCGTGCCCTGGATGAGGAAGTCGAGCCACCCACAGGCCACCCTCATTATCACCACCAATCTTCCTCTGCTCCATCACCTCAAAAGGACTTACTGCTTGCCCCATCCACACCCTCTGAAGAAGAAGAAGGAGAAGGAGAAGGAGAAGGAGGTGATTAAAGTGAAGGAGAAGAAGGAGAAGAATGGTGATTGGAATGGCTTGGCAGAGGGAATGGGAAGGTCGCCTGATGCTGGGGCAAATCCGTTCAAAAGAGAGACAGATGCTGGCTGATCTGGCTTCTCTGTGCCATGGGAAGGAGGCAAAAGGACAGCAAGGTAGTGAGCACGTGCCTCATAAAGCACAAAGCGGTAGCGTCCTGGGATGGGACGGGGCAGCGGGAGGTGGGAGGGGTGCAAGAGGCTAAGGACGAAAGCGGGGTCAGGGCCGTCTTTTCCTAATTAGGATCAATGGAGTCAACACGTCAGCTATGGGAAATCCGTGGACTGTGGGACGCCCATAGTGCTGGAAGGCAAGTATAATGTCCAGGATGGGAGAGCAGACAGACATACATGTCACACACCAAGAAAGAAACAAGCCGTCATCCTCCTCCAGGAGGGACATCTGTTTATACCTTAAGGTACAGTGCGTTTTGAGCCCCTAAATTGGAAAGATGACTGTGGAAGTCAACTAGTGTAAATAAAATAGAAAAAGAGAAAGAAAACAAGCAAAAAGAAAGAAAGAAAGAAAATGAACAGAAAAGACAAAATAAAATATTAAAAATGAACGAAGAAGAAGACAAAAAAGAAAAGATGAAAAAGAAGAGAGAAAGAAAAAGACAACTAAGATTGAAAAGAAGCTGAGTTAAATGAATCCAAAGTTGCAGCGAGCCTATGCCTTTCTGAAGGAGCTCACTTTGGACCATGACCGACGGCCCTGAAATGAGAAAAGCATATGTGCCACACTCGCAGCATCTTTTGTTGCTGGAACCCTGAACGCTAGAAACATGGCTAGTGAGAAAACATAGAAATTTGAGTGGAACTCAGTCGCAGAGCTACATTGACTCAAGTGTTTATGTATGATGTAATCAAATCCCTTGTGGTTATACAGGGGAGGAAACAAGTAAATTCGACGCATTTAGGTCTGATAGAGTGTGTGAAGAACTATAGATGGATGTTCTTAAAATTTTACAGGAGACAGTGACCAAAACTCTCACCCCAAGAAAGTATTGATTGTCAGAGGAGGTCCTACAAAGAACTGAGAAAAGACCAGAAGTGAAAGGCAATGGAGAAAAGAAAAGATATACCCATCTGAATGCAGAGTTCCAAAGAATAGAATGGAGAGATAAGAGAATCTTAAGTGAACAATGCAAAGAAATAGAGGAAAGCAATAAGATGGGAAAGAGTAGTGATCTCGATGAACAGATTGGAGATATGCACAGTGTGATAGTTGCCAAGCTAAATTTTATTTGGGGCAAAATGAGGAGTGCAGCCCAGCAGACACTACCTCAGATACCTCTGAGAGACTGCTCCAAAGAGGCAGTGGGGGAAGGTCACTATATATGACTTTGGTGAAGGGGAGTTCAGTGCAATCAAGCACTTATTTTACAAAAGGATTTCTGCTGGTCATGAGGAGTTGATGTCACCTTAAGGGATTTAGTGATTTTCTAGATATGAAGAAATGTAAGAATTAGGATCAAGAAATCAGTTCCTGAAAATATCTGACTCTCTAAAAGACCTGTTCCACCAGTTTCCCTGGAGCTCAGAGTGCTTTGTTCTCCACCCCGAATTTCCCTCAGCGGATGCTGAAGGCCGTCCACTTCAGCAGCACAGTGTTCAATCTCCACCGAAGTAGCTGGCAAATTCCCTGTTGTAGTTCTGCTGCTGCTGCTAAGTCACTTCAGTCGTGTCTGACTCTGGGACCCCAGAGACGGCAGCCCACCAGGCTCCTCTGTCCCTGTGATTCTCCAGACAAGAACACTGGAGTCGGTTGCCATTTCTTTCTCCAATGCATGCAGGCATGCTAAGTCGCTTCAGTTGTGTCCAACTCTGTGCGACCCCATAGACGGCAGCCCGCTAGGCTGCTCTATCCAAGGATTTCTCTAGGCACGAATATTGGAGTGGGTTGCCACTTCCTTCTACCCTGTTGTAGTTCAGCCTCTGGCAAATGCTCTTCACAAGTGCCAATTTGTAGTTGGCATAGATATCACATGGAAGTAGTAGAGAAAATGTTGAAAAAGTAAAACAGAGATGCATTAAAACGCACTGTTAGGTTTCTCAACCATAAATTGGCACTTGCAATGGTCACTTGCCATCTACCACTACAAGGGTTAAATAAAGTGCTGCTGTAGCTGCTGATTTTCTATACCCACTGAATGGAGCTCAGGGTGGAGAGCAGAAATGAAACCCTTTGTGCTGTGGGAAAAACAGGTGGAGCAAGTCTTCAGAGAGATATTTTCAGGAGTCCAGTTTATAAGGCCAACTCTAGTGTCTCCTCATCTCTAGAAAACTGCTAAAATCCTTCATGGTGATTCGTTTCCTAGAAGGGGAAGTAAGATCCTACTTCAAGACTAAGACTGTGCCCCCAGTGCAGGGGGCCCAGGTTCCATCCCTGGTTAGGGAATTAGATCCCACTTGCCACAACTCAAATATCCCATGTGCCACAGATAAGTCCTGGCACAACCAAGTCAATAAATAAATAAAAAGACTCCTATTCCTTCCAGAACAAAAACACAGAATCCTGGCCCCAAACAGCTGAGATGCATATCAAAGGAATGATTTCAGTGAGCCCAGACTCTTGTATCTTCCCATACATAGAAAAATGCTAAATTCATTCACCTGAGATATCTGGTTTTCTTTTAATTAGCAATAATCTTTGATGTTCTGACTACTTGCCCTTTGTTGCAAAACTTCTATATAACCTGGCTCCTCTCTCACCTCACAGCAATTCCCTTAGGTTTTCTTGAGGTTCTGCCTCCCTGTCTTGAAGTCCTAAAAATTCCTGCTAAATAAATCATAGCTCTAAACTTTTAGGTTGTGCATAATTTTTAAGCAAGGACTTCACTGTCTTTAAAGGAATAAAATATTTGTAATATTTGTAATATATACTTCTTAGGGGGCTTCTGTGGTGGCTCAGAGAGTAAAAAATCCACCTGCCAATGCAAGAGATTCAGGTTTGATCCTTGGGTCTGTTCGGGGAAGCACACTGACTGAAACCACCCACCCTGGCCAGGCACCATAGTAACCATTTGCATGAGTTGTTTTACGACAGGAGGTCCTGGTAAGGAACACAGAACTAATAAGCCACCAGCAACCGGAAGAGTGCGGGAAAGGTCAAAGGAGACACCACGTGTCCGACCACCTCCCAGAATCCTCCTCTCTGACATCCATCTTGGCTGAGCAATGCGTGCACCGCCAGGAAGGACTCTGAGTCAGATGATTGGCTAAAGACAACCCGGAAACGAATCCCATCACCATAAAACCGAGACTGAGAGCCACGCAGCAGAGCAGTTCTCCCGGGTTCCCTCACCGCCTGCTCTCCGCCCGGGCGCCCTTTCCCAATATGATCTCTTCCTTCGTCAGCACATGTGTCTCCTCGGACAATTCAGTTCCGAGTGTTAGACATGAGCCCACTTTCGGGTCCTGGAAGGGGTCCCCCTTCCTGCAACAGGTGAGGAAGATCCGCTGGAGAAGGAAATGACAACCCACTAGAGGATTCTTGCCTGGGAAATCTCATGGACAGAGGATCCTGGTGGGCTTCAGTCCACGGGGTCGCAAAGAGCCAGACTCAACTAAGTGACTTTCAACAGCATCTGCAACAGCGACATCTGCTTAGACTTGCTTATGTCTTATCTGTCACATCTATCCATGGAGGATGCTTTATGTAGACCTGAGAAAATGTGTATTCTGGTTTCGTTGGATGGAATGTTCTATATATGTCTCTTAATTCAATTTGGTCTAAAGTTTGGTTTAATTCCAACACGTCATTCTTGGTTTTCTGTTTGGATGATCTATCCATTGCTAAGAGTGAGATGTTGAAAACCCTTACATTTTTGTAATGTTGTCTATTTTTTTTTTTTTTCATATAGATCTGTTATTATTTGCTTAAAATACTTAGGTGATCCAATGTTGTTTTATATATTTGCATATGTATAAATGTGTGTGTGTGTGCACGTGTGCATGTATACTTTTTGATGTATTAACTCCTTTGTCATATAATGGCCTCCTTTGATGTTTGTTATTGTTTTTTCTTAAAGTCTATTTTGTCTGATGTAAGAATTACTATGCCCCCTTTCTTTCTGCTTTTATTCCTGTGAAGTACCTTCATCTATTCCCTCACTTTGAACCTTTGTATCCCTAAAGCTGAAGTGAGTTTTTTGTAGATAGCATATAGTTGTTTTTTTTTTTTTTAAATCATCTACGTCTTTTTATTGGTGAACCCACTCTATTTGCATTTAGACTGGATATTGATATGTAAGAACTGACTCCTGCCATCTGAGTGATTGCTTTCTGGTTGTTTTTTGTCTCCATTGATTCCTTTTCCCTTTGTTTCTGCCTACTTTTGTAAATTGGAGGCTTTTCATCATGATATTGTTTCCCTTTCTATATTTCTTGCATCTACTCTAGACTTTTACTGTGGTTTCCATGAAGCTTACATTAAAATTTTATACGTAAAACAGTTTGTCTTGTGCTGATTGCTGCCTCTCTTTATTAGCCAATAAAGTTGCTCCACCATTTAACTCTTCCTCTGTAATGTTCTGATGTCACAGTTCTCTCTTTTATGCTGTGTGTTTGTTAATAAGGTATCTTAGCTGTAGTTACTTTTAATCATCTTTTCCTTGAACCTTTATACTCGAAGTTGTTAATGTACCGTTGTTCTAAGTAATTGGAATTAACTAAATCTGACTATATATTTCTACCTTACCTAGTATGTTATATACTCTTGTGTGTGTTCATGTGTTACCTTGCATCTTTTTCATTCTGCTTGAACTTCTACAGCATTCTTTGCAAGGCATGTCTGGTGGTAGTGAACTCCCTCAGCTTTTGTTTAAGAAAGCCTTTGTTTTCCCATCATATCTGAAGGATCAGTTTGGTGAATAGAGTTTTCCTGGCTGGCAATTTTTATTGCTCTGCCTTCTGAATATTTCATTTTACTGTCTCCTGGCATGTAGTTTTCTTCTGAGAAATCCACTAATATCCTCTTGGGGTTTCCTGTGTCAGTTACAGTCATCCCTTTAAGTAAATCAGACATTCCTATTTTAGATAGGAAAATTTAATCAGTATTTTGTAACAACAGTAAGGAAATTGCCATGGTTTGGGCGCCGGTTGGAAAAGAATTTCCTGACTGAGACAGAATGAGAGGGAAATAAAGTTTATTACAGTGGGAGACACCATTGGAACTGCGGGCCAGCTCAAGAGAGAACCGTCTTTGAACAGGGGTCCTTAGTCCAATTTTATACCGAAGGTACAAGGAGCAGGATGGGGTCTGCCGGTCATTTGCTGATTGGATGAGGCACATCTCCTGAGGGAAGGGGGAGGGCGGAGAGTAAGGCAAAGACCTTCTCCCTATGGGGTAGGAGGGGAGACAGGTTATAGTGCTCAGGAGGACCTGGAATCTGTTAATAGTTTCAACATGGGGCAGGGAAGGATGATAAGGGGCTGGTTTCCATTCCTGCATTCCGTTCCTCCTTGGTTTTATCTGCTCTTCCGTCCTTGGGTCACTACTTTCGTCCCTCTCTTTAATTTTAGGGCCAATTCTTTGGCCCCTTTTGATACCCTGCTCACGTCTAACTATCTAACTATTTCCCTTCTCAGGCATTTGGGAACCCAGTCTCAGGGGAAAAGGGGCGATGACCACTCTGACTTCTTCAGGCTGTACAGGGGCGTCGTGCCTTTATGGAGGGAGATGAGAGTCCAGTCCATGGAATGATAAGGCAGCTTGTTTCCGCATTGTCTGGGTGTTGGCCAGGAATACTTTTGTCAAACTATCACTTGGAGATTTGTTGTATTCTAGAAGAAAAAATTTAACAAGAAAGTTAAAGATACATGGCCCAAAGATTAAGAGAAGTAGAAAGCTCCCGAGGAGTTAGCCAGGAGAACCAGGACTAGACATTGGCTCATGACATTAGTATTTTTCTAGGTACAAGAAGATGCAAGAAGTTGGGCTCATAAAAATCTTTACCTGAAAACATCTGACTCTCTGAAGGCCGGTTCCTCTAGGTTTTTCCCAGAGCACAGAGTGCCTTATTTCTTATCTCTATCCTGAACTCCTTTCAAGGGGAGTTGAAGGTCAGCAGTTTGCAGTGATCATGATTAAATCTTTCTAGATGCAGCTGGCAAGTGCCAACTTCCAGTCAGCAGGGTCCCTTCACAGCCACATATTTGACCATGCTTTGGGGGCATTTCATGGCCTTTGTGTCCCAGGTCTAAAGAAGATTTCATTGACAGGCTACTCTGTGCTGTTACTAGACCAGACCTTGCAAGCAGCAAGTCTCTGGACCATACCTGTCTTACCAGCCTCTTGGCCCAGGAGAATATTCCCTCTTGTTGCTTCTCCCCATATCTAGAATTACATTACTACAGTCATTGATCTCATATGGAACTGCATGTCAGCATTTTATCACAGGTCAGTCACACATTTAGTAATATAAGAAACAATCTTCTGAAACAAGCAACATGGAAAATAATATAGCTAGCAGTTATTAGTAAGGTCACAAGCCAGAATTTAAGTTAAGACATTTCATTAGGTAGAGTCCAGTATACCCCAGGTCATCTGACCTTGTTAAATGATTATAGTCAGGTGTCAATCTTCTGGTTGTACATCGTGGAGGATCTGACCCTTATCCAAAGATTAGTTACTGAGATAAGCTTTCGAAACAAACTTACAGTGCCCTTTTTTATAACTTAATTAATTAAATCTTTTAACAATATAACATAACAACAAAGAACTATCTCAGAAGTGAGTCGTAGTAAACACAGACCTTAACTAACAAAACTGGAATTTAATATTAAGTGAAATATAATTTTTTTTTGTCATTGTGAGGACATTAACCCTGTAGCCAGGGAAGGCTTTAACCCATCAAATAAAAATGAGGTTTGTCAGGGAGCCAGGAAAAGCCAAGCGGCTGCCTTGGGTTTCCCATAGCCCTGACTCTTTGATTTACAGCTACTGTTCCTGCATTTTTAATTCCCCATTTTAGGAGTAGATTGTTGTCATGTTTTAAGGACATCAGAGTAGCAAAAGTCTAACAGTGAGGGGTTATTTTTTTGTGGAAGCAGAATGAGCTTTTACATGTTCCATAATCTTAAATAATGCTTATTTACTTTACCAAAGTAACAAAAGATATTTAAAAAATGTATAAATCACTTAAAGACAAAGAAATTCATAATCTGTCTTTGAAAACCTCATTCTAAGAAAACTTCATTCTCTTAACATAGAGAGTAGACTAAATTCCAGTCTGGTGCAAGCTTACCAGATAACTAACAAATGTGTTTATTGGTTAATCTTAGAAGTCTTATCCATAAATCTTGAAGTAGCAGTATTCTTGCAAAGGCATCAGAATGAGACCATAGAAGGTATGTTTAAGACCGGATTAAATTGCAATTGACAAAGTAGCCTGGTCATTGCTGTGATGTGTAACACTTTAATATGACAACTAGAATTATAACTGACAACATTTTACCAGGGCATATCAGATTTTCATGAATTTCACATAATTTCTAGGATATCTATATTAGTAGCATCAACCAAACAATATAAACTGAGAAGATTCATCACTCCTCCAACAGTACTTCCCAGGTAATTTAACATGTCAAATGAACTCAGGTAGTTTAATCTCTCTCTTTGGGTTGTCTCAGGGGCGCCCTGAAGCATCCCAAAGTTAGCTAGAAGTCAAATGATTTAGGAAATGTATTCAATAAATATCAAACGGGTTTATAACACTCAGTCAGATAAGATCATATAAGTCACTATGAAACAATAGTTACTCACTTAGCCAAAGTTAACAAAATATTTCCAAGGTAAACATAGATCACTTCAGAGATAAAGAAACTTAAAATCCATTATCAAAGGCAGTTCAACATCTCAAGAAAACTTGTATTTATGCACAAAACTCTTCCTTTTGTGTCCACTTTCCTTAAAACCTTCTCATCACATTCTGTATCCATTACTTTGTTCTCCCATCCTGAAACAGCCACCTGTAAGTCAGACCTACTTCCTTCTCCCTTAATAAAATATGATTTCATTACTCATATCTTCTTTACTGGAAACACATCCTACTTTCCTTAAGCAACCAAGAACTGACCTTTATATTAGCATTCTATAGATGGGTAAACAAAATTACCAGTGATAATTTCTAAAGAAAATTCTAGAGAACATTTCAGGATGGCATCAAACATTATTCATTAATAGTCCAAAATCTCTAGTTTCTCTCTAAGAGGAAGTTAGTGTTCAGTAATGAATGTTGCGGAATCTTATTTTATTTGGAAATGACCTAGCTATTCAATAAACTTATGTCACTTAGTTTAGCACACCCCTAGAAATTCAACTTACTCCAATCTTCAGACTATTTTAGACAGACATTTCTAAAATATAATTATTGTTAATAGTTTATCTAAAAGTTTATATCTCTCATTTACATTTTTTAGGAGTTTGTTTTTGTTTTTCTTTTTCTAGAGGTACTTTCCTTGTTGACAAACTTGTAACAGATATAACAATATTTAACTTATAATAAACCAAGGCACAATGAAAATATTATGCTTAATGTTAATGACTCTTAGACATGTCTATATTAGATTAGCAAGCAAACATTAATATTAGATATTTAATATTGAATATGTTCCAGTTCACGTGAATCTGATATTCATTTAGGTTAATTTCTCTTGTATTTAGAATTGTCTGATTTGTAAACACTTACTTTTCTTTGAAGTGAAGTGAAGTGATGTCTCTCAGTCGTGTCTGACTCTTTGTGACCCCATGGACTGTAGCCTAACAGGCTCCTCTGTCCATGGGATTTTCCAGGCAAGACTACTGGAGTGGGTTGCCATTTCCTTCTCCAGGAGATCTTCCCGACCCAGGGATAGAACCCGGGTCTCCTGCATTGTAGGCAGACGCTTTATCAATTGAATCACCAGGGAAATGTGACCCTCAAATATATGGCCAGCTGACTTTCAACCAGCATCCTGAAAGGATAATCATTTCAACAAGTGTGGTGGAACAACTAGAGAGCTATTAAGTGAAACAAACCAACCAACTACCCCCAACCCTTACTTTAAGAATTTTCATTCTTCAACTTTTCTTTAGGCCAATTAAATTAGAACTCTTTTACCATTTTGGCAATATTACTAAAAAACAAAAGAAAAGACACACACTGAAACATACATAAATCCAGACAGACAGACAGAAATCTCATAGTTTTCCACTTGATATTTAAAATATCTCTTTGATTCCCCCCCCCCCCCCCCACTTTTTGTTTGATGTTCTAATCTGCCCAAGGCTGAGGTCTCAGGCAAAGTGGGCTGTGTATTTCAGGGACATGGAAAGGGTTAACTTCAAACTTTTCCCTAGGCAGGCTTTTCAACAAACTTGTTTTTAATTGCATATGCAAAAAGAACTGGTTTTGCAGTTCCCAAGAAAAAAAATTTTAACTTTAACCCTTTTTCTCCAGAGTCTAAAGAATATCATGACAAGCCTGTGCCAGAAAGCCACCTTTCCTTTCTGTAGTCATAGTTTTATACCTAGATTATAGGCCAAATAGTGCTCAAATTGACTCTGATATCAGGAGCATATCAGCTATTAAAAATCTTGGATTGTTCCTCTGGTGGGAAGGGAAGTGTTTGTCCCATCAGAAGGATATGAAGGGTTAAGGGAATTTGCAGGAGTGGGGGAAGCTTGGTCCTTCCCCACTCTGAGAAACAGAAGTAGTTACAAGGGAATTTTTTAGGATGTTCAGGGGTAGGGGAAGCTCGGTTCCCTCCCCACCTGAGAGATAAGCATAGTTTGAAGAGGATCTTCAGGATTTTAGGAGAGCTTTGGATCCTTCAGGCTTTTGAATACAGGAGAAAGACCTGGACCAAAGGGAACTTCAGAATCCTTTCCTAGATTTCATGTGGGTATGAAAGGTCGAGTAGGGGTCATCTAGGAAACCTGATGGAGAAAGAGGGGGACAGGAGACAGGGAGGCAACAGGAAGACACGCGGCATGAGTCCCTGAAATCCAGATTCCGACTGAGGGCCACGAAGGGCTGAACGTAAGGAAATTCTGAGTTCTCTCACTGCTTTTGGCAACAGCTAGTGTGCCTTCAGAGGCCATTTTTTGGGGGTACCCCGTGGCGCAGGAGCAGCGCAGCGGTGATAGCGCAGGAGTATGGCCGAGAGGAGCTACCCCACATCCAAGGTAAGGAGCAGCAGCTACGCTTTGCTGGAGCAGCCATTAAGAGATACTCCACGTCCAAGGTAAGAGAAACCCAAGTAAGACAGTAGGCTCTGAGAGAGGGCATCAGAGGGCAGACAGACTGAAACCACAATCACAGACAACTAGACAATCTGGTCAAGTGGACCACAGCCTCATCTAACTCAGTGAAAATAAGCCATGCCATGTGGGGCCACCCAAGATGGTCGGGTCATGGTGGAGAGGTCTGACAGAATGTGGTCCACTGGAGAAGGAATGGCAAACCACTTCACTATTCTTTCCTTGAGAGCCCCATGAACAGTATGAAAAGGCAAAAAGAGGACATTAAAGATGAGCTCCCCAGGTTGGTAGGTGCCCGATATGCTACTGTAGATCAGTGGAGAAATAACTCCAGAAAGAATGAAGGGATGGAGCCAAAGCAAAAACAACACCCAGTTGTGATTGGGCCAGTCACAGAAGCAAGGTTTGATGCTGTAAACAGCAATATTGCATGGAACCTGGAATGTTAGGTCCATAAATCAAGGCAAATTGGAAGTGGTCAAACAGGAGATGGTAAGAGTGAACATAGAGTTGGACTATAAAGAAAGCTGAGCACTGAAGAATTGATGCTTTTGAACTGTGGTGTTGGAGAAGACTCTTGAGAGTCCTTTGAACTGCAAGGATATCCAAGCGGTCCATCCTAAAGGAGATCAGTCCTGGGTGTTCATTGGAAGGATTGATGTTGAAGCTGAAACTCCAATACTTTGGCACCTCATGCAAAGAGCTGACTCATTTGAAAAGACCCTGGTGCTGGGAAAGATTGAGGGCAGGAGGAGAAGGGGACGACCGAAGATGAGACGGTTGGATGGCATCACCAACCCGATGGACATGAGTGTGAGCAAGCTCCAGGAGTTGGTGATGGACAGGGAGACCTGGTGTGCTGCGGTCCATGGGGTCATAAAGAGTCAGATGCGACTGAGTGACTGAACTGAACTGAGGTTGTATGGGGGCCAGGCCTTTTGCAGGGCTAAATTTTCCAGGTTCTGAGAATGTAGCCGAGGGGTGAGTCTGAGAGAGGCTCCCGGGATGTCCCAGAGCACATCTCAGCCTGCCTGCCATGGGGATCGAGAGTCACCGGCTGACAGGAAGGTGTCCCTTGTGTCCCAGCGATCTCCCCGCGCGATTAACGCACGAACATGGCCGGCCAACCCGACAGTCGCGCCCGACAGTGAGAGGGGACCCCTGAGACCGAGCAGTGGGGGCACCGTGTGACCCGGGCAGAGACAGCCAGGTTCCATACTTTGCACAGGTGCACGGGGAACTTTCTCCAAAGTTGACCATATGTTAGGCCAGAAAATAAGTCTACTATAAATAGACTCAAGTCATAGAAAGGAACTTTGTCCTGTCACAATGCAATGAAACTAAGTTAATAGTAGAAGGAAAAGTGGGAAAATCCACAAGTATGTGAAGATTAAATACACTCTTAACTAACCAGTAGGCTAATAATAAAAAAAAAGAACTTAGAAAATACCTGGAGACAAATAAAAATATAAACAGAACATACCAAAATGTATGGGATTCTGCAAAAATACCGCCAACAATGAAATGTAAAGCTGTTAATGCTTACATTAAAAAGAAAGTTCAAATAAGCAACCTATCTTTACATCCAGGTAGAAAAGGGAGATCAAACCAAACTCAAAACTAGAAGGAGGAATGAAAATAGTAAGGATTAGGTCTCAGATAAATATACAGAAGAGGAAAACCAAAGAAATCGATTTTAAGCAAAAGTTACCTCAAATAGGTTAACAAAAGCAACAGATCTTTAGCTATATTGACTAAGTAAAAAGACAACTAAAATCAATAACAAATGAGGAAACATAACTGCTGATACGACAAAATAGATCAATAAGGGAGTACTCTAACCTAGATGAAATTCTGTTATTTAAGCCTCAGTCTGTGGTATCTTATTCTGGCAACCCTAGCAAACTATCATAGCCTTATCCTCTTTCTTGCAAATAAAAGTTATGAAAATAGTGCCAAAACCCACAAAGTTTATAAAGTATCTGAACGGAGGAAAATAGGAAAGGACGAATTACCTACGGTGTTGAGAAAATTTTTTTTTCTTTGTTTCTTACCAAAGTTAAAATAAAAACATCAAAATCACCAGAAAAGACTAATGAATAGACATTTTAGAGTAGGCAAACAACAGCTGTGGTAAAACAAACTGGAAATTCATTCAGTTGGTAGAAATAGTAAAATAATATAGTAAAATAAAAACAGTAAAATGCATTTTATTCTTCGGAGGTTTTAAAAAATTCAATTTATTGAAAATTTCAAAGAGGTACATGATTCAATACAGGTACATGATTCAAGATACTGAAAATATACTTTGCCTTAATTTGTGCCTCCTATCGTTTAGCCTGTTTGTCCAGGGCCATCTGCCCTCCACAGGTAGTATTTTGTTTCTTATGGATCCTTCTAGAGTTCCTTATAAGCAAACACAAAAATATATTTCTCCTTCATGCCCTAATTAAAAACACAAATAGTGGTATATTAAGCATGGTGTTTTGTTACATGTTGCTTTTATTTATTTGACAATACTTTGGAAATTGTCCTCTATCAGGACATAATTTCCTGAATGGAAGTGCACTGAATGGATGATGTACTATTATAATACACTTTGTCCAACCACATTGGGATGAACACTGATATGCAACAACTTGTTTACATTACAAACAATGCTGCAATGTATAACTTTGACCTGTGTTATTCTGCTGCTAACAAACGTGTAGGATATATTTCTAAAGGATTTGTAACCTGGAGTATTTGTAACTGAGAGAGCATTTGATAAGATGCTACCAGTAAGGTCCTTCTGAGCCAGCAATGAGCCTTTCTCTTTAAACTGCAACTTCTCTATCACAGCACTCCTGCACCTGTGTTTAAAACTGCTTTCCAACGTATTCTAACCTTCAGAAACCCCTACAGTCTTCCCCTTCATCAGCACTGCCCTTTATTCTCAGTGTGGTTACTACCTCACTGGGTACATGCCTGCTGTCTCCACTCTTCTCTGGGTCCATCACTGCTCAACTCACTCCATTAGAGCTGGAGCCAATGTGGCCAGATAACTCGAGTGTAGAGAAATGGGTCATGGATGGTCTGAACCAGGGAGCCTGGTGCCCAGGAGAGAGGGAGGGCCCATAAGGGATGTAACTGGGGAGAAGGAACGGTGTATTAGGTTTTTATTCAGGTGAAGATTCTACAGAGCCCAGCCATGGGAGCAGGAGTCTTGGTTGGAGATAAATCTTTGGGAATTTGTATCCAAACATCACAGCTGACATGGGAGGGGGGCACTCCAAAGGGAGAGCATGTGAGTGAGTCTGCTGTGAACCTTCTGTGAGTGCCAGGGAGAGACACATGGGGAAGGACGCAGCAGAGAAGCAGGAAGGCAGCAGCAAACGTTCCGAAATGAAGGAGAGCATCATGGCCATAGGACGTGTCACAGAAGCACATGCCGCAGAAGGTGGGGGTAAATGGAAAGGGGGGTTAGAAGTCATTAATCCTGGCAAGTTGCTTCATGACCAGCGAAGGGCAGAATCAGACCGTAGGATACAGAAAGACAGATAAAAATTGGTAGGTAAAACCCATTCATGTTCACGTTGAGATTTTGTTAAGATGGTTTTCTAAGGAACATAGAAATACAATCTCAGATGGGAATCCCAGGGTCACAGGCTGACAGCACTGAGCTAGGCCCTGACCCTGCCCCGCCCCCGCCCCCCGCCCTTCACCATGCATGCCTCACTCATGTCAAATGAGCCAACATGTGTTTCTACCCTCCAAGTTGGTGCCCATCTCAGCGCCTTTGTACTTGCTCTTCCCTCTGCCTAGAATGCCGTTGTCCTAGAGCTTAAAGTGGTTGCTGTTTTCTGCTCATCTGGTTGGCAGCTCAGATATTAACCTCTGAGATGAGCATTCTTGGACCACCCCATCTAATGCTGGTGTTTCCCCTTTACCCATCCCATGTTATCCTGATTTTTTCCATCATTGTTGTTTAGTCACTAAGTCATGTCTGACTCTTGCGATCCCATGGACTGCAGCCTGCCAGGCTCCTCTATCCATGGGATTTCCCAGGCAGGAATAGTCAAGTGGGTTGCCATTTCCTTCTCCAGGGGATCTTCCTGACTCAGAGATTGAACCCATGTCTCCTGCTTGGCAGGTGAATTCTTTACCACTGAGTCACCAGGAAAGCTCAGTTTTTTTCTTTACAATGCTAATCAAAACTTTCCCCCCAATTAAAATTTTTATTTATAAGAGTCTGTGTACTCTAGAAAGTCACATGAGGTCAGGGTCCCTATCTATTCATTTATTAATGTGCCTCCAGTAATTACAATTCTCCGTTGATAAGTATTTATTGAGTAATGAATGCAAGAGCCTTAAAGTTCCTTTAATTCAAATCCATGGATTAGAAATGAGAAGTGAGCTGCCAGTGTCACACAGGCAGTCAACTCAAACCAATCCAGAGATAGTGAACTTCACACTTTACAGCAGAATGAACTGCTAGTGGCTGAAAAAGAAGATGGACACTGGGATTCAGGAAAAAAAAAAATTCTCCACAATATAACCTGTGGAAAATTTAGTGTGACTTATTAGACCAGCAGATCTTATTATGAAAAAGAGGAGCAAAAACTGCCTCAGTGACTTGATAGTACCTGAAGGATTGAAATTCAGAGACTTCTAAGACCTACCCAGGATTTATTGGCATAACGTTCTTCTGGGGGGCAAAAAAGCCATCTAAGTGTGTCTCCTGATATTTCATTTTATTTTAACATGTTCATGAGCAAAACAAAGAATATGAAACAAAAGACACCTTCAAGCATGTGTGGCTAGGCGATTTTAAACTATTGATTCAAAAGTATAATTTTCTCTTAAAATGTGATTTTTGCTTCCAAATACAGAATGTCTGGACTTCCTCACCTACTACTGGTAATTAGAAAGCTGAATAAAATACATGAATTGAGCCTTGAGTCACAATGCTTGGCCGGAGACAACCTGGAAAGCAACCCATCACCCTAAAACCTGAGACTGCAAGTCATGTGGCAGAGTCCCCTTGGGTCTCTTTTCAGTTTCAGTTCAGCCGCACAGTCGTGTCCGACTCTTTGCGACCCCATGAACCGCAGCACGCCAGCCCTCTTGTCCATCACCAACTCACCCTGCTGCTACCCTCCTGAGCACCTCTTCCCAAGCAAGTCTCCTGCTTTGTCAGCATTGTGAGCCCACTCTAGGGCCCTGGAAAGGGTTCCCTTCCTGCAACGATCAGAGGAACAGTGTCTAGACTTCCTCACCTACCATTGGGAATTAGAAACTTGAACAAAATACATTAAACAACTGTTCTCACACCCTGAACAGCAGGCAGTGTTAGGGTTCCAGGGCTAGGTTCCTGGAGTGGAGCTGAACACACATGTCAACCTGAGGACTCCGCAACTCTCTGCCTTCAGGCTGTTTTCACGCTGCAGCTACAGGTCAAGGGGCCCATAAACATTCCTGCTAAAATCTGAATTGAGAACACTGGTGAGTTGGGAGGCCTATCATCTGTGTGGCAGGGTATTAAAAAGGAGGGAGCTACTCAGAAAGTTTCACAGCTGCCTGATGATCCCTTTAAGTCTTTATCGAATATCAATCTGAGGACACACAGGTCATTCCATAATGAATAAAAACACAAAAACATAAAACATTGGTCTCACAAGCAAAAAATATAACAATTCCTTCTACATTAATTTTTTCCCGAAAATATGGCAATTAAAAGAAGGCTAGTGAGCAGTACACACATAAATAAATGGATATGTTTCTAGAAAGCAATTTTTAAAAGATGTCAATAAACCTCTTGTCATTCCAATTATAGAATTCTACTAAAAAAGTGAAAAAAGTAGTGTGGAAATATGTCTTTGCATACAAAAGGCATTCGAATAGCTGTAGTATCTTTCTTAAAACTTTTTTTAATTGGGGGGAAATTGTTTTACCATTTTGTGTTGCTTTCCATACAACAATGCAAATTAGCCATAATTATTTATATATATGTGTATATATTTGTATATCACTTGCTTCTTGAGCCACTCTCCCCTCCTTGAATAGCTTTAGTTTTAGGATGGAAAAGTTATAAGGAGCCCTATATTTAATGTCTAAATAGTAAGGAAATCGTTAACAATAACACACATGTTCCTGACTCAATATTATGCTTCCATTATCATGTTTATGAAGATTTAAAAATACAGATCAGTAAGTGCATTTAGCAGCTACTCTTTGCATTGCAAGGGATCAGCCAGAACACTTGCATTAGGCTGAGACTAGGGGTCCGCAGAGGAGTGGTAGCAAAACAGGAAGGCACATCCTGCTCAGAGCTTGTGATGTAGGGAAGCTGGAGGCAGGCTGGACCGGAAGAGGGGCACCCATGGGATTGCTTAGAGGAACATAGTCCAAGCGATTTGTTTCTAATTGGAAAGGATATGGGAGAAAAGAGTCACTGACCCAGACCAGACCTTGAGGCCTCATGTTGCAGTTTGAGGGTCTGGACTTCCAGAATGGTTGCTGCAGGGCATGGGGCAGGCCCCGTGGTTTGTAGAGTTTCCTCTGCTTTTAAACCACTATTTAGAGATACTGAAACTCCTCTTCGGTCATCTTCAACTGAGCAGCTATTCTGTGGATAAACTTTATAATTACAGACAACGGTAATAATTACAGTAACATAACAATGATAATAGTAATTTTCGTTATAAATTTCAGTACTCCACTAACAACCCATACATAGCCAATGCTGGAAAACCCGAAATTTGTGTGGCTATCTGGTCGACTTGTCTGTGGTGACCAGCTACAACCAGCATAAACGCCAGTAGTATAAATGCGGATCTCAGGGCAGAGACGGCCACCCCCGTTCCTCACTCATTTCCTCCTAGTCCACCGCAGGTTGCATTCCTCTCCCCAAGCGTCCTCCCATCCACGCGTGTTCAGAGGCTCTTCCAGGACTAAAGTTAGCGCCAGGCTCGCGTCTCCCCTCGTCTCTCACCGAACGGCCCCCTGCCGCTTTCTGCGCCTGAAACATCTGTTTGGAGCGTCTGACCACGGCACCCGTAAGCGACTGAAGGCGCGCACTGGGGGCCCCCTTGCTCGCCCACCACGTTCCCTGTTGTCAGGCGCGGTGAGGAACCCGTGTGTGGGGTCTACATAACCGCCGAGCCCATAAGGGGAACAGAAGGGGACCAGAGGCGTTTCCACAAAGACGCAGCCTAGCCTGCGAACGATCGGGAGCAGCTACCCCGCCCCTAGGCCCTGGTGCGGATCTGTTCCCCACGGAACGGGGAGGCCCGAGAACGGGAACGCGGTGAAGCCCCAGCCCGCAGCCCAGCGTGTCCTTGTTCCGCGCGCCCGGCCCGGCTTTACTCCAGGGAGGACGGCCGGCGGGAACTCAGCGCCGTCCGCCAACGGAGACACACGGCCACTCCCAGGCGAGATGAGAAAAACGGAAAATGTGGACCGAGAACAACGCGCGGGGCACGTTCACTCTTTTCTGGCCGCGAGGCATAGCACAGGCGGCCCCGTGGGCAGAAGAAACGTCCGAACCGTTCCCCAGCTCCTAGACACACGGACCAGCCAAGCCACGTAAGTCATCCCCTTCAGATCCACCAGGAGCAAGACGCGCATTAGCCCTGAGACGGGGGCCCGGCGCACCCGCTAACGAGCCACGAGCACGTGCTCGGCCGCGCTGGTCAAGCCCGGGAGCTTGGGACAGGAGGACTGCGGAGGGGAGACGAACGCCCCTAACGGTGGACCCGGAGCCTGGCCGGCTAGCCACAAGCGCTCCGGCACGGAAGACCATCTCACTGCACGCTCCGAAGCCCGGGGATGGAGGACTCGGGGAGATGCTGGTCGACCCGAGTGTCCGTCGGCACCAACCTTGCCGCTCGGGCGCCAGACCGCCTTACAGATACCTGCAGGCCCAATCTTCAGCAGGAGCAGGCGTGCCCAGACCTCCGCATCACCGGGGTTATCCCTGCCAGTGTTGCCGGCCTCTGGAGCTCTGCGCCGCGTTCGCCGGCTGAATCGCAGCCCTAATGAAGGCCGCCGAAGGAAAGGAACACTCAAAGGGGCCGCCAGGGGCGCCCGACATCCAGTTCGAGCGTCCCCGGGACGAGTTGCCGTCGCCGGCAGGCCGCAGCGGCACAGGACGCCCGAACACCCGAGCTCGCCCGGGGCCTCTGCCTCGGAGGGGGCTCCCCACTCG
The DNA here is from genome assembly GCF_963930625.1 of Muntiacus reevesi. Taxonomy (NCBI): domain Eukaryota; kingdom Metazoa; phylum Chordata; class Mammalia; order Artiodactyla; family Cervidae; genus Muntiacus; species Muntiacus reevesi. The sequence goes on from NC_089254.1 coordinate 113,359,814, forward strand.
GGACAGCGCGACACGGAGCGCCCCAGGCGGCAGACAAGGGCGGACGGAGAGCGGGAGGCCGCGGCGGAGAGGCGCTCCCCGCGAGATTGCAGGGCCCAGGCCAACCTGGGCAAGGGAGATTCTGCCCGCGGCTGGGCTGTGTGAGCTCTAAGCTCAGTGAAAGGAAAACAGAAACAAAGAAACCACGAAAGACATTTTAGTCTGTTTAGTCTGTTTAGTTGAGATGTTACTAAAGTATAAAAAGACAAGGCTCAGAAACCATAAAGGAAACGCCTGAAAAATTGACTACCTAATCGGTCCTTTAGTCTTTACCAAGCAAAGTCAGATGACGAGAAATGGGTTTGCGAAAACATTAATGCGACTACATGTATATTAAGTATGTTGATATCAGCATTAGTTAACAACAGAATATTTAGAAAACATGGCAAGAGAGCGGTTAAGTAAATTGTCAGTGCATTCACATAACACAAGACTATCAATTAGCTTTTCGGTTTATTGCTGTTATTTAAATAAGTTAGATCTATAGGTATTGACTTGGAAAGACATCGATGGCAAACTCTTAAAACGATTTAGCACTTCCAGTGGTGTATATATATATATATATATATATATATATATATATATATGCATTTACTTTTTTAAAAAATGAAGTGGAAAAGTAAACAGTTAGAATAGCTAAAGCGGTTTTAAAAAGCGTGAATCAAGTCTTTCCTATACCCTGGTGTCTGGACAGAAAGACGTGCCAGAAACAAAGATGGACCACACTACATGCTTTTCTGCTGCCACCTACTGTAGTCTTGGGACAGGCAGCTGGCATCTCAGCCCCTGCACGCCTCTGCTCCACTAACACCCAGAGCCACTGCCGGCAATCAGAACGCTGACTCTGCAGGCCTGGGATCCCTATGTCCACAGTCTCTTCCTTCACATCAGGAGCCTGTAGCAATTCACTTGGTTTGCCCAATCATCCATGCCCAGAGCTGCTGGCTCTAACATACACCTGTGTAGTCCTTCTCTCCATAAGCTTTGAGCTGATATCCCAAGGGAAGGCCATTCCCCTCACAAAGCAGGGATGAACCACGGGAACAACTGGAAATTTGCACCTGGACCCCTTATACAAACTCTGCGTGCACACTCAACTCCCAAAGACACTACCCTTTTCACTGTGCTCTTTGCATGGCATGGCCATTGCTTACTTGAAGCATCCAGGCTCACTTATGTGGCAGGAAGAAATACAAAGTACACGCACACACGCATGCACGTGTGTGCACACACACACACACACACGTACAAACATACCCCAGGAGCTAATCTGTACTCCTGCTAGGGCTGGCAATGGTGGGAGCAGGAAAGAGATCATTGTTGCTATTTCTCGGGTCTTCTGAGTTGACAGACCCTGGCTGTTTTACTGATTTCACCCTGGGGGAGTGCGGGCTTGGCGCTCCCTAGTCTGTAGTTTGTTGTCCAGGGCCCTGCGCTCTATTTGGTCCACTCTACCCTTTCTCCTCAATACACAGTCACCATTAAGAAGTAAGAATCTGCACATATTGCATTGAATTTCCAAATTTGAACAAACTTTAAGAACACAGAGAGAATTTGAGTTATTGAGAAGAAGGTAGTGAGAAAATTTTATCTTTTTTGTAGCTTCCAAAATGTTCAAGTATACTCTATAGAAGCTTAACTTTTGTTTAATTAGGAAAATTAAATAACCCCTTATTACTCCTTCTTGCCCATGAACACCTCTGCCCCAGCTTCTGTCACACTGGGCGTCACTCGACGGCATGCCTGTTCTCTTGGTTTGGAGACTTCTTTCACACTCATCACTGTCAATATGCTCACTACACACCTGAGGCCATGGTAGCCCTTCACACGGTGAATCAGGGGATTTTTCTCCACTGAGCCTGAGGTCTGCATTTTTTTTTTTCTTTTAATAGAAACTTCTCCCATCTATCCTCTAAAGTCACAACCTTTACGGATGCTGTAACAAGTGGGTGTGAATGATAGAAAGAGGCTGTTTCCATAACAGTCCCTGAGCTGCCATATGCCTAACAGAGTGGTGGATGTTACTGGCATTAATATTTCCTGGGTTGTGTTAGATATCCAGGCTGAAAGGAGAAACCAGACATTTTGGCAAGACACAGATCAAACCAGGAATGAGAGCAAGTCCCTCTCATTGTTTCAATGTCAAGACTCAGCCATCGCCATCCCCCTCTGCATCCTCAAGCAGGATGGTTGAAACTGACCAGATAAAGCTGAGGAAATGGAAAGCAGGCATGAGAGCCAAGCCTCCAGAGCCCTGCTAGATACCCCAGGCATGAGTCTCCAACCACTCACCTGGAGGGGGGGGGACCCTCCTACCAAACCACGGGCATGCAGAGATATGGTGAACCCTCATCTCTCTGGGGTCAAAGCACTATGGGCTGCTCCCCACATAAACAGGGTAGTAATGTTTCCATTTTACACAGAAAAAAATGAGTCATGAGCTGTTATATTCTGATTAGACCTATTTGTTCAGAGTTATTTAATTAATATTCAATTTCTAGGATTTACATCAAATCCCAGGAAACCCTCAGAATGATCACTTGGGGAATCTTGACTCCACAGAACAAACACCACTCTCAAACATTTCCATAACTAATTCTTGATCAAATGCATCAGGCTTTGTTCTCCAATACCCACCGAAGTGGTTTAGAGTCCCCCGTCCTTCCTGCTGTGCCCTCCTCTGACCCTCCGGATGCAACTGCCTTCAGTCATCTTGACTCCCCCCAGTATGGGAATCAGGCAACGTTGGAGACTTAACCTTCGTTCCATCATTCATGGCCTCAGATATGTGGCCAAGCCACTCTGAATCTTTTCACTGGCGGGTGAAGCAATCTAAGGTGTCATGTCTCAGTGGAAGATCAAGCACTCTGGTTGCACAGAAAAGCTCATAAACCCTCTTGCACAGGAAAGAAGCAGAAGTATGTACATCAAAAGTCCCCCACAGAGCAGACACGCTCATCAAATACAGAAGAAGTTTAATTTGGGGTGAAATTTAGTTGACACCTTCAGAGACATTGGTGAAATACTACATAGATTTCTACCCTAGTAAATAGTATTGGCAGAAACAGTCTTCATTTCATAAATTTTGTATAGGAAAGGATTTGTCTTTAAGGAAAAAAATTAAACTAATTACATTCTTCTGAACAAATTTATGTGCCCCTCAAAGCATATTCTGACATTTACTTGATGCTCTCCATTTCACCCTGCTCATCTCTAGGTTTCCCATTTTCCCAGAAGGGTGTGCTTCCTCTGAGTACAAGTCCCACCTACCCTCTTGTCTTCATAAGATAGCTCAGGCCAGAACCATAAGTTCAGCCCTTGAAATAAACACCTCAGATGATCGAATGGCCACAGGAGAATGAGAAGCTGTCGTTAATGTAGTGAGAACTTGGGTTGCCTCCCCAACTAATCTTCTGCCATGTCTCCCCCTGGCTGAGCGTTATCATCCTAAATGATGTCTGTGGGTAGGAGCTGATGTGAAAGAGAAGAGGGTGTCCAGAGGCCCAGCACTGCCCCATCCTCTCCCCCAGCAGCTCCAATTCTGGGCCTGGCTTCTTTTTTTGTTTGTTTTACCGTGAGTACTCTTTCCAGCTATTCTAGGACTTCGTTTAGAGTAGTTCTTGAAAGATTCCCCAAACATCTTTGGCCTCATTTGTCACTGCTATACTTCCCTTCTGAAACTAAATTCAGTTCTTTCAGAAAGATTGAGTCCAGGGACTTCCCTGGTGGTGCAGTGGTTAAGAATCCACCGGCCAATGCAGCGGACACAGGTTTGATCTCTGGTCTGGGACGATCCCACACGCCACAGAGCAATGAAGCCTGTGCACCCCGACTGCCAGGGTCCAGCATGGGCAGGATCCAGGGGTTACCCTTAGGATGAATGGCGTCGGCGAGAGAAGACACAGCCTTGTGTGTGAGACCAGCCTTGATAGGGCCAAGTCTGCAAGGGGGAGAGAGAGAGAGAGTGACCAGACGGGGGGGTGCAGCAGATTCTGGCAGGGTCTGGCAATGCTTTATTTTTTACCGTGGCTTTTATACCCTAAGTGAGTGCATCTCTAAGGGGAAGATAGTTTAACATTACATCAGCTTGTTCTTCACGAAACCGTGGTGTTTCCTGCATACTTCTTTGTTTCTTGTATATTATTTTCTGGCCTTGGGGCCCATTAACATTTTATGCAGGTCAGGTGAATGTAAACCTATTTTCCGTTTCTGTGGTGACCTTAACTGAAAGGTAGCAGTCTCATAGGGCAGCGGTACAGAAAAGAAGTATAACCTTGTTAACATAAAATTTAATCCTTCTGCAGAAGTTGTCAGTTGAGTTTCTCTAAGAAGTTTACCCCACACTTACTCTGCATCTTTGGTGAGGCAGCCTCTGCCTAGCACTCCTGAGTGACAATTAACAACCATCTCATTGTTACCACACTAGGGCTAAGCTCTTGTTTTTCTAGATCTATAGCTATATTAACAATTATTTCTATAATACAACCTTGGCACATTAAGAGCAAAACACAGCAAGCAAATGTTAACCCATTAGCCACTTTTAGAATAATTTTTCTTGTGTTTTCTAATAGGGCTTCCTCACCCCCTGAAGGGCTCTATGTCTATTAGGGCCTTTATATGATCAGGTTCTTTATGTTATTTTATGATTAGGGTATTATAAGCAATCATGCATATTAGTACCAAGGGCATAACGCATGTGCCAAACAAAGTAAAATGCCAGCAAAGGAGATTAAATTAAAACACTCCTTTCACCCTGGATAATCTCATAAAATACCACCACCCAGGAAACTTATTGATTAAAGTTTTAAATCAATTCTTATTTGGGAAGAGATTGGGGGAAGGCCTTCTGCCTGTGTCACAGAAATTAGGGAGTAGTCTATTGAAGCAAGCATCAGAAAGACAGATATCATCTTTAATGTGAGCCCCGGGGGCAGCTTTTCGGAATCCCTGAAAACCTGATCCGCCCTGCCTGTCAGGTTTTCTCCCTCATGGCCTTGTCATGGGTGGGATCTCATGCGCCGGCTCCCAGCAACCGACTACTGAAGTGTGCACACCCTGGAGCAGGCACTCCACACCGAGAGAAGCCACCACAGAGAGAAGCCAGGCAGCGCAGTGAAGAGGCGCCTCTGCAGGCATGAAGGCCACACTGCCGAAAGCTGGTGTGCAGCAGTGACGGCCCAGAGCAGCCAAAAGAAATTAATTAGCTAGTTAAAATTTTAAAAGTCTGAGTCCAGAAAAAAAAATTAATGACATTTCATTTCTCTTTATTTTCATTCTTCTGCTGACATCTGTACCTGATTCTGTTAGATATTTAGAATGCATACAAAACTCCAGGTCACAGAAAAGGAGGAATTCCTAGTTAGTGTTCAGCGTCTCAGGGAACAGGTACACATCACTTCTGCTGAACAGTCCAAGGAGATGTGAGGGTAGCAATGAACGAAAACCGCCAGAAAACCCCAAGAGGAGAGCAGCCCACGGACTCCGGAGCAGCTGTCTGCAGGGGCACCCCAGGGCAGCAGAGGGCCCGCAGGCTGGCTGGGCTTCCTGAGCCCCAGACTGTGGGGAAGGCTGTGGTCTTTCAGTGATGGTTCAGACTCCCCACCAGGAAAACCAGGCCTGACCTCAGCATCTCTGACTCAGTACATGCCTTCAGGACTCACCCCAAGTCCGCCCTCTCCTCCTCTCTCTCATGCAGAATGAATAGACTGCATGCAGTGCGGGCTAGGTCACTGATCATCCTGGGGTGCTAAGGCCAGGGAAGGTCACATAACTCACTGCTTGTGATTCTTGGGATCATTAGAACTTGCCTACCTCCTCATTCAGGGTGAGGAACAGCAGTGGCTGTGACAGGCAGGACGTCCCAGTTAGGCAGAGGGACAAGCTGAGTCAAGGAGAAACGACAGGAGGCTGTCTGTGCGGGAAGCTGACCAGGGTGGCGTGGCCAGCCCCTCTGTTCAGGGGCAGGCGGACGCCCTTGTTGCCAGAAGCAAACGCGAATCAGCCGAGGTCCCAAGGCTGTGACTCACAGTAGGTAATGACTCCAGGTTCTTCGTCCTTGTACCAGGCGGGCACTTGTGAATCTGGGATGGCCACGGAGAGTCAAGCCAGGTGGACGGTCAGCCCATGGAGCCTGCAGACCTTGACACCCACTGGGGTGAACACAGAGAGAAGGGCTGACCAGTCACCAACTCTCAGTGAATGGAGAGGGTGGGAAGCTTTGGCCTGAGTCTCATCCCTAGGATCTACCTACAAGGTTCAAGACTGACCTAACCATTACTAGATTATTTTAACAGAAGCCCAGGGTTACTACTATATCCAGTTTCTAATGGGCCAAGGTGAAGATGGAAGAAAATGTTAGCATCATTCCTTTTTGGATTCATTGATAAATTCATCCAATATTTACTGGACATTTTTATCACCAGTGATAAAAATCAAAATCTGTCTTTGAGAAGCTCATTCTCTGCTGGTAATACAGACAGTAACCACCATCACAGGTCAGTGGAGAGTCCACTCGCTCCGCCCAGGAGTCTGGAAGCCCTGACAGTCTCATGGTGGAGGGGGGGCTCAGGTGAGTCTTTAAAAGTGAGACTTTTTTTACCTGGAGGTGGAGGCAGCTAGTGTGAAGAACAAGAAAATTTGTGAAAATGAACCTCATTTTCCCTCTTCTCCTCTCAGGTGCTCAGACCACATGGTACCCTGTGCATTTCCTTGAAATCTCCATGCACTCTCCAGGCACAGAGCACTTCCCTTTTCTCTGTGATTCCCCTGAAACACGCTTCTCTTCCAGGGATACATAGCTCATTCCTTCACTGGCTTCAGGCCTTATTTTAAATGCTCCCTCCTTGGGGAGAGTTTCCACACCACACATGGAAAGCATCAGCTCCATCTTCCTCTGTCCACTGTCCTGCTCTCTTGCTCTCTCTCTTATTTTTTGTATCTCTGACAGCCTCTAGGCATGGGGCTGTGGGTGAAGGGAGATATGGGGAGAGGGTAAGGTGGTATCTTCTCCCCACAGGCTTTGCTGGAAGAGAAACTGTTTTTCTTCAGAGACAAGGCATGAATATAAACTGCAGGTAAATTGAAACTTAAATTGAAGGTATTATCAAATTGAACAATAAATGTGAAAGCAAAAAACATGAAACCTTTTGGAGCATACATAACAGAATGCTATTATGATCTGTGGGGGATGAAGAACTTCTTTAAAAAGCCAAACAAACTGGTGAGCAAAAGATGGATAAATATGACCATGTTACAAGTAACAACTGCTGCTCATCAAAAGGTATCATAAAATGAGGAAAACAAAAACCAGGGAGTAGAAAATGATAAGTGCAATAAGTGTAAAGATCTTTCACCAGTAAACATTTCTAAAAAGTAGATGTCAAAAACACATTAACAGGCATTGCATGGAAGGTGAATCATGAAATTCCAATGAACATTTAAAATGTGATCAATTTCATTTGTGATAAATTAAATACTAATTAAAATGTCAACAAAACACCATCTCACAGCTCACAGTTGAGCAAACATTTATGAGTGACTATGAAAAAGCTGGCTCAGATGTGGAGCAGAAGAAGTTGTCATTCATTGTCAATCAGAATGTCAACTGTAGTGATCCAGCATAGTTGGACAAGTGAACACCCTCAGTTTCATTAATGCCCATCCATCTCATAAAGTAGATACGTGTGAACCATATTCTTAACAGCAAACAGCTGTGAACAATTCCAATATCCAGCAATGATAGAATGGATAGATTTTGGTACATTTAAAGTATGGGCTACTATATAGCAGTAAAAGTAATTCAATGGCTTGCATATGAACTATGAACCTCAGAAACCAATACCACAGACAAAATAAATATTATGTCACAAAAGGATAATCACTGTGATTCTACTTACATAAAGGGCCAAAAGAGGAAAAGCCTGTGTACTGTTTAGGAACCCATGTGCATTTGCAAATCTCAAATTAAAGGCAGGGAGTGTCATAGAATTGAGATATACATAAAAATTAGAATCTTTTTTAATGAGAGTGGGTGTTGAGGACAGGAGAATTTGCTTTACTGTTATTCTGCAAATTATGTACTTATATTACCTACAAGGCTTTCTTTGTATAATCTATTTCTCAGTAAGATTTTTGCCACACATCAAAATAAATTCCAAGTGGCATTTGATATAAAATGTGATGCCATTAACCTTAAGAATAAAGTATAAATATGTATGCGATCTTGAGATGGGGAAGACCTTGATAATAAAATATAAATATATATGCCAGCTTGAGATGGGGAAGACCTTGATTAACTCTGATGGACTGGGTTTGTCCCCCCAGGGAGATGTGTTGAAGTTCTAACCTGCAGAGACTCAGAATGTGACTGTACCTGCAGACAGAGTTTTTAAAGAGATGAATAAATTGAGGCCTTTAAGTTGTGCCCTAATCCAATATGACTCTTGTCCCTGTAAGGAAAGGAAGTTGAGCACAGAAAGAAACCCCAGGGATGGGTGTACACAGAGGAAGGGTGAAGTGAGGACCCAGAGAAAGTGGTTGTCTGCAAGTCAAGGAGCAAGTCCTCAGGAGAATCAACGCCAACCACACTATGATCTTGGATGTCCAGCCTCTGGAGCTGTAAGAAAGCAAATGTCTGCCATTCAAGCTTCTGGGGATATGCTACTTGGTCATGGCAGCCCCAGAAAACTAATATATAAGCATTACATTGAATGTCAAACTACATAGAAAAGTCTTCATGGGTTTTACTACAACCTTGCTAAACTCTTACATGCCAAAAAATAAAAGAAAAATTACAAACTCAAAACTATAATACTTTCGACAAAAGCCTGACATTACCAATACATAGCTCCTACAAGTATGTAATAAACCAAGTCATCTAGCAAAAAGTTTGGCAAGACCCATAAGCTGAAATGTTCATATAAAGAAATACAAATGTTTGTCAGAAAACAGAAGGAAAAAAAAAAAAAAAACTTCCTTCAGCAAGTTAAGGCTGAGATATTATTTTGCCTTCCATTAAGAGACAAGAGCCTCATAAAATAATAGCATATACATTTAACAAAGATTGTAGCTATCATCCTCAGCAGATCTAAGTATTCAGCATTCCTTCTTGTTTGGTCCTTTGATGGTACATATAGATCAAAGAGTTGTAAAAATGATTTATGTTTGGCATGGAAATTATAAGTCTCATTTCTGGGGATTTATAGCAAGGAATTAGGTAAATATTTTTACTATTAGAATATATACTCTAAAAAGAGAAATAATCTTTATTCTCAACATAAGGATTTGGTTCAGCAAAGTTATAGCAACTTTCACAGCATGGAAATGTTTAAATTGAAAAGGACATAAACCAAGATATGAAGCAAGATCATCAATGATAGTAGATTTTCCTGAGGTGTATGCAGGTAAATTTAAATGTCATCTTTCATAGTTACCAATGTTTTTCAAAGTTTTTTATAATAAAATATAGATTGCTTTGATAATAATGTGGTGGTGGTTTAGTCCCTAAGTCATGTCTCACTCTTTGTGAACCTGTGGACTGTAGCCCTCCAGGCTCCTCTCTCCATGGATTTCCCAGGCAAGAACACTGGAGTGGGTTGCCATCTCCTCCAGGGGATCTTCCTGACTCAGGGATGGAACCCATATCTCCTGCACTGCAGGCAGATTTATTACAGCTGAGCCTCCAGGGAAGCCCAAGAAGTCTATAAAGTCACTTCAGAAGCAACAGGAAAGCAACTGCTGAGGGGTCTGAGTAGACTGGGAAGTGGACATCCGGGGTCTGAGGCCAGGACAGGCCCATCTGCGTCTGAACCGTGGGCACTCTCACTTGCTCTGCAACCTTGGCTGTGTTTCTGAAAGTGCTGAAGTCTGAGTTCTGTCAGCTGCCTCAGAACCTTGTTTGCAGAACTCAAAGGGCTCAGAGTGGGCACAGAGAAAGGCTGCTTCTCACCTCCTCCAACCTTGTACAGTGAGAAGTAGATTTTTAAAGTTGAGAGTAATAAGGTCTTCTTGAATCAGGGGGGATGCAGAAGTAGAAACAGGCCAGAGAGATGGAAAGAAGCCAAAGCAGGACCAGAATCCAAAGAATGCTAAGCATGATCACCCTGTGCTCAGTATCACGGGTCATTCCCTGGGATTTGGGGGGTTGCTAGCTACCCTCACTATGCGAGGAAACCCTCACTCTGCGAGCTACCCTCACAGATGTGATGAACGGACTCATTGGAAAAGACCCAGACACTGGGAAAGATGGAAGGCAGGAGAAGGGGATGACAGGCAATGAGGTGGTTAAATGGCATCCCCGACTCAATGGACATGAGTGTGAGTAAGCTCCAGGAGTTGGTGATGGACAGGGAGGCCTGGTGTCCATGGGGTCACAGAGAGTTGGACATGACTGAGTGACTGAACTGAACTGAGCTACCCTCATATAAGTGTAAATATATGTCTTATCTCGTGTAATTTTCCACACAGCTCTATGATGCAATAGGATTGTCATTTCTACCTTAGAAGTAAAGAAACAGGTGATTAAAGATAGTAGGTGTCCTGTCCAAAATCACACAAGTAGACAGGGTAGCGATGGGATGTGGAAGTTTGTGTAACTCAGAGCCAGCTTGTGTCCATCCGCCCAGCATCCCTGTTTCTAAATGCTTTCACTCCGACTCACACAAGCACAGTTTACTTCAGGCTTGGGGACTGAAAACCACATGCTTCTTACTTCAGAATTTGAGAACATATTGCTGTCACTTTCAACTAGGTATCAGAAGGAAGAGAAAGATGGAAAACTAACTACACGGAACCCGTTGTGATATCAGGTCATTTCCCCCCTGGTTAATGTTGTCTTCTTCCAGTGGCGATCCCCCTGGTTCTGGATGCTCATCTTTGTCGGCTGGTGCTTGGCTGGTGGTCAAGATGCAGGTGCAAGGCCCCAGGAACCCTCTTGGGCATCACCCTCTCAGCTAGCTGTCTCCAGAGCATCTCCAGATCTAAGTGAGATCATTAAAACACAGCCCTCCCACTATTTCCCTGAGGTGCCTCTGCCTGCAGTCCCTTCCTGCCCAAGGGGAGGGCCTTTTGTATCTACCCACATCTTCCCTTCCCTCTCTCTCAGGAGAGTGGCTTCTGAATTGCTTTTCAGAGGATACATATTATCGAATTACCTTTCCTCATTGTATCTTCCTGATACAAAGAAATTCTTCCTACCACTAGGGGGGCCATGTATCTTTTAAAAAGATACATTTTTTAAAAGAAAAAATGTTAAACTTTGAAGAAGTTCTTCCTACCATTATGGTCCCATGTATCTTTAAAAAAGATACATTTCCCTACCTGCTCATTTCTTATTGCTGGTATAACAAACGAGCACAAGCTCATTTTCTCATCCGTAGGAAGAGGTCCAATATGGATCTCGCTGTGTGCGCATCGAGGCGTCGGCGGGGCTGCGCTCCTTCTGGAGAATCGGGGTCTGTTCTTCCTAGGGGTCACCGCACTGCTCACTTGTGGGCCCAGCAACCACTTCGGTCCCGCTGTGGCTCGTGTCCGCACGTCTCCTTCACCAGCTGTGACCCCCCTGACTCCCGCTCTGACTTCTGAGGACCCTTGGGGCCACATTGCACCCGCACCAGTAACCCAGAAGGGCCTCCCCAGGTGTAGGTCCTTTCTGTAATCACGCCCACACACGTGCCTTTTGCCACGTGAGTTAACACAGTCACAGGTTCTGGGGATTAGGACCCGGACATCATTTCGGGGGAGGGGAGCTGTTGATCACATACTCCTTCTGCACAACTTGAAAGAAAATTACTTTAAACAATTGCAAAGTAACTTCACAAGAGCTCAGAGTATAATCAACTACTAAAATATGATATACAGATAATAACACAATTGGGTCATAATGCGGGTCAGAATAAACAGGCCTAGAAGAATGCTTTCCTAATTTTTCACCAGCAAGAAACAATGATCAGACTGTATTTGGGTGACAACTGTCAGGGCCGTGTCCTGAAGCATGAGGTCGGGGAGGGTGCGTGGGGTCCGCACAGACAGGGCTGAGCCCCGAGGGACCCAGTGACCGCAGGCCCAGAATCCACCGGACAGCGAGGCCTGCTGAGGGTTCAGGCAGGAGGACCCCAGACACTAGGGCGGGAGCTGGGTGGGCAGGATGTGGCTGCGGGTGTGGGGGTCCCTGAGATGCTGAAGCTTCTCACCACCTATTTGTGCAAGTGCCCACCGTCTTTAACTCCTAGTTACCGCGTGATGTCCTGATCTGTAGCGTCCATTCAAGACAAAAGCACCACGTTTTAACAGCAGCGTGGCAGGGATTGCATAGGGCGGTCCGGGCCGCTGAGATCAAGAAGTGAGAAACTGAGCACCGCCGCTGAGCCCGGAGCCCGGGGGACTCCTCCCGCCCCGCCCCTCTGTGATCCCCAGCCCCGGAGCTTCCCGCTGGGGCCCTCTGCGGGGGAGGCCCGAGTGCCCTCACGTCTGAGCCCTGGGCCCCGCGACCGAGTTCGGGGACAGGCCGCGCACCGGTTCTCCCGGTCCTCCGCCCGCACGTTCCCGCGGCGGCGGCCGAGGCCCCAGGTCGGCCCGGGGAGGCGAGCGGGCGGGGGACGCGCGGCCCCGTCGGTGGCCGAGTGCGGGGAGCGGGTGCAGTTTCTCCCCGCGGGGCCGAGCCCGTTCGATCGGAAGTCATTAGCCCGGCAGAGGAGCCGCTGTGTCGCCGGCGGGGCCCCGGATTCCTCCTTCCCGGCCCGCGGGGGATTGGGACCGTCTCCGGGGCCCGGAGGCCGCCCGGCTCTCTCCTCGCCTCCTCCCGGCTTCTCGGGGCACACCCGGCTGCCGGGTTCCTGCGCCCCCAGTGGCGGCCAGGGACCCGGAGCTCCTGCGGGGATGGGACCCCGGATCCCGCCCGCCCCGGGCCCTCGGTGCGAGTCGCCTGCCCCGCGGGCGCGGCTTCCCGGAGCGGACGGCCAAGCGGCAGCCCCAGTCTGGGAGACGCGGCCGCTGGAGGCGCCGTCGGGCAGAGACACGGGGCCGCCTTCACTCCTGGCCTCGCCGGCCGCCCCGTCTGCAGCCCGAGGGCCGGAGGACACCGCGCGAGGCCGTTTCACCGTCTGCCCGTGGAGCTCAGGCGCGGCCCCGAAACTACGGCTTGGGGTCAACTGCACGCGCGCCGCTTCTTTGATCCACGTCTCTGGTGTGAAAAGGCCCAGATCTCCCACCCTGGGCCGAAGAAATGTTCTTTATAAATGTTTTGTAGAAGGCGTTCTTTCCGCTGCCAAAATAAGACGGTGGGTGATTTGAAACACCATGGTCACCCACTGTAGGCGGTGAGCCTGAAGGGCAGGTCTCAGTCCTGACCCCTTTGGGTGCGCGGGCACAGAACAATGCCGACACGGCTGGTCATCAGCCGCCAGCGAGTCAGACCCTCAAGGCTGGACTCCAGCTCCAGGGCTGGGGCTGGAAAGGCGGCTTCTGTCCCTCTGGGAGCCTCACTAGGCAGTGGTGACTTGATGGCTGAGGGACTGTGCCCAGAGAGGAACTGCTGCTCAGAACTCGATGGGCGCCCAGCGCGCAGCAGGAAAGGGGGGACCGGACGGGGCAGCTTCACCCCCTGCTGGAGGCTGGGGACGCACAGATGAGGTTGTTGCAGCAAAAACAGAAATGAAGCTTTCCCTCTCCTGAGAACAAGGAAAGTAAACAGCGAAGAGACTAGAGAAGAAACATGACCGGTCGTCAAAGAGTTAATCTCTCCTAGTTTTAAGTGTTACCAGCCTGCAGTGTCTGTAACCAGAAGTCCCCTAATGCTACGTGATGTTCATCCTGTGCCACATTTTTGCTCTCCCTGCACCCTCTTGTGGCAAGTCACCCCGTAGAGCTGTTTGCATCTCCGAAGGAAGGTGGCAGGCTGAGGGACCCAGGGGACCCAGGCGGTATGCAGCCTCTCAGTTCCCCCAGGTGGGGACAGGGCACTGTTACTGGGATGCTAGCCCACTGTGTGCCCCCTTGGCCAGCTGAGGAGTAAAGCCAGCTACTTCCTCCAAAATTTCGTGTCCGTATTTTTTAATGTGGCATTGGGGGGTAGAGAAAGGTGAGATTTTGGCAGTAACAAGGTAGCCATGCATGAGTAGGGGAGGGGCCGGGGGATGGAGCATCCCCGGGGGAGGACTTGGTCCCCTCACACCTCAGGCAGCTTTTGGTAGTATGATTTTTGATTTTTGATAATAAGTTTCATAGTTTCAGCACATGGCTAGTACAATCACTCTGTTTTCGAATGGTGGTCTCTATGGGTGGGATATTTCACTATAACTGGATAGAATAGCCCATGCATCTTACATCCCATGAACCAAATTCTGCTCCCAGATTGTGCTGGTAGGACTGAAAGCTAAAACTGGTTTTTATATCTTTAAAAGGTTGAAAATGATTCTTAAAAATAATATTTGCAGCATGAAAATTATATTCATTCGGATTTCCTTGTCTATAAGTAATGCTTTATTGAGACAGGCTCTTTTATGTACCTTTTGTCTGTGGTGTTTCTTGGATAAAATGACTGAACTGAGTAGATGCAACAGATGTTATACGACAAAGTTAAAATATTTACTATTTGGATCTTTACAGAAATTTGCCAACCTCCGCTCTAAAAATATGGTAGTTTTTTTTTTTTTTTTTAAAACACATATGCTGAGAGCTATACTTTAGAAACAGCTACATTGTGAATTTTGTTCTTTGAGATAAATCTCCTCTAGGTGGATGTAAAACAGGCTAGGTCACTCTCAGTAATTTCAGTTAGAACAAACACCGAGCCTGTGCAATCAGTTGCCACTCAGTTGCTAAGTTTTGTCTCTTTGTTACTCTATGGACTGTATCCCTCCAGGCTCCTCTGTCCATGGAATTTTCCAGGCAAGAATACTGGAGTGGGTTATTGCTTCTTCCTTCAGGAGATCTTCCCAACCCAGGGATCAAACCCAGGTCTCCCTCATTCTTTACCGTCTAACCCACCAGGAAAACCTCTCAGGAGAATGGTCAAGTTGAATCAAGTTCTCAGGGTGATGTTTACTCTACTTTCTGTCTCAACTGTCACTCCTTAATTGAATCTCCCATTCTTTTCTAGCTTGATTTGTCAAATGTTCCACCTCTGCCTGTCCCCTGCCCCCAAAGGGTCTTTCTGCATTCCTTCTAATCTAGCCTTCCTACAGCAGAAAATGTTACTTAAAAAAAAAAAAAAAGAAAAGAAAGAAAAGAAAGAAAACACCACATCCTCCTCAAAAAATTTCAATTGTTTCTCACTACCACCAGGCCCAAGATTCCAGGAACTTCCATGAAGGTCCCCTATGTTTCTCCTCACTCTAATCTTCTAGCCATTCTGGGCATTTAGTGCCTGACACTATACATTTCCCCCTGATTCAAGACTTTATCTATGCTGTTCCTCCTGCCTGGGGAGCTCTTCTCCCTACCCCTTGTTACACCAGCTCCCCATCATTTCACCTTCATGTCTAATACCCCTTGTTTAGGGGTGTCTTCCCTAACCCTTCCATCAGCTCCCAGAGCACCTGCATTCACCCTCTGCAACATTCATCAGATTGTCAGTTCTTATGTGATTTCCTGCTGGACCGAAAACTTCATGAAAGCAGGGCTGTGTCTTGCTCATGGTCCTTTCCTGGCCCCTGATATGAGTTGACTCTCAGTCACTATTGAATGGATGATTGAAGGATGAGTGACAAGGGTGTGCTGGAAAGGGCCTGACTCTGCGATGATCTGGAGATGCAACACATCTTTGGAGGATTTGGAGATTGACCTAGGTAATCTCTAACATTCATCAGCTCTGACATGTATTAATCTTTGGGCTTACGCCCCAGCCTGTTCCATTTGCTCCTGGATATTTGGTTGAACATTGGTTATACTCAGTGACTTGAGATTCAAGATTAGGCTGTGGATAAAAAAGTTAAAAGTGACAGCAGTTTGGTTGCAGATAAGTATACACATAAAATAATCTACATAATTTCTGTGATCTTCTTTAAGTTACACATTTCAGAGAATAGCCACCACAATCACATAGTCATGCACTTGGCCAGATAGTTTCCTGGGTACTAAATTACTATAGCCAAAGAACGAAGTGTTATCTCTGAAGGTCTGGGAACTAGCCACATTTGGCCAATGGAGAACTTAACTTATGGCAGTTTTTATCTTTTGCTAAAAATAGAAACTAGAAAGTGATAGATGACCCTCCAAGGGGACTAATCAAGCAGGTTAAAACTTGTACTCTAGAAATGCAGGGGATCCTCTCCATGGGAGTGTCACTTTATTCAAAGCTTTCATCATCCTCTGAAATGGGGAACATACAGGGCAAAACTCTGCCAGCTATACTTGCAATTAAAATTTGCTTGTGGCTTTTTATATGAGTGGATTCTCATCCATATCTGTCCATAGTTTCCAAGAGCACAATTAATGTTTCATGAGTTACAGAAGTCAGTTCTGCATCACCTAGGATTAGGGAAGATTTAAACCCACTCTTGTGGTTTAATGTGAAAACAACCTTCTGTAAAGACCTATAGAACACATGGTCAGCTGACTCTGTGGGTAAAATCTGGGGAAAGTCTCTTAGGGAGTTGTTTTCCTGCCAGATGTTTGATACTACAAGGGGAGAGGTTCAAGTCTGGATTTGTGTTTCCAAACAGTTGCTCTAATTTATGCAGTGTTTCTCAAAGGTGATGTCCATTATCACCATTGTTGGAAACAGAGTCATTATTGAATGACCACACCCTTTTCTGATGTGGAGTGGAAATGCCCCAGAGCCAAACACTAGGGCTGGGAGAATCTGCCCCACGACAGGCCGTGGGAGGAGATCGCATTCCTGTCTCAGCGAGTTTACCATCCACTGAATGATCATTCTCACAGGCAGCCCCAAGACTCCACAAGGAATGTTGGGAGGGTAACTGATCCAAGTCCTACTAAGACCTGCACTAGCCCTGCAGGCCGACAGAAAAAGGGTGATCTAACTTACACGTGGCATCTTAAAATAAATAAATAACAGAGCACCAAGGTCATCAATACAGGACACAGATCGGTGGTTGCAAAGGGTGGGCTGTAGGGGTGTGAGTGGGCGGAGGTGGTCAGAGGAACAGACTCACAATTATAGAAAAGTAACTCATGGGGTCATCAGGTGTAGCATGGCAACTATAGCTAGTAATAATATTTATTTTGTGCACTTAAAAGGTCCTAAAAGAGTGGATCTAAAAAGTCTTCATCACACACACAAAAGTTGTAGGTATGTAAGATGATGGACCTGAGATGGACTTATCATGGTGATCATTTCAGAATATATACAGATAAGAAATCATTATGTTGCACACGGAAAGCTAATATATAGATAAAAGTCAACTATGCATCAATTAATAAAAACACGAAAAAGGTGGAAGGATGATATGCACTCTCACAATTGCTGAGAAAGATTAAACATTGAGCTTTGCATCAGGGTCTGCAGTCTTCCTTCCTCTCATCAATGGAAAGGGTACGTACAGCCTTGGATACAGCAGATGGAATAGGCCTGGGGTTCTGCATTTCTCATAAGCTCCCAGTAAATGCCAATTCCTGCAGATTCCTGGCTGCACTTTGAGTAGCAAGGTGTTAAAGCTCCTGAGGGTAGAGATGAACTGGGCTGGTTTCTAAGGGACCCAGTTACTATTATGATGAGTACAGCACAGGGGCTTTCTTGGCCTCCATGCCTGACAGTGTGGACAGCTGTGGGGTGAGCTGAGGTGGAGATTCCTTGTGCAGAGAAGAGGAAGATGGCAACTTTCATCAGTCTAGAAATGATGTGGTTTCATGTTCATATACTGACCTCTGCAGACACATGCAGCCCACTAGCAAAGACCTTCAGAAATAAAGGCTAAAATAAGACTATGATTTTTTAATTATCATTTTGGAATGCTATCCACAGTAAATAAACTAGATTAAAACAAAATGATTTTATGCCACAGTTCAAGTGGTTCAATTGCCTGGGAGTTTTTTTCAAGTTTTATCTTTTTTTTTTTTTTTTAAAATGGATTGTGTCTAATCTTTTATTTATTCATTTTCAAGTTTTATCTTGAATTAATCTTGGAGGGCTCAGCAGGAATCCTTCTTAGAAGTGCCTGCAAGAAAGATCTTTATCTTTCATTATGTATCTAACATTACAGCATACTAACACATATATATGGAATTTAGAAAGATGGTAACGATAACCCTATATGCAAAACAGAAAAAGAGATACGGAAGTACAGAACAGACTTTTGAACTCTGTGGGAGAAGGTGAGGGTGGGATGTTTCGAAAGAACAGCATGTATATTATCTATGGTGAAACAGATCACCAGCCCAGGTGGGATGCATGAGACAAGTGCTCGGGCCTGGTGCACTGGGAGGACCCAGAGGAATCGGGTGGAGAGGGAGGTGGGAGGGGGGATCGGGATGGGGAATACGTGTAACTCTCTGGCTGATTCATGTCAATGTATGACAAAATCCACACACACACACACAAAAAGAATAAATGCTTGCAATTACATGACGGCTTGACTGAGTGTGTCACTGCTTGTCCAAAGCTTTGGTGGCAAATAAAACATAAATGATATAGGAAGGACCCTTTACTACACTTGTTAAAATATGGCAGGGACTTCCCTTGGGAAGCTATAAGTTCTTGGTCCTCATGGGGAGTAGAGGGCGGGCCTGCAGAAGATGCAGATGGGCCACAGGAAAGGAGCCAGCCGAGCTCCTCGCCCACTCAGCTCCTCTGACAAAGGCTCTGTCTGAACCCCAAGACCCTCAGACACGCCTCCCTATGGCCGCGGGTCCTGAGAGGCCTGGTGTGGGCCCCGGTGTTCTCCTCTGACCTGGGGGAGGAAGCGGTGGGATCAGGAGAGAACCTGGGCGTGGAGTGAGGGCCCGGGGCTCGGGCTGGACCACGCGCCGAGGGACACCATCCCTGCGCTCCGCTGGGGTCAGCTTCCACGGGGGTAAGATGAGCGGCCCGGCCGCTCTGGGGTGTTTCTTGGGTCCCTTGATGCTTCAACAGTCCTTGGGCCCCAAGAAAGCTGGCAGATGTCGGAAGTGTGTGCTGTCGGGCAGGACTCAGCGGTAAAGAATCTGCCTGCCAACGCAGGAGACAGGTCCGACCCAGGAAGCCCCCACACGCCGGAGCAGCTAAGGCCGCGCACCGCGACTGTCGCCGGTAGAGCGCGGAGCCGCAACTCCTGCCGCCCGTGCCTCCCGGAGCCTGCCTCTGCAGCAGGAGAAGCCGCGCGAAGAGAAGCCCGTGCCCCAGCGCTGGAGAAAAGCCCCCACGGGAGTGAAGGCTCGGCACAGCCAGACTAAATGAAGAAACAAAATTATTTAAAGAGAAGAGGTGTGTGAGCTCTGGGCCCTGAGCAGCCCCTGGAGCCCGTGGGGAGGCTCTGGCCGAGGCCGTCTCCACAGACGAAGGTGCCATGGGGCTCGGGGCGCAGCTGGCCCCTGACACCCCGAAAGGACTGCTCTCTTCCTGCCCACCATCTCCACCGGCAGGCTGGCAGGGGGCAAGTCATGGAGCCTGTCCTCGCTCCGAAGTCCATGTGGCCTGTAAACGGGGTCTGTGTGAAGCGGCACAGGGCATTTCCGTCTGTCTGTCCCTTCCTTATCACTCCCCGGCTTGGAAGCCCCTGGAAGGCAGGGCTGGTGAGTTTTGCACATGGTGATCCTGGGCGCACGAAGTCCCAGTGGCAGCAGACCCTGAAGAGTGACCGGGAGAAGGAGCCGGGGTGGATGCACCGGAGAGTGAGGGGCTCTGCTGGGGAGATGGGAGACGGGGAGGGGGGCTTCCTAGAGTGAAAGCTGCTCCCCCACAGCATGGACAGGGCCTGAGATGAGACCCAGATGGCCCTGCAGGCCTGACGGGGAAGCCGCAGGTTGCAGTCTCTGAGCAGGTGAGCAGTGAGCACCTCTGGGCCTGAGCGAGTCGTGGAGACTGGATTCCGGCCCTCAGGAAGCCCTGGGCCTCAGGGGGGCATCAGGAAGACATAAGTGTCCCAGCTTGTGGCAGGTGCTCACCAAGAAAAGGCACTCAGGACCAGAGGAAAGACCAGGAGTGACGGCACAGCCTGAGGGAGTCAGAGGGAATCAGCAGAGCGGTGGTTTTCAAGCCAAGGCCTCGGAGAAATGCAGTTCAGCAGCCAGGAACCCAGAGCCAGGGGCCAGCGGTAGGTGCAACAGAGAGAGAAAGACCCCCTAAAAAGGCAGATGTGAAGGAAGAGCATTCATCTAAACTCCTGGATGATGTCAAAGGTGGTGTGGACTGCGGGGTGGATGCAGAGGGTGAAAGCTGGCAGAGGAAGGGAGCAGGGGAGAGAGTGAAAGACCATCAGAGACTGGCTGTGGATGCCACTCTGCTTCCAAGGGAGATACGAGTCACTCAGATGCTATGAGTAGAGAACCAGTTAAAGCAGGTGAGTTATCACAGGGAGAAAGCTAACAGGAGGCAGAGAGGCTGCAGCCAGAGGGCGGTCAGGAGCCCAGCAAGAGCACCAGTGAGAGGAGCCCAGACTGAACTCAGGAGGCAGAGAGCTGGAGGGAGGAAGCCCACAGAGCAGTCCTGGAGGAGGAGAAGGAGGAGGCAGGACAGCAGGAACATGGAAAGCAGCTCCTACAGATGCTGAGGACCCAAGTTATTTGGTGATGAAGGGAAGCTCAGAGAAGTCCGTCCCTGAAGGAGGAAAGACTTGAGCTCTAATCTCTGTCCAGTGTTTCCCCAGATGCTACTCTCCGTCAGTTCCCCAACGAAGACTGTGTTTTAAAACTAACACGAATTGCATTACTGTAATCCAGTTATCATCATCACAAAAGCTATGAAACTGTTTAAAAGCTTGATCATTAAAAATGGAAATAAACAAGTGACCAAACTGAGCTAAAATAATGGGCAAATGACTGCACCATTATTCACAATAACCAAATTGTCCATTGACAGATGAATGCAGAAAGATAATGTGTATACACACATATTCCCTGATAGCTCAGTTGGTAAAGAATCCACCTGCAATGAGGAGAAACCAGCTCAATCCCTGGATCGGGAAGATCCACTGGAGAAGGAAAGGCTACCCACTCCAGTATGCTTGGGCTTCCCTTGTGGCTCAGTTGGTAAAGAATCCACCTGCAAAGTAGGAGACCTGGGTTCAATCCCTGGGTTGGGAAGATCCCCTGAAGGAAACAGCTACCCACTCCAGTATTCTGGCCTGGAGCATTCCATGGGCTGCATAGTCCATGGGATCTCAAAGAGTTGGATACATCTGAGTGACTTTCACTTCATTTCACTTCATACACACATATACTCAAATATTATTTGGTTTTCAAAAAGAAGTCAATCCTGCTCTTTGCAGGGACATGTATGAACCAGGAAGGACATTATGCTAAGTGAACAAAGCCAGAGGCAGAAAGAGAAATCCTGTATAATGTACACAATAAATAAAATAGTCAAACTCATCGATGCAGAGAGTAGATTGTGGTTGCCGGGGGCAGGAGACGGAAAATGGGGAGCTGCTGTTCACCAGGTAAGACGTTTCAGTTCTGCAAGATACACACCTTCTGGAGATGTGCTGTATATACTTTGTCTATAACTAATGACACTATGTTGTTGTGTAGTCACTCAGTCATGTCCGAGTCTGTGACCCCATGGACCATAGCCCACCAGGATCCTCTGTTATGGGATTTCCCAGGCAAAAATACTGGGTTGGGTTGCCACTTCCCTCTCCAGGGTGTCTTCCCAATCCAGGGACTGAACTGAAGTCTCCTGCACTGGCAGGCAGATTCTTCACCATGAGCACCAGGTTCTCTGTGTTCTACACTTAGAAATTTGTTCAGAGTGTAGATCTCACTAGACTACTAATGAATGTTCTCACTACAACTTAAATATAATGTCCACAGAAGATCTGAAAGGACTTACTTCAATAGACATTTCTCTAAGGAGATATGCAAAGGGCCAGCAAGCACAGAGAAGAATGCTCAATGCAAATAAAACTCACAATGAGATACCACTTGTTACCCATTAGAATAGCAATTATCAAAAGACAGAAATAAGATGTGTTGGTGAGAATGTAGGTGAAAATTGAATCTTGTGCAGAGTTGTTGACAATATAGTATAGTACAGACACTGTGGAAAACACCATGGCCAGTCCTTAAAAATTGGAACTAAAATTACCACACGATCCAGGAATTCCACTTCTGGGTTTATATTGAAAAGAACTGAAAGCAGAAGTTTGAACAGATATTTGTGCACAAGGTTCATAGCTGCATGATGCACAATAGGCCACAGGTGGAAGGAACCTAAGTGTCCAGTAACAGATGACTGGGTAAACAGAATGTGGTGTATGCATAACCTGGAATATTGTTCAGACTGAAAACATAAAGGGAACTTTGGCACAGACTACAGCGTGGATGAACTTTGAGGACATCATGCTAAATGAAATAAGCCAGACACAAAAGGGTAAACACTTAGGTCCACGTATATAAGGTACCCAGGGAGTGAATGTGTCATGTCCGACACTTTGAGACCCCATGGCCTGAATTCTCCAGGCCAGAATAGTGGAGTGGGTAGCCTTTCCCTTCTCCAGGGTAGCTTCCTAACCCAGGTTTGAACCCACGTCGGTCACATTGCAGGGGGATTCTTTACTGGCTGACCCACAAGGGAAGCCCATGAGGTACCTAGAGAACTTAATGACTCAAAGTAGTCCAATTCATAGACACAGAAAGTGGGATAGTGGTGGGCAGAGGCTGGGAATAGGGAAATGGGGACTGGTTCAGTGGGTGCAGAGTTTGAATTTTTCAAGAAGAGTTCTGGAGCTGGGTTACACATTAATGTGAATGTACATGTCACTGCTGAACTGGCCACTTAAAGTGGCTAAGAGGCTAAATTTTAGGTTTTGTGTATTTTATCTCAATCTTAGTATATAAATAATTATTTACTCATCTTTCAGTTATTCAAAAGCCTGGCATTTTGCATGATGCACTCAGCAAAAAAAAAAATTATATATATATATATATATATACAAATAAATAATTATTTACTCATCTTTAAGTTATGCAAAAGCCTGGCATTTTGCATAATGTACTCTGCATATAAGTTAAATAAGCAGGGTGACAATATACAGCCTTGATGTACTCCTTTTCCAATTTGGAGCCAGATTGTTGTTCCATGTCCAGTTCTAACTGTTGTTTCCTGATCTGCATACAGATTTCTCAGGAGGCAGTAAGGTGATCTGATATTCCCATCTCTTGAAGAATTTTCCAGTTTGTTGTGATCCACACAGTCAAAGGCTTCGGCGTAGTCAATAAGGCAGAAACAGGTGTTTTTCTGGAACTCTCTTGCTTTTTCGATAATCCAACAGATGTCAGCGAGTTGATCCCTGGTTCCTCTGCTTTTTCTAAATCCAGCTTGACTGTCTGGAAGTTCATGGTTCATTTACTATTGAAATCTGGCTTGGAGAATTTTGAGCATTACTTTGCTAGTGAGTGAGATGGGTACAATTGTGTGGTAGTTTGAGCATTCTTTGGCATTGCCTTTTTTTGGATTGGAATGAAAATGGACCTTTTCCAGTCCTGTGGTCACTGCTGAGTTTTCCAAATTTGCTGGTATGTTGTGTGCAGCACATTCACAGTATCATCATTTAGGATTTGAAATAGCGCAACTGGAATTCCATCACCTTCACTAGCTTTGTTCATCGTGATGCTTCCTAAGGCCCACTTGACTTCACATTTCAGAATATCTGGCTCTAGGTGAGTGATCACACCATCATGATTATATGGACCGTGAAGATCTTTTTTGTGTAATTCTTCTTTCTACTCTTGCCACCTCTTCTTAATAACTTCTGCTTCTGTTAGGTCCATACCATTTCTGTCCTTTATTGAGCCCATCTTTGCATGAAATGTTCCCTTGGTATCTCTAATTTTCTTGAAGAAATCTCTAGTCTTTCCCGTTCTATTGCACCAAGGGCAACGAATATTTAAATATTTCTAAACACATTCATCATACCTTTTAAAATCTTTTGGATAGCTTTAATCTTGGACATTTACCAGCTTTTCTCTTGGGAATCAGTGTGACTTTTCCTTTCAGAGAGCATTGTTTGATATGCTTGGTCTTTTCCCACAGATCTTATCCCCAGGGTTAATTAGTAGAATCAGACACTGAGTCACCTTTTTCATGAGATGAAATGTGGATAAGAAAGAAATTTGTTTTAACATTAATATTTGTGCACAGAGTATAGAGTCCTAGTCACCAAGCTTCTCACTTCTTTCCAACTCAACATGCAACAGACTCTTGTCGTAGCCACCCAGCTCCCAGGGACAGCCATGCCCGTGAGTTCTGGCCAATCTAAATTGAGTAGAAGTTCCAATGGCTCTGAACAGGCCTGGCCTCTGAAAATGTCCCACAAGGCATCCTTTCCCCTTTCTAGCTGAGTGGAATAGACCCAGTGCCAGGGCCAGATTTGAAACCACAGGTTGTGGATTGCAAACCTATAACTCAAAGGTACCATGGCCCCTGAATCCTTTTGTTGAAAGAAAATCAACAAGCAGAGTCACTTGATATTTGAAAGCATCTGTTCAAGTAAAGGTAAGATTTTATGATATTCATGCAACTGATATTTTCTTGTTTATATGCTACAGTGAGTAACTTTAACTTACAGAATTATGGATTAAAAAATAAACTAAAAATTCTTTCAAATTTGAAATAGAAAATATTTTTTTAATATTTGAAAAGATAAAAAATACATTTATTTACTTAAGAAACATTCAGCATGGTCTCTCAAGCATTGTTTTGGAATTTCAAGATGTACATTTGTGCCCGCATGCTAAGTCACTTCAGTCATGTCCGATTATGTGTGACCCTATGGACTGTAGCCCGCCAGGTTCCTCTGTCCATGGGTTTCTCCAGGCAATACTGGAGTGGGTTACTGTGTCCTCCTCCAGGGGATCTTCCTGACCTAGGAATCAAACCTGTATATCTTACAACTCCTGCATTGGCAGGTGAGTTCTTTTACCACTAGAGTCACCAAGATGTACACACACCAAGATGTATATACATTAAATATAATCCCATAATTTTGCTTTCAGACATTTTATAGTCAGTATAGAAATACAAAAGTGGCCACCACTCCTGCTTTAGATAATTGAAGTTGTCGTGTGGTGGATATGGGTGGAGAGGCAGGAGGTGTGGATCATCTTTTTTTCTGGGAACACTCTTAGTTCTGGCTTTTGACAACAGCTTCAATATACAGAATTTTCTAAATCCACTTGGAGCCAAGGAACTTCTCAGCCCAATCTGTGAAGCCTTAATCCATAATCTATAGCAACCAACCCAGAAAGCCCAGTCAGAACCCCTGCAGGATTAAACGTCAATTCTTCTTCTTCTTGAACTTGCTCAGTGGTGTCTGACTCTTTGCGACACCATGGGCTGTAGCCTACCAGGCTCCTCCGTCCGTGAGATTCTCCAGGCAAGAATACTGGAGTGGGTTGCCATTTTCCTTCTCCAGGGAATCTTCCTGACCCAGGGATAGTCAGACTTTAATCACTGACTGACAGCTTCCTTATTTTTAATCATCCTTCCTATTTAGAAGCAAAAGGGGGAAACCATATATGTACCTCAAACTCACATAGAGGAGGCCCATCTTCTATCCAGTCCTCCCCCAGCTTTCCTGCATCACAATCTCTGATCACAATGTGCTTCCTTTTTTCTACCAGAAAACTTTCCCATGCCTGTGCCTGACTCTGGGAGATAGCAAAGGATAGAAAGGCTTGGTGTCCTGCAGTCCATGGGATCGCAAGGAGTTGGACCCCACTTAGTGACTGAACAACAGCAACCACAATGCCCGAGTCTCTGCCGAACAAAAGGGGTGGTAACTGACTCCTTCACATGATGGAGCAAGAGTGCAATAAACAGTGCTCATTCTCTCTAGGGTGATTTTTGTTTGCCTACAGATGTTAGAAGAGAGAACCAAATAAAAGTCAGGGCAATATGTGTTTCTTGTGTTAAATCTTTAAAAAAGAACAAACCAACAACAATCCATTATCTATCAAAATATTTAAGTTGAAATCTAATTCACATAAAATTTATTCTGTAAAATGTACAACTGAATGATCTACCATCTGTTTACAAAGTTGTGCAAATATCACCACTACCTAAATCAGGGCATTTCATCTCCTCACAAAGAAAGCCACTATCCATTCAACAGTCACTTCCGCTCCCACCTTCCCCCAACTTCTGACAGTCTGTGTGCTTTTTGTCCCTAATGATTTGCCTGTTCTGTATGTTTAAAGTGCATGGATTCCTACAACAGCGGCCTTGCATGCTGGTTTCTTACATGTGGTGCTATGTCTTTGAGACTCATCTATGGTTTAGCACATGATTCATTCCTCTGTTTGGCTTGAGAATTTTACTTTCTAGGCCATTATAATACACACACACAACCAAGTTCTTTTCTTTTTAATTGTGAAAAGCTCACAGAATATAACATTACCATTATGGCAGTGTTGCGTGCTCAGCCCACGTCACTATTGTGCAGGGACCCTCTTTGCCGCACCGGCCCTGAGCCACCAGTGAGCAGAGCGCACCAGCCCAGCCATGACACCCCGTCTCAGGGCCTCTGTACCACCCCCCGAACAGGACTCCACACAGGCCTCCCCACGGCGGCCTAAGGAGAGAACTCC
Source organism: Muntiacus reevesi (assembly GCF_963930625.1). Taxonomy (NCBI): domain Eukaryota; kingdom Metazoa; phylum Chordata; class Mammalia; order Artiodactyla; family Cervidae; genus Muntiacus; species Muntiacus reevesi. Next base: position 113,386,532 of record NC_089254.1, read on the forward strand.
ATGGTGGGGGGGGGGGGCAGTGGTGGTGAAGGAGAGAGAGACCCAGGAGAAGGACAGGAGAGGCGGGCAGAAGAGCCTCCCATGCTGAGCTCCCAAGTCTCAGTGGCATGCTCATTAGACCAGCCCTGCTTAACTGCTGGGGTCAGAACCGGTCAGACGGGTGGGAGAAGTGTGCCCGTGGATGATAGCAGCTTCATCCAGACACCCCGACAGTCTACACTGCAAACCTGCCAGGCCCAGCTTCAGTCCCCGAGCCAGTTGCAGAGCCCCAGACCTCCAGCCTCAAGTAGGGGGCTATCCCAGCCACACCCTCCAGAGCTCCACATTCTCAGCTCTCAGGAGCGTCCTCTGAGCTCCCAGGAGATTGTGTCCACTCAGGAGTTATCACAAGTGGCATTAGGCTGGGACCAGTTAGAAGTGGCCACAGTGAGACCAAGTTTCTCTGTATCTCTTCTGCTCCTGAAGCGCCCACTTTCTCTGTCTCGCTCATGCCCTGCTTTGTCCAGGCGTCCCCCCAAATACAGCCAGGCTGCAGGCAGGGGTTTCAGGGCAGAGCAAGAGCTGCAATGTCTCATGGTGAGCAGGGCTGGCCACAACGGACCTTCGACTCTGGGAGAGCGTCACTGTGGGTCAGAAAGTGACCCTCTGAAGTCACAGGCGCCTGCGCCTGGTTCACACAGGGGCCTTAGAGTTAGGTGTGTCTTGTGCCCTCTCCAGCTGTCTCTAAAGGATGGACCAGAGCGAGGAGACAAACTGACCCCTGGCAATCACAGTCAGATTGCTTAAGGACAAAGGGGGTGGGGTGGGGCCGTGGGAATGAGGGTGGGACCTGCCTGCTTCCGTTGGTTTCCCACCCCCCACTCCCCTGACCTTCTCCTCCTCAAGATCATAACCCGTACTGGGCTTTCTTGGCCCAGACACAGCAGAAGTGATCATTCAGTTACTCAATATTCAATGGAATAGTCAAGTAAAAAGAAATAAAACTGAACATAAAATCCATCCAGACAGTTTATATTTTAGATGAAGTTAGTGTCAGAGAAGATCCTTGGGCTCTGGGTAAAGGTCCCCCTGAAACTCTGGCCCTGGAAGGAGGGAGAAGAAGATGACACCTTTGGTGAATGTGACCTAAGCCTGGTTTGTGTTTAACCAGCTCATTGATTTGATCATTTGTCATCATCACATTTTCTGAGCCCCATTCTGCATTGTTGAGGTCCTCACATGGCTCACAAGCTTGAGAGCTCATTAAAGTGTGGTTAAAGACTTGAGGGGCCCTGGGTGAGGCAGAAATGGTGTGGGCAGAGCAGGGGATGGAGAAAGGCACGGTGGACCAAGTGAGGTCTGAGCTGGGTCTCCAAGGGTGAGTGATCAGTTAGCTAGGGCCTGGCTCTGAGCAGGACTCAAATACACGATGAATGACTAAATGAATGAAAGTGGACATCTTCCCGAGAGAGCAAGAGTGCCAGCTCTTCTGTAACTGAGTCCAAGCTTGTACTGCTCACCTCATGACAGGCCAATTAATTGAGAGGTGAGTTGCTGGGGCAAGGAACAGCAGCTTTATTCAGAAACCTGGGACTCTTGCCCAAGGACCCGTCTTACCTGAGTTAGAATCAGGCTTCTTTCATATTTATACTAAAAGGTGGGAGGGAGGGGGAGGGGGAGGAAAGTCAAATATTTCTTCATTCCAATCAGCCTCCAGAGGGGATGGGTTCATTTCTGCTTCCCTGCTGTGACTCACAGGAGAGTCTGCCTAGGAGGTTTCCTGTGAACTGAACAAAGTTATTTTAGCTTGGTGCCCATTACCTGGGATGCAGGGTTCCCAGAGATGGGACTTTATGTATAAGCTTATAGGCAACATTCCTTTAGCTGCTGCCTCATAGTAGGTAGACTATGAAGGGTCCTTCTCTATGACGCATTCAGGCCAAAGCTCAGAACTGCAGGCACACGGGGGCAGTGGGTAGAGGCCCCGCGGGGTGTCCACTCCACCCCTCAGTCTTGCTGAGGAAGCAGCCTGTGTCTTGACTCACCAGGGGGACCTTTCTGCGCTCTTCTCTGGGACAGGGCTGTCAGAAGCAGCACTCAGCCGTGCTCCTCCCTGATCAAGCCCGAGGACAGCAGCTGCCTCACCTGAGAGGGGTCAGGCTCTCAGTCATGTTTGAAGCTTTGGGACTCCATGGAATATAGCCCACCAGGCTCCTCTGTCCATGGGATTCTCCAGGCAAGGATACTGGAGTGGGTTGTCATTTCCTTATCCAGGGGATGTTCTCGACTCACAGATCAAACCCAAGTCTCCGACATTACAGGCATATTCTTTACCATCTGAGCTACCAGAGATGTGCATAAGAAACTGCTACCTCCCAAAACTGGGGTCAGAAGCCTGGGTGTATGGTTCAGGCTCTATGAGGCATTTCACATCTTCCTAGTATCTGCTCTCATCTCCCTAAGAAATTCTCACATCTCAGGACACCTCTAACCAGTGCTCTGTTTTGGTGGGATCTAGTGCTCAGAGGTTAATATTTTCAGGCCAGAGAGCACAGCCTGTGCTTTAGACATGAGAAACCCTCCCATCTAGCCCCAATCCATCCAGATCTCTCCCGTTCCCCAGACCCCACAGCCAGCAGACAGTCCCTGAGTCTGTTCGGCAGACAAGCTCCCACAGTGTCTGGCGCTGAGGCTCCTCCCGCCCCTGTGTCCCCTCGGCTGTGCAGGATGAGCCCACAGTCTTGGGAATGGAGGGCCCCCTCTGCGCTTCTTTTGGGGCTGCGGTTGGACCTTCTTCCTCCTTCAACCAGAGCAGGGAGCTGGGCTCGTCCACGCCCGGGAGTGGGGGGGGGGGGTAGGAGGGGACGAGCGGTCAGTCCCTCTGTCTCCTGTGGCCCACGCTCCTGCCAGAGGAGGCGCTGGGGGCGGAGGGCGGACGGGGCTTGGCCTGCTCAGTGGTCAGGACTCAGGGCGCAGTCGGGGGAGGCTGAACCTACTGGGGAATGTTGATGGTGACAAGCTCTTTCCATCTCTGTAGGAGCTGGTCCAGCTCACCAAGCCCTCTCAAAACTAGCACCCAGATATAAACAGCCTTCATCTGGCAACACGGGGTGGGCTGAGTAATTTCCAGGAGACTCCTCTCTAACCTCTGGGAAACATTCTGACAGGGTCTCTGATGATGCAGCAGAGGTCCGCTTTGGTTAAGAATCAACAAGGACTCACTGTTTGGCACATGGATCTCCGTGCTATGTAGCAGCCCTGATGGGAAGGGAGTTTGGGGGAGAAATGACACATGCATGTGAACGGCTGAATTGTTCCCTTTGTTGTTCACTTGAAACTATCACTTGAAACTATCACTGTTTGCTAAAGGGCTATACCTCAGATACAAGGCAAAAGTTAGAAAGACAACAACACGTGACCAAACACTCACGAAAAGAAGACACAGGGTGATTTGGACATTGGCTTCAAAAGTACATTTTGGTAACACAGAAAACCACAGTGTTTTAAAATCCTAGTTTATGATTTAGAATCTATGATATTTAGATGACTGATCAATTGTTTAATACAGGCACCGATAAAAACACAAGCTAAAGGCTAACCGGTTTTAATATCATTTTCTGTTTTCATAAATTTTGCACTATAGACTAAAGCCAGGGCACATGATATCTGTTTATCTGTCTCCCTCCCTCCATCTCCCTCCAGTGAGTTCGCTCCAGCTCTCCTGCAACACACACCTTCATTCTATAGGAGAAGTGATAACACTCGCTTGCACTCGTGTAAGTGAGGAGGTGACGCGCGGTGACGGAAGGAAGGAGACTGGCGGGAGACCCGGCCTGGCCTCAGCCTGGGGGCTTTGCCCAGACACTCGCTCCCCAGTTCCCTGCTGACCCGTAACAGGGGCCTGGAAAAGCCTGTGAGGACCCCTGGCGAATAACCTTCAGGCACGTGTCACCATTTACATCGTGAGCACGGAGTTCCCAAAGATCTTCAGATTGCTGATTTTTTCTGATTTCTTTAGTCTTCATTAGTCTTCTCACCAGGGGTGTCGCTAACCAAATCAGCCTATATATTATTAATATTAGCATATATTATTGGTTTATAGATATTATTATAATAAAATAATAATAGTACATCACATTTAATATTTACTTGCATTATATATACATATGTTTATATAACATTATGTTAAAATTAAATTAATAAATATAAATAAACTAGCACAACAATATGAGAATATATTACTCCTCAGAGGCAGGCCTTTGCCTTTGGTATGGTCAGCTCTTCCTACTGACCATATTTTCTTTGCCAGAAAACAATGAGGACTGAGGCCAGAGTGAACGTGAGGGGAAGGCAGGCAGAGAAGACGCGTCCTGAAATCACAGGGGAGACACAGCTGAATCACTCAGGTGAAAGGAGTGTGCTCCCGAGACCCACCTGCCCTGCGGGCTCAGTGAGGGCAGCGGGTGCGGCCCCTCACCCGGCCCCTCGGCCCCTCCTGGGGAGGCCGAGCAGGAGGAAGCCTCCTCCAGGGGTCTCCCCTCGGCTCCTCCCCGGGCCCTCTCATCCTCCCCAGCCTCTGCTGCAGCCTTTGTCCTTTGCTGCCATCAGGCCCTCCACTGCCCTCCGCTGCTCTCCTACCGGCTCTCTTCCCTTCCCTTCCTGATTCTCTGGGCTGCTACCGGCCAGGCCTCACAAGACCTCCCTCCAGCCAGTGAGCTGTCCTTGCCCCGCCCTCCTCCTTGAGAGCTGGGTTAATGGGGTGCCTGGGGTGTATTACTGAGGCTTCCCTTGCTCTCAGATTCCTCCCTTTCAGATGCTGAGATGTGCAGGGCAACTAAAGGCATTTTTGCATTTCCCTGAAGGTGGATGCTAGATGAACCTGGTTTGCTTAGAGCAGAATCATATTGTTCTAAACAAAGACTTTTATATTCCCCCAAACAGAAAATTGTGACACCTCAAAGTCACACTGTCACACGACAAAAGCAAGTTGTAAAACAACACACATTACTTGTCTAACTGAACTAAATTATGATACTATATTATCTGTGTAAATAAATATATATATATAAATATATTTGAAAATGTTTTTTAAAAAGCTGGAGGAATATATACAAATGAACCACAAGTACCTTGATAGGGATGAAAGAGAAATTTTACTTTTGCTCTAAATTATCCAGCTTTTGGTGTGTACTTTTAATTCAGAATGAACTTGAACAAGAGTGTATACTGTTTGTATTAAATAAACACTTTACATATAATTGTACAGAACTAGGTTATCATAACAACTGAACCAATGTATTTCAGAGCCAAACAAATGACAAGCTATGTGGAAGAGACTGAATATTTGCTGAAGGGTTAAAGACAGAACGAGCACACGAGCAGCACAGTCAATGAAAGGCGGGCTGTACACTGCTGTCTCCTCCAGTCACTAGAACATCCCTTGAACACTTTCTGGGCTTAAGTCAGCCTGGAAATCAGTTACCTGTCCAAGGCAAGTCAGAATTTATGCCAGGCCCATAGTAAAGACACGTCTTAACTAATTTGGCTACCAATATCTTTGAAGGGAAGAATAAGTACACTTCATTCTCAAACTTATTTTGGCCTGTCCTATAATGGATTATTTCATTAAAATCAAAACACTCAAACCAACATTGAAAACCACCGTTTTGGTGTACCTTAAAGCTTTTGTCATTTTAGAGCTTTCTCTTTTTCTGTCACCTCTTAAACACATGCAAAATAAATACAGTGGAGTCCTCAGCAGGAGCTGCTACTCAAGGAGCTCTGAGCCTCAGTCCTCACTAGGAGTTAAGTGGCAAAGAGCATTTTTGTTCCAGAATTCTAAAGGCATTTTGGTGTTGGATAATCTGGACCTGTGGAAACCTGATACTGTTTCTCACCAGTGCCGCAGTTCAATGATTTTCAATATCTTACTTTCCGTATGCAGATATTGAGAATGCTCAGGAGAGAGCATAAATATAATGACATAACTCGCTATAAATAGCATATAAGTAGAAAGGGTAGTTAGATGTGAATCTACCTTACCTTAAAATCCTAGTTCCTGTGACTCTCAGTCCATAAGGCTCAGACTACATTCTTTGGGCATTTGTATAGGGTTGACAGTAGGTGGCACTTTCAGCCTGTTTAAAAAACAGTTCACCGGCTTTTACTTTTTTGCTTGCTTTTAAACTGTTTTACCACCATTGCACAGAAAGCAAAGTAATTTCATACATAAGTGTATGAAGTCCAGATCAATGTCTTGGGAGCAATTTCAGAACACAAAGCCATTTAACTGAATCTGTAGGAAGCATTTACAAATAACTACAGAAAAGACTTTACCTTTCTGTAGATCCAAACTGCAAAAAGAAAGTGAAAGTCACTGAGTCATGTCAGACTCTTTGTGACCCTTGGACTGCAATCCCGCCAGGCTCCTCTGCCCATGGAATTCTCCAGGCAAGAATGCTGGAGTGAGTTGCCATTCCCTTCTCTAGGTGTCGGGAGCCACCGGGGTGTGTCCAAACCGTGACAAGGTCACGGGATGACAGAGGAACCTGCAAGGCAGCTCTTTCTCACATGGGGCTGCCCCGGGGGCCCAATATGTCCCCTCAGGAGCCGCCAGGATGAGAAAGGAATCTGCAAGGCAGCTCTTCCCCTCGAGGTTTTCCCGGGGGCCCTGTATGTCCCTTTCTTCCTTCTTTCATACTGTTGTTTGGCTTTCTATTAATTTTTGGAAATATAACACATAGTAATAAGGCCTCCCTGGAAAAGTCCAAGCCTTTTTTGGAAATGCTCATGATTGCTCTGGCTCAGGACATGACCATAAACATCAAGTCAGCAAAGAAAAGTCCACAAGTATAGTTGGGCTGCTTGCTTAAAAGATTATAATGTCCTAGAATAGAAAAGAGTAGAGGCATTTAGATTTAGAAGTAGATATACTGCATCAATTTACTTGTTCCTTGGTTGAGAGGGTTTTCATTATTCCTATTTCCTTGCTGCTATTTGTTCATTGTTTCCCTTTCTTTAAACAACATGATATTATGGGTATTTTTGTAGAGTTAGGAAATGGGGCACATAGATTTCAATAGAAGATTTATATTAACAAGCTTCACTACCATTATCTCACTATTAATAGAGGTGTTTTGCTGCTTTAGAGGTGTTTCTGCTGTTTAATAGTTCATCATTGTAAACTGAGATTCTGTGGTTTCAGGTAAAGACAAATATCAGGTTTTTCTCATGGCACTATTCTCAGAAATGTCAAACATGTTACTGTGACCCTTCCCATGTATTGTTTTATTGTCCAAAGAATTTACACTGTGCCTGAGATTTGTAGGACATTGTTTTTGTTACAGTGAAAATGTTAGGCCATGAGGCAAGAAGACTATATATGGGGCACTTAAAAATAAACCCTGTAATTGGAAACATGCTAGATGAATGCACAGGGGAAAACACGGGGAAGAGAAATATTGACAGATGCACGAAACAATATCGGATGCAACATTCGGTGACTTAAGGGGGAGGTAACGTTCATTCTATAAAAACTGAGCTATCCTAAAAATAAAAAAAAGCTACCTCTTCTAGCCAACCTTCTGTGTGTTTGTGTTCTTCCTCGCGGATGCCACTCATCCCTTGGGTATTCCTGGGGCTGCGGGGGCTGGACCTCGGCATCTAGGGAATCTCCCCAACCCAAATGATCCAGTAATAAAAAGCTTTTGGTGTTTGTGTCACAAATGCTCTTTGCTACTTCAATTTCTGGTAATGACAGAATTTCAGGTTGACCTAGGCCCTGTCCTAAACTAGTTTGTGTCCTGTAACCCTGGTCAGACACATAGACTTTACAAAGTTTGGTTTTTCTTGTTTGGAAACAATTTGACTCAGTTCACAAGTGAAAGTCAAACTACTAGACCTTAAAATGTTCCAGTAGAGTACAATCAAATGCTGCTGATTCTAGGTATTTCATAGGATGTTTTTAGGCCTTGTCAGCCACCAGATTCTCTTGATTCTGAAAGCTGGGTTTACTAGGGTCTGGTAGCAATGGAAGTGTGATGAAATCACTGCAGCAGTGTTCTGCTCCAATGCACAGGATCTGGACAGACTAGAAACAATGATAAAATATTCTGAAGGGGTGAATTCAGGGCATTTAATCTTATCTGAACAAAAGCTTGTGCACCGACGCATTTTATGCATCACTTCAGGGCAGCCACAGTCTCCCTGGGCTCTCCAAATCCCTCAGGTTAAGAGCTCCTGGCCTGGGAGTGTAAGGAAACAAAGGCAGCCCTTCCGTCTTCCCATTCCGACCTCTGGTCCCATCACAGCCTCAGCCCTGAGAGGGATGGTGGATGGTCACACGCTGTCCCAGCCGTACGGATGCCAGACGAGTTACAGGCGCAGCCCTGCCCAACGGCCTGCTGCTTCCTGCCTGATGCCGGGCGTTGTGAGAAGGCCCCAAGGAGATCTAGGAAAAGCAAAGGGGAGTCCAACTCATCCTAGCGGCTCTGAAGCAGGAGGGAGCTAAAGAGACAGGAAGCACGAGTCAGGTCAAGGAATGACCCACTTCCGGCTGTGCTGATAACGGACGTGGCCGAGCTTCCTGCTTCCTGCGCGCGTGTCTCTGCGTCTGCAGGCACTTCCGGTTTGCCTCACCGTGAGAGGCGACTGCTTGTCAGAAGGCAGATCTTTTCTGTCATCGATAAACTGTCTTTTCCTTGCTGTCAGCCCTATAATCTGGCACTATATGCCCCTTGTTCTATTGGCTGCTAACATTTCTGTAAAAGGAGATCTAACTGTCAAGAGTTCAAAATTCCAGTGGCCTGTGAAGTCCCACCACCAATCCACTCTCCAGAGTTGTGTTTGAATCAGGTGAAAATGCTCATTATAGACTTAGGATTGAACATACTAATGTGAGAACATGAATGAATTTAGAACTTTTAGAAAGTCTAATTCTAAAGGTATTTGTTTATCTTTAAAGCCAAAGAGAAAATTTTACTCTTGCTTATGTTGTCTGAGGAATGAACATGGACAGATACATGCTACAAAATTAAGAATGGAATTAAAAGAGAATGGGTCTCATGAACAGTAACTCCTTTGGGATGGAGAAGCTGAGAGGAGAAACAAATTGTTTCAAGAAAAGATCTTATTATTAGAGCTGAGATCATCTGCCATTTAGTCAAATTTACTTTTCTGCATGCCAGATCACCTTATACAGACTTGTACAGACACACAATGCAACTACCATCTCCACTGATACACAGAGGGGTGCCCTGGCCACAGCTTCAGGCCACCTTGTGGGGCACTCAAGATGCTGAGGCCTTCCGTCCCATGTGTCCTGGGGAAGTGACTCCCATGAGGTTCAACCACTGATCCTAATTTTAGTCTGTTTTCAAACAGTCCTTTAAATCCCCGAGGACAGCGCTCGTCTCTCTCACCACATAAAATGTCCCCCCATGTGTCACTGGTCCTCATCAACATGGCTGATGGTTTTATAATCAGTCTTAAGATATGGTCACCTGATTCTATTATTTTTTTATTGTGCTGAAGTCAGTCAAGTGTTTTATATCTTGCTAGCATATAATACATCAGATTCAGAGAAATAATTGAAGTATGAAGTCAAATGATTATCCTCTCCATGTGAAGTATATAAATATAGTCTCTGGGAGATGGTGAAGGACAGGGAAGCCTGGTGTGCTCCAGGCCATGGAATCAGGAAGAGTTGGACATGACTGAGTGACTGAGCAATGATAAAATATTATCTCAGTTCATAATGTATGTACAGTGCATAGGTGAAAGTGGGAGAAAAGTATTTTAAAAATTAGATCGAGCTTTGCTAATAAAATTAGCAGTGGTAAATGTTGTTTGAGGGAAGATCATAATGAATTATGGATTAGAAAATTTTCGTCTTACGTGAAAGGAAAAAATCAAAAGTCACAGAACATTCTCATGAGTAGACATATTTATTTATTTATAAACTGTTTGTTTTTTGTCAGCCTACTTCCATTTTAAGAGTTTGTGGGGTTTCCAGGACGGCTCATGGTAAAGAATATTGCCAATGCAAAAGGATCCCACATGCGTCAGAGGAACTAAGCCCTTTCACCACAATCATTGAGCCTGTGCTCTAGAGCCTGGCGTCCACAGCTGCTGAGCCCACGCTCTGCCTAACTGCAGCCCATGACGGGAGAAGCCGCTGCGAGGAGAAGGCCGTGCACCGCACCCAGAGCGTGCGCCCCGCTCACCGCAACCAGAGCGAAGCCCGTGCAGCAGCAAGGACCCAGCACAGCCCCACCCAAGGAAAGAGCCTGCGCAAGAACAGCCGAAGCCCACTCCGTGCTGTCCCTCCCCGCCCCGCGGCCTGAGCAGTGGGCGCTGCAGGCCAGCCCTCGGGGGCACTGCGGAGTGGGCAGCGAGCCCGCCTGCCCGCCTGTGGACTAGGCCCCCACCTCAGATGGAGCCGCGCTGCACCCAGGTGCTGACGTCACCCATTCACCGTGACGTCCTCCTTGGTCAGAGCCTGCTCACTGCCGCCTGCCTTTCCCTTTTAATCTCTTCAGAGTGTGCAGACGTGGCGATCAGACACGACCTCCCCAGTGTTCACAGGAAACGGTGCCAGGCACGGGCAGAACTGCCCGGGTGAGCACCCGCCATCAGACCCACCGACTGAGCCCCCTTTGTGCCGGGAATGGGTCGTCTCCAGAATGCAGGGGAGAGTCTGTGTCACCCAGGCCGATGGTGAGACGTTCACAGGAGTCTTGGCTCCTGGACGCTGCCTGGGGCTGGCTAGTGGAGGCTCCAGGAGTGAAGCGGCCGACCACAGGAGCGGCGGCAGCAAACCGCAGCACAGCTCGCTGGCGAGGGTTCCTGGAGGACGCAACGGTGACAGAGCTGGGGTTTCAATGGCAACAATGGCCTGAGCTGCCCACAGAAGTTTCTCCCAGGTTCTCTTCGGATTCCTAAGGTAGACGCCCTCACTTTTCCTTCTCTAGATGTACTGCTCCACTGGGAAGTAAAGGATGGTGCCACCTAAGTGGGCTCCTGCTGCAAGGAACGTGATGATGTCCCCCTTCATTTACCGGACATCAAGGACCCAGAGTAGTGTAAAAGATTCACTTCGAGTTATGACAAGAATCCAGACAGTGCCATATGGACCACTGTCTGGGTAATGTGGAAAAAGCCTGAGAAGATGTTTTAGAGAAGTCAGAAAATCTTTCTGATAAAACAAACTTGACTTTCATTCAGTTGGTAGAAATAACACGATGAGCTTTACTTTTTAGAGGTTTAACATTTTTTATAATGTTTTGACATTTATGAGAAATTTATAACACATGTACAATGTTTAAGTACCTAAAAAAATTAAAATATTTCAAATTACCTTTCTCCTCCTACCCCTTCCTTCCTGTGAAACTCTGCGACTTTCACAGTCAGTCATGGTATTTCGTTTCCCAGGAATCTTTCCAGAGTTTAGAATTTTTAAAAATTATTTGTTTGGCTGTGCCAGGTCTCAGTTGTGGCCTGCAGGGCCTTTTCCATGGGAACTCTTAGCTGTGGCATGTGGGGCCTAGTTTCCTGACAAGGGACTGAACTCAGGCCCCTACAATGAGAGTGCAGAGTCTTAGCCACTGGACCAGGAGAGATGTCCCAGAATGTCATTTATGCAGACACAAGCAACTATGAATATCTGTTTCTTCTTCATTCTACATGGTGGTGCTAGTGGTAAAGATCCCACCTGCCAATGCAGGAGACAGAAGAGACTCGGGTTCAATCCCTGGGTCTGGAAGATCCTCGGGTGAAGGAAATGGCAATCCACTCTAGTATTCTTGCCTGGAAAATCCCCATGGGGCAGAGGAGCCTGTTGGCCTACAGTCCACAGAGTCACAAAGTGTCAGAAATGACTGAGTGACTTAGCACACAACCACATTTAAAACCATAAATAGTAGTATACTGTGCACAATGTTTTATTATATCTTGGTTATATTCAGCTGACAATATCTTGGGGAAAACTCTCTTGGGACACTATTTTCTGCCAATTACTCTACTGAATGGATGAGGTACTATAACACACTTTACTGGTCCACATTGGAATAAATACTAATATTCAATTACATCTTGACATCACAAAACACAATGTAATGCATAATCTTAGCCTATGTTATTCCAGTGCAGGAAGATGTATAAATTTCTAATGCATTGAATAATGTCCAAAGTTCATGTGGGACTGAGAATCCTCACCAGCCAGAGTGAAGAAACCTCCTTCACTATGTGGGGCAATCAACCAAGGCACAAGAAATGCATGTATTACAGCTGAAGGAAAAAAAGAAAAAAAAAGAAAGAGGGAGAGAGAGAGAGAGAGATGAAACTAATCACCAACCTTAAAATAAAGGGCACATAGAATTGTACTAAGAAATCTTAGTAATAATCCTGAAAAGTGTTTGTTATGCAAGTAACCATTACCTACCAGGAAAAAAATAAATTAACACTTTCAGAAAACATATAAATAAAAGAAAACAAAAGCATTTCTATCACCCAGGAAACTTTAAGACATATAGGGGTCCTGTGTCAGACAGCAGGTCTGATGTATATTTCATAGTATCTCATACCCACCCATAAAAAATGAATGTAAACCCCTTTATACACACTTCAAATATTTTAGAATATTCAAGAAATTGACTACTTTTTGGAAAAATATGAATTGTTAAGACCATTATTTAAAGCAACTAAAGCAAAAGAAAAATAAGTAAGAAAGGCTATAAAGTAAATTTTTTCGAGAATTACTTCTGAAAATCATGTAAAAGATATGCAAGCAAAGAACAACTGGCTACAAAAGTAACACATAGTTTTAGAGAATCAAGAATACAAGAACAGAAGACATCTGTATTTTGTGAATATAATTTAACCCTGCTGTCAGAACTTGACAGAAGTGACAGAAAACAAAACACACACCAATTTTACCTACTGTTCTTGGCCTCAAAATCCTAATCTATTAAATACTAATAAATGATATGTGAACATTTGCAGAGAAATTCTCCATCTCTAAAAAACCTAGGTTTACTCACAATTTTTGTTCTTTGAAAGTAAGTCAAGCTGCATATTCTAAGAAGTGCTTGCTCCAGAAGACATGGAATATATGTACAATGGAAAACTACTCAGCCATAAAAGTGAATGAAATAATGCCGTTCACAGCAACATGGATGAACATGGTGATTTCATATTAAGTGAAGTAAGTCAGATAGAAAAAGACAAACATCATATGATATCACATATGTGGAATATTGAAAAATGATACAAATGAACTTATTTACAAGACAGAAGTAGAGCCTCAGACATAGAAAACAAGCTTATGGTTACCAAAGAGGATCACGGGGGATGTGGGGAGAGGTAAATTAGGAGTTTGGGATCAATATGCACACACTACTGTATATAAACTAGGTGGACAACAAAGACCTGCTGTATAGTGCAGGGAGCTATACTCAATATCTTGCAATGATCTATAATGGGAAAGAATCTGAAAGATATGTAGTCTCTCAAAGAGACATGTCCAACTCTTTAGGACCCCAGGGTTTGTAGCCTGCCAGGCTTCTCTCAAAGGAGGGGTCACAAGAGCTGGACATGGCAGAGGAACTAACATTACATCCCTACTACTGTGCTTGTTCTTAGCCAACTGGAGAAAGACATGAATGCCTTATCAGTGCCGCATTAAATTTTGCTCTAAGATGCCTGCCATATAGGCAACAATTTGAACATACTCTGAATTTGAATTGTGCTTGCAAGTCACTTTGTGAGGACAAACAGCTGGTGGATGGAGGCACGGCTGACCCAGAGGATCCTAACCAGGCAGGAAAACACAGACACACTTAACACACAATAAAATAGCAAACTGACCGAGGGCATTGCAGCCAGTCACACTCCTTCGTTCTCCACTTGTCCACGCGTAATTGTCTAGAGTCTGCTGTGATTCTTGGCTACTGTAAAATAGAGTGTATTAATAGGAAATTTGAGACATAATAAGGCAAACAGATAAGGAGAGAACTGTCATTGAAAAGAGAGTCAATGGCTTACAGCTCCCAAGAGGAGGGACAGGCCACGCCATTGGGCCACACGGGAAAGGATCGGCTTGTCTGGAGACGGAGGGAGGGGGATTCAGTACGGGGACATTTACTGTGACTCCTAAGGAGGCAACAGTGAGCTGGGTGTGCAGGTTCAGGACTGACAAGTGTGTGTGTTGTTAATGGCCCTCCTAGGTGCCTGGCTATGGTGACAAGGGATGGGGGACTGTGGCCCGGAGCTCAGTTAAATGCCACCACCTCAGAGACATGCCCATAGTGCTGGAAGGAAAGCATAATGTCTAGGAAGGGAGAAGAAACGAATAAGTCACACACCAAGAAGGAAACAAACAGCTATCCTCCTCCAGGAAGGAATGTGTTTATCCCTTAGGTTATAGTGCGTTTTGAGCCCCTCAATTGGAAAGATGACACTAGAAGGCAACTAGTGTAATTAAAATAGAAAAAGATAATGAAAACAAGCAAAAATAAATAAATAAATAAAATGAAAAAAAAAATTAAAAATGAACGTAAACGCCAAAAAAAAAAAAAAAAAAAAAAAAAGAAGAAGAAGAAGAAGAAAGAAAAAGACAACTAAGATTGAAAATGAGCTGAAGAAATGAATCCAAGGTTGCAGCGAGACTATGGCTTTCTGAAGAGGCTCTCTTTGGACCATGACCAATGGCCCTGAAGGGAGAAAAGCGTATGTGCCACACTCGAGGCATCTTTTGGTGCTAGGACCCTGGACGCTAGAAGAGTGGCTAGTGAGAAAGCTTAGAAATTGGAGTGAACCTCAGTTGAGAGCAAAGTTGAGGCAAGGGTTTATTGTTGTCCGGGGAGGGGTTGTCTTCAACCAGGTGTCTGGGGTGGGGAGACACCTCAATGGGAGAGGGTAGGTGGGCAGACATATGCTTCCACAAGTGTGTTAGGATCTGAATGGTGAGCCCATGGAATTCCTCCCCAGCCCGCATGTGTGTGCTGAACTTGGAAGCCCTGCAGTGACTCTCTAGCATGCAAGGCTGGAAGGCCACAGACCCCCGAATCACTTGCATGCTGAGCCCTTTGATCCAGGGCCAGATTGGAAGTGTGTGCGGGGCTTCGTCATGGGAAATTCCCGGAGAACAGTGTCGGTGGTGGGATGTCGGGAGTGGGAGTGAGCACGCTGTCTGTCGCCTCAGCCAATGAGGATCTTGCACGTGCAGGGTTGGGGCTGTGGGAAATCCATCAGAGAACCGAGGGGGAGGGTCCCAGGATATTTTTCCAAGAAGCACCCTCTGAGGGATGGAAGCGTCGTTGTGCAGCTGCAGGTAGGAGATGTAAAGACTCGTGGACCTTGTTTGCAGAGACCCGGGGGCTGCCTCTGCGCGGGGGGAGGTGTGTGTCCGTCTCCCTTCAACGTCTTACCCGGAGGGCAAGGTTGTCGGCCCAGCGCCGCTGGTGCGGATGCCCTTTGGGGACCCTCTGTCCCTGAGGGCCCGTTGCCGGCAGTTGGGCGGCCCCAGCGGGGTGACTTGGCTCCTGGGTCGGCAGGGCTGGCGCCTGGCCACCAAGTCGCCCTGAGTTGGAGAGGGACTGGGGTTCGGGGCTGGGCTTCAGAATCTGGGGAACACCTGCTACGTGAATGCAGCACTGTAGTGTCTGAGCCACACGCCGCCTCTGGCCAGCTGGGTGGTGTCCCAGCAGCACGCCACCCTCTGTCCGGCCCGCACCTCCTGCACGCTCTGTGCCATGCGAGCTCACGTGTCCTGAGCCCTCCTTCACCTGGGAGAGGTGATCTGGCCCCACAAGGACCTGCTGGCGGGCTTCCACAGACACCAGCAGGAAGATGCCCACGAGTTTCTGATGTTCACTCTGAATGCCATGCAGCAAGGCTGCTTGAGTGCATCCCAGCCATCAGGCCATCCCTCCGAGGACACCACCCTCATCCGTCAGATCTTCGGGGGAACTTGGAGGTCTCAGATCCAGTGTGTCCACTGCCTCGGTGTCTCAGACACGTTCGACCCTTATCTGGACATCAGCCTGGATATCACGGCGGCTCAGAGTGTGGAGCAAGCTCTGAGAGAGCTGCTGAAGCCCAAGAAGCTGGACGCTGAAAATGCCTATGACTGTGGCGCTTGTCTCCGGAAGGTGCCTACCACCAAGAGGTTGACTTTGCACAGCACGTCCCAGGTCCTGGTGCTGGTGCTGAAGCGGTTCACACAGGTGAGCAGGGCCAAAAGGGTCAGGAAGTGAGCTATCCCCAGTGCCTCGACCTGCAGCCCTACACGTCTGAGCAGAAGGCAGGGCCACTGGGCTACGTGCTCTTTGCCGTGCTGGTGCACTCCGGGTGGAGCTGTGAGGACACTACTTCTCTTACGTGCGAGGGGGCAACGGCCAGTGGTATAAAATGGACGATGCCAAGGTGAGCTCCTGTGACGAGAGTGCTGCCCTGAGCCAGAGCGCCTTCGTCCTCTTCTACTCCCGGGAGGGTGCGTGGCAAGCCGGTGCTGGGGGAGGGGCAGCGGCCCCCCTGCCAGCCGACCTCACACACCCCGGGGAACCTGACCCCGCCGGCCCCGGGGAGCCCGCGGTAGACGCCAGCGGGAGAGCTCCTGGGTTGGAGGTGTCCCCGGGGGACATAAAATTGGAAGGAATCAGCTTAGAGCGGTGGAGATGCCTCCAAGAGCACAACCGGCCGAAACCCGCCTTCGATCTCCGGAAGATGCAGTCGGCGCTGCCTGCCAGCGCAGTCGTGATTCACCAGCCCAAACACGGAGGAGGGAGAAACGGCAAGCTGTCTCAACAGGAGCATGACCGGATCGACCGTCCCAGCACGGACAGCCCGCCCCCGGGCCCGACGAGCGTTGGCAACGGCCCTCGTGCCAGCGGGAGGGTCCGAGCGACCAAGAGGAAGAAGAAGAAGTCGCGGCCATCTCTGGGACTGTGGTGGTAGGTAGGCTCGGAGGCACATGCGTGCAGAAGCCCAGGCACACTCTGCATGCGGCACGCCCTGTGTGACCCACCAAGAATTCCTGCGAGGAGCGAGTTTCTCTCGGCGGTGTGGCTGGTGCCGCCTCCTGGAAAAAGGCAGGGCCTGCAGTGTGCCCAGGGTCATGGTGTTCTCCTCGATCGTGCTGAGCGGCCCAGTTCTCAAGAGCTGGCTCTGCTGGGAAGTTACTGGAGAGGATGGGGTGCGTGACCGGGTCTGAGAATGGACTGAACGCCTCGCACTTCTTCAGGGTTGGGAGAGTCCCTTCTGAATGGGACTTTGGGTGTGGGTTCTTTTCCCGTCTGCATTCTCTGGCCGCACTGCTGACCTCTGGTGAGTGACGTGGCAGGGAGACGCCTCCCAGTCTGCCCACAGTCAGCCGAGCAAGCAGACGATCTCCTGAGCCTTCTGGGGGGCAGGGAGGAACGGGTGTAGGTCAGTGAATCATGTCCTTCTGGCCGGTTAGGCTCTTGAAAATGCCCCAAACTTCGAGCAGGATCCGGACAGAAGATGTGCGACCAGGCTGTATGGGTGGAATGTCCTTGGGAGGCGTAGTGTTACTTGGAATGTGAGGTAACGCCATGGCAGGCAGCTTAGATTAGGAGTAGGCCTTCCTACTTCTGGGTGGTAAGATTATCTGGCCACCTGGATACATCAATCAGCTTTCGCTTAACACTGACCGCTGTGTTGCCAATAAGGAAATTAGGATCGGGGCGGAAACCGCCTGGGAAAGTCCTGTACGCAAACGTTTTGACCAATGAAATTGCTTTGCAAACTTGTAACCAATCTGCTTAAACCAACTACCAACGGCTTATGCTCACCCTATAAATTTGTGTAATATCTTGGGCTTGGGGCTCTCTGACCCTGAACCACTGCGTTGGTTGCAGCAGGAGCCCTTACTCGAGTCAGCAATAAACTTCCCTTTTGCGAGTTGCATTGCCTTGGAGGCCTTCTCTCTTCCCGCTCGGGGATTTGGACATCAGGCATAACATTTGGGGGCTCGTCTGGGATCCCTTGACCGGGGGAAGAGAACACTTCCAGGACAGAGGGGAAGGATAGATAATAGCACCAGTGCTCAGGAAAATTCAGGGGGCCCAAAAACCCAGCGCTATGTTGTCAGCTGTCCGTGTGTTTGTCTTTGGCTCTCCGTGTTTGTGTGTGTGCCGGCATTGTCTCAGGCAGGACAGGAACGTCCAGTGTAAATCTGAGGCCCTGCTGTGAAGCAAGAAGGTATCTGGCACAGGACGTCCAGTGTAAATCTGAGGCCCTGCTTTGAAGAAGGAAGGTATCTGGCACAGGAGAAAGCTATCTATAAAGGGGGAACAGATTAAACCTTCCAGCCAGCATAAGGCCGAGGACAGCGAGCACGCTGGAAGGCAGCCGGCTCTGCGGGAAGGAGAGTTTCTCTCCTGATCCCGAGTCTGGTGAGCAGTGGACGAGAACACAGGGGGCCCGAAAACCCAGTACTGTGTTGTTGGCCGACGTTTGTCTGTCTGTATGTTTGTCTTCGGCTCTCCGTGTTTCTGTGTGTGCCGGCATTGTTTCTGGTCTTGTTCTCTTCTGGTGCATCATTCTCTTCCCTCTTGCCTTCTTCTCTGATCTGCCCTCAACTCCTACTCTTTTCAGGAGTTTCAGTGAACAGGCGAATGGTTGTGGGGACAATTGATGAGTCCCGGCCAGGGCTACACTCTGGCGGACTCTGAAGGCCCTACAATAAGTGAACCTCAGTAACTAGAGCCCGACCGGGTGAAACTCTCCTTTAACATCCTTAACTGAGGACGTGGCCTAAAATTCTTTGTGTGGGCACAGGTCAGGCACTTAAAGGCCATTAGGGCGCCTGCCACTTGAAGACTCCCGTGAGAGGATAAGGGGGTCACGGAATGGGCTAGAGATCCCTAGGGTGCCCGCCCCCAGCAAGAAAGCTTCCGTGCAACAATGCAGGCATATAAACAGTTCCAAAAGCATACCATAAGCCCAACCTCTTGACCGCCACCACTCCCGGTAGGATTTTTGGTGGTCGTTCTCAATGACGTCCTCTCTCCCCCTCTCTTCCCTACCATTTATTCTTTGACCATGGGTCAGGGGGAATCTACCCCACTTTCCCTCATGACTGACCATTTTTCAGTTGCAGAGTGGCTCTTTCCCACGAGTGACCTGTACAATTGGAAGACCCAAGACCCTCTTTTCTCAGAGAAACCCCAAGGCCTCATTGACCTATTAGATTCCATTTTGTTCACTCACAACCCCACCTGGGACAATTGTCAGCAGCTGTTGCAGGTGCTCTTCACCACAGAAGAAAGGGAGCGAATCCTGGCAGAGGCACGGAAACAGGTCCCAGGGGCCGACAGGAGGCCAACCGCCCATCCTCATCTCGTGGACGAGGGGTTTCCTCTGTTGCGGCCTAACTGGGATTTTGAGCGAGCGGAAGGTAGGGAGCGTCTCCAAGTGTACCGCCAGACTCTGATGACTGGCCTGCGGGCCGCAGCGAGAAAGCCGACAAATTTGGTGAAGGTAAATTTAGTAAGGCAAGAGCCCACTGAGAGCCCGGCAGCCTTCCTAGAGAGGCTGATGGAAGCTTTCAGGCAATATACACCTATGGATCCCCAGGCTGAGGAGTCACGCGCTGCAGTTCTGTTAGCATTTGTAATTCAGGCAGCCCCAGATATTAGGAAGAAATTACAAAAGATAGAGAGATCGGGAGAACAGATGATACAGGATTAGTGAAAGCAGCTGAAAAGGTATTTAATAATAGGGAGACCCCAGAAGAAAGGGAAGAATGAATTCGACGGGAGGAAAGGGAATTAGCTGAGAGGATCAGGAAGGAAGATAGAGAACATAGAGTGAGGGAAAACCGGAAGAACCAGAGGGAGCTAACCCATATTCTTTTTGTGGGGATAAAGGCCAGAGCAGAATTGAGGGAACCTCGAGACCCCTGGACGAGAGAAAAAGAGAAACCAAAAATGCAGGTCCTAAAGAAAGATCAGTGTGCCTACTGCAAAGAACAAGGGCACTGGAAAAACGAGTGCCCTAAGAGGGACCCGAGGAGAGGAACGACCCAGAGAGAGAAAATCTCCCCTAGAAGTCGAGTTCTATATGTGGGGGAAGACAGTGACTGAGGGAGTCAAAACTCAGCACCCCTCCCCGAGTCCTGGGTAACCATACATGTGGAGGGGAAACCCGTTGGCTTCATGGCAGGTACTGGTGCCCAACACTCTGTTTTAAATCAAAAACTGGGGCCAATATCTAAGAAAACCAGCTTGGTGCAAGGAGCCATGGGGACAAAAAATATGATTGGACCACAGAATGACAAGTAGATCTGGGGACTCCCCAGGTGTCCCATTCATTTTTGGTGATACCAGAATGCCCAGTCCCTCTACTTGGAAGAGACTTGCTGACTAAAGTTAATGCTCAGATTCATTTTGACCCTGGGAGAATGACAGTCACCGATGGACTTGGACAGCCGACACATGTCTTATCCCTAGCCTTAAGAGACGAATATAGACTTCTTGCGCCAAAGCCCTCAGAAACCATAGCACCAGATGTACGACCGTGGGTCCATAAATACCTGTTGGCCTGGGCTGAAGTGGCAGGGATGGGACTGGCCAAACACAGACATCTGGTCGTCATCGAGCTAAAGGCCGGGGCAGCTCCTGTGAGGGTGAGACAGTACCCCATGGGCCAGGAAGCTTGGCGGGGGATCACTCCCCACATTCGATGTCTCATGGATGCCGGAATTCTCAAGCGGTGCCAATCCCCTTGGAACACACCCTTACTGCCGGTGAAGAAGCCGGGGGGACAGGGCTGCGAGACACTTGGTACACTGTGTTGGACTTGAAAGATGCCTTTTTCAGCCTACCCCTGGAAGCCCAGAGCCAGACCTTTGAGTGGGCCGAAGGGGAAGGCCAACCGGTCATACAGTTAACTTGGACCCGCCTCCCACAGGGATTCAAGAACTCCTCTACCTTGTTGTAATGAGGCTCTGAGTGAGGACCTCTACGAATATTGGACTTGCCATCCAGAGGTCATTCTGCTACAATTTGTAGACGACCTTATGTTGGCTGGAACCACTGAAGAGGCATGCAGCCGTGCCACCGGGGACCTCTTACAGACCCTAGGCACCTTGGGGTATCCGCGCTAGCACAAAGAAGGCACAAATAGCCCAGCAAGAGGTCACCTATTTGGGGTATAAGATCAGGTAGGGGCAAAGGTGGCTAACTCAGGCCATGAAGGAAACAATATTGCAGATGCCAGAGCCCAAGGCCCCCACCAGGTGAGAGAGTTTCTGGGGACTGTTGGATATTGCAGACTGTGGATCATGGGGTTTGCTGAGAAGACCCGGCCCTTGTTTGAGGGAAGTAAAGAGACCCTAAACTGGACTTGGACTGAGCCAATGAGAGAGGCTTTCCAGACACTCAGACGGGCCCTACTAGAAGCCCCAGCCCTTGCCCTGCCTAACCCAAATAAGCCATTCCAGCTGTTTGTAGATGAAAAGCAAGGAATAGGAAAGGGGGTCTTGACTCAACAATGGGAACCGTGGAAGTGGCCAGTGGCATACCTTTCGAAGCTATTAGACCTGGTGGCCGCTGGGTGGCCCCCTTGCTTTCGCCTCATCGCAGCCCCTGCCCTCCTCGTCCGCGATGCTGACAAGTTGACGTATGGATAGCAACTCCTGGTTACCACCCCCCACGCCGTTGAAGGGGTTTTGAAGCAGCCACCGGGTAAGTGGATCTCCAATGCCCGCTTGACACATTGCCAGGCCTTGCTGCTCAATGCCCCACTGATGTGTTTTCAGACCCCCTGTTTCCTGAATCCGGCCATGCTCTTCCCCAACCCAGAGAAAGACCGCCCTCTCCATGATTGCAGCGAGATACTGGCTGAGGCCCTGGTGGCATGAAAAGACTTAACTGATGTGCCGCTAAACAACAGTGAGCTAGTATGGTTCACGGATGGGACCAGCTATGTAAAAGATGGGCAAAGGAAAGCAGAGCCACCATATTTGATGATTCAGGACAGATTATATGAGCTGAGACACTTCCCCCAAACACCTCTGCGCAAAAAGTAGAATTAATTGCCCTAATACAGGCTCTGGAGCTAGCCAAAGGGAAGAGAGTTACCATTTTTACTGACAGTCGATATGTTTTCAGCACTGCCCATATTCAAGGTCCAACACACTTGGGAGAGAAGAAGACCTTAACATTTCTCCAGACGGCCTGCCTGAGGTTCCCTCGACAAAATGCAACTGGATGAGAGATAATTCAGGCTTGCAAAATGTGCCAGCTAATGAGGGCAGACAAGAAGCAGCACACGGGAACGAGGTACCGAGGGGAAAAGCCAGGGCAACAGTGGGAGATAGATTTCACTGAGGTAAGGCCAGGCAAGTATGGGTATCACTATCTATTGTTTCTGGTAGATACCTTCTCGGGGTGGGTGGAAGCCTTCCCCGCTAAGGGAGAGACAGCAATAGTGGTTGCTAAAAAGATCTTAGAGGAGATAGTGCCTAGGTACGGGCTGCCAGTGACTATGGGCTCTGATAACGGACCTGCCTTTGTGAGCCAGATTGTACAAGGGCTGGCCCATGCTCTCGGGATGAAATGGAAGTTACATTGTGAATATAATCCCCAGAGCTCAGGACAGGTTGAGAGAATGAATCGGACTCTAAAAGAAACTTTGACAAAGTTGGCAATAGAGACTGGCGGGGACTGGGTACCCTCCTTCCCTTTGCACACTTTTGGGCACGTAACACCCCTTATAAGCTGAATCTTACCTCTTTTGAGATTCTGTATGGAAGACTCTCTCCTGTGTGTCCTATTTTCAAAGGAAAATGCCTCCCACCCCCTACTTTGGGACAATCCCAGCAAGCTCTGATGGCATTAAGTAAGGTGCATAACCATGTTTGGAAATGGATTCGAGAGATACAAGAGGGTCAAAATAAGGGGGCCATCCCCTCACATAATATTAGCCAAGGTGATTGGGTTTGGGTAAAATGGCACCAATCTAAAGTATTAGAACCTAGATGGAAAGGCCCTTATGTTATTCTCCTTACCACTCCTACTGCTGTCAAGGTTGACGGGATTGGACCCTGGGTTCACTGCAATCATGTGTGGCAAGCCACACTGGAAGAACAGGAAAAAGTGTGAGCAGAATGGAAGGCGAGTCCTCACCTGTCAAATCCTTTGAAACTGAAACTCTTCTGTCAGGAGGTCTCCTAATTCTCCTGCTGATGGACGGGCAGACTCGTGAGCTGCTCAATGAGACCTCAGGAATCCACCTTCCGAACACCTGGTGGCCAGACCTTTACTTTGACCAAAGGGGAAGGACCCCGGGGGAAATACCCACAATTCGGGCCATGGGGGGGCCATAGGGACTGGGAGAAAACTCAGCCAAGAGGGGTTCTTTGAGTGCCCGGGAAACATAAGAAATAACTGGAAAACCTGTGGTGGCATGGAAAGCTATTATTGCAGGAACTGGGGCTGTGTAACCTCTTGTGATGGGCTCTGGGAATGGGACGTAGGAAACAGAGATTTGGTAGCCCCGAGTGTGGCTCAATCCCCAGGGCCAAGTACCTCAGATACGGGTGCAATTTATCCAAGCTTCACTATCTCTGCAAGGCCAAGGGCTTTCCTCCCTACGAGCCTCTCTAGATGCAATCAGTCACTTAGAGAAGTCTTTGACTTCCTTGTCTGAGGTGGTCTTGCTGAATAAGAGAGGATTAGACTTGATTTTTCTCCAACAGGGTAGGGTCTGTGAGATTCTGGGAAAAGAATGTTGTTTCTATGCAGACCATACAAGAGTGGTAAGAGATTCTATGGCAAAAGTGAGAGAGGGACTGGCGCAATGAAAGAGAGAACAGGAAGCCCAGCAGAGATGGTTTGAGTCTTGGTTTCAATGCTCCCCCTGGGTGACTACCTTAATTTCCACCCTCCTGGGTCCACCTAACCGACTAGAATGAGCCAGTGGCCCAAGATGGAAAAGAGGAAGATTCCTCTACTTGAGCAACAGACAGGGGGGAATGTGAGGCAACGCCATGGCAGGCAGCTTAGATTAGGAGTAGGCCTTCCTACTTCTGGGTGGTAAGATTATCAGGCCACCTGGATACAATCAATCAGCTTTTGCTTAACACTGACCACTGTTTGCCAATTAGGAAATTAGGAACAGTGCGTAAACCACCCTGGGAAAGTCCCGTGCGTGAAAGTTTGAACCAATGAAATTGCTTTGCAAACTTGTAACCAATCCGCTTAAACCAAATACCAACAGCGTGTGCTCACCCTATAAATTTGTGTACCAGGTTGGCTCGGGGCTATCTGATCCTGCACCACTGCATTGCTTGCAGCAGGAGCCCTTATTCGAGTCAGCAATAAACTTCCCTTTTTGCGAGTTGCACTGTCTTGGAGGCCTTCTCTCTTCCCGCTCGGGAATTCGGACATTGGTCATAACAGGGAAAGAGACCTCCGGCAGGATTGACGCAGGGATCTGCTCCGCACCGGCGGGATGCTCGTGCGTAGAGTTACCTGGGGCTCCATTTCCGATGCAAGGACTATGCTGGAGAACCTCCAAATGCCAAATGGGAGAAGCAATTCACCGTGCCACGAGCACCACCACCAGCACAACCGGCACCAACACGAAGGCCAAGAGGAGAAAGGCGACCCATCGAGTCCCAAAGAAACTTCTCCACCAGCATGGCACAGGTGCCTGAGTGGAGATGGCTCATGCAACCGTTCCTTTCTGAAAGCAAAGGTCCTCCCCACACTGAGGAAAGACCCAAGCCTGCCCTAGCTTGTGAGAGCAAGACAACTCGACATCCGACTCTGCCCATCCTATCTGTCCGTCAGTTGTCTCGTCCCGCTTGGCCCCGGACAAACGACGCTGGACGCGATGAGACGTGGCCGGCCTCTGAAGTGTCTGGGGTGGTGGGGAAACTGTCCTCTCCTACCTGCTTTCCCGCCTGCCTCGTGATCCCGCGACCTGGTGGAGGGGCCCCCAGGACCCTTATCGATCCCCTCTTGCGGTTTCTTTCTTTCTCTTGGTTGCCGGCTTCAAACCCAAAACCCTCCATCAAACGGTGGTCCTGGAATTTGCGATTTAGCGTCTCAGACCTAGAGGGACAGCGGTGGCTCCTGAATGTGCTAGTTGGCTTGGCAAGGGACAGAGAACGTTCCGCTGGCTTCTTCGCCCCGCATGATTACCTACAAGGCACCGTGCCCACCCACACACAGAGAGGAAAAAGAATGATGAGCAGTATCTTCCCCCAAGAACACGAACAAGCATGCCCTGGACGAGGAAGTTGAGACATCCACAGGCTGCCCTCATTAATACCACCAATCTTCCTCTGCCCCATGGCCTCAAATGGACTTACTGCTTGCTCTATCCACACGCTCTGAAGAAGAAGAAGAAGAAGAAGGAGAAGGAGAAGGAGGTGAAGAAGGTGGAGAAGGAGGTTAAGAAGTTGAAGAAGGAGAGGAAGGAGAAGAATGGTGATTGGAATGGCGTGGCAGAGGGAATGGGAGTGTTGCCTGATGCTGGGGCAATTCTGTGCAAAAGAGAGACAAATGCTGGCTGATCTGGCTTCTCTGTGCCATGGGAAGGAGGCAAAAGGACAGCAAGGTTGTGAGCACCTGGGTCATAAAGCACAAAGCTCTAGGGTCCTGGGATGGGACGGGGCAGCGGGAGGTGGGAGCGGTGCAAGAGGCTAAGGAAGAAAGCAGGGTCATGCCCGTGTTTTCCTAGTAAGGATCAAGGGAGTCAACACGTCAGCTATGGGAAACCCGTGGACTGAGGAACGCCCGTGCTGGAAGGCAAGCATAATGTCCAGGATGAGAGAGCAAACAAACATACGTTTCACACACCAAGAAAGAAACAAACCGTCATCCTCCTCCAGGAGGAAAATCTGTTTATACCTTAAGTTATAGTGCGTTTTGAGCCCCTAAATTGGAAAGATGACTCTAGAAGTCAACTACTGTGTTTAAAGTAGAAAAGGAGAATGAAGACATGCAAAATAAATAAATAAATAAATAAAAAGAACGGAAAATACAAAAAAAAAATAAAAATGAACTAAAACACACACACACACACACATAGAAGAAGAAGAAAGAAAGAAAAAGACAGCTACGATTGAACAGGAGCTGAAGAAATGAATCCAAAGTTGCAGTGAGCCTCTGGCTTTCTGAGGGAGCTCGCTTTGGACCATGACCAACAGCCCTGAAGGGAGAAAAGCATATGTGCCACACTCGCGGCATCTTTTGGTGCTAGGACCCTGAACGCTAGAAGAGTGGCTTGTGAGAAAGCATAGAAATTGGAGTGGACCTCAGTTGAGAGCAAAGTTGAGGCAAGGGTTTATTATTGTCCAGAGAGGGGTTGTCCTCAGGCAGGGGTCTGGGGTGGGGAGATCCCTCAAGCGGAGAGGTGTCTGCCCAAAAAATTGATCAAAGGAACAAGTTACCCTAGGGATAGGAGCACAATCCTATTCAGGTGTCCATATCGACAATAGGGTTTACGACCTCAATGTTCGATCAGCACATCCTGATGGTGCAGGCGCTATCAAAGGTTCGTTTGTTCAACTAGTAAAGTCCTACGTGATCTGAGTTCAAACCGGAGTAATCCAGGTTGGTTTCTATCTATTATGTGTTTCTCCCAGTACGAAAGGACCAGAGAAATAAGGCCAACTTCAAACAAGCGCCTTAAATCGATTAATGATCTCATCTTAATTAACTCCACAAACAAACTTATACTAGAAAAGGGTTTTGTTAAGGTGGCAGAGCCAGGTAATTGCGTAAAACTTAAAACTTTATAATCAGAGATTCAAATCCTCTCCTAAACAAAATGTTTATAATTAATATTTTAATACTAATTATTCCCATTCTCCTAGCTGTGGCATTCCTCACACTAGTAGAATGGAAAGTCCTAGGATATATGCAATTTCAGAAAGGCCCAAACGTTGTAAGCCCCTACGGCCTACTCCAACCTATTGCAGATGCTATCAAACTTTTTATTAAAGAACCACTACGACCCGCCACATCCTCGATTTCAATATTTATTTAGCCCCTATTTTAGCCTTGAGTCTAGCCCTAACTATATGAATTCCCCTACCCATGCCATATCCCCTCATTAACATAAACCTAGGGGTCCTATT
Organism: Muntiacus reevesi; assembly: GCF_963930625.1. Classification (NCBI taxonomy): domain Eukaryota; kingdom Metazoa; phylum Chordata; class Mammalia; order Artiodactyla; family Cervidae; genus Muntiacus; species Muntiacus reevesi. The sequence continues at coordinate 113,413,626 of NC_089254.1, forward strand.
TATACTGGCAATATCAAGCCTGGCCGTATATTCTATTCTCTGATCGGGCTGAGCCTCCAATTCTAAATACTCACTAATTGGGGCCCTATGGGCAGTAGCACAAACAATTTCATGTGAAGTAACACTAGCGATTATCCTATTATCTGTTCTCCTAACAAATGGGTACTTCACACTTTCCACTTTAATCATTACACAGGAACAAGTGTGACTCATTTTTCCAGCATGACCCTTAGCAAAAATATGATTCATCTCAACACTAGCAGAAACAAACCGAGCCCCATTTGACCTCACCGAAAGTGAATCAGAACTAGTCTCAGGCTTTAACGTAGAGTATGCAGCAGGACCATTCACCCTGTTTTTCATAGCAGAATATGCAAGGATTATTATAATATCTTCACAACAATTTTATTCCTAGGAGCATTTCATAACCCAATCCTACCAGAACTTTACACAATCAATTTTACTATTAAATCCCTGCTACTAACAATCTCTTTCCTATGAATCCGTGCATCTTATCCTCGATTTCGCTATGACCAGCTAATACATTTGCTATGAAAAAATTTCTTACCTCTAACACTAGCCCTATGCATATGACACATATCACTACCCATTTTCCTATCAAGCATCCCCCCACAAACGTAAAAAATATGTCTGACAAAAGAGTTACTTTGATAGAGTAAATAATAGAGGTTTAAGCCCTCTTATTTCTAGAACTATAGCAATTGAACCTACTCCTAAGAATCCAAAACTCTGTGCTCCCAATTACACCAAATTCTAATAGTAAGGTCAGCTAATTCAGCTATTGGGCCCATACCCCGAAAATGTTGGTTTATATCCTTCCCATACTAGTAAACCCAATCATCTTTATTCTTATCTTATCAACAATAATACTAGGAACTATCATTGTTATAAATAGCTCCCATTGGCTACTTGTCTGAATTGGAGTTGAAGTAAACATGCTCACTATCATTCTTATTATAATAAAAAAGCATAACCCACGGGCTACAGAGGCATCAACCAAATATTTTTTGACCCAATCAACAGCCTTAATACTGCTAATAATAGCCATTATTATTAAACTAATATTCTCAGGTCAATGGACTGTAATAAAATTATTTAACCCAGTAGCATCTATACTCATAACAATGGCTCTCACCATAAAATTAGGAATAGCCCCATTCCATTTCTGAGTCCCAGAAGTAACACAAGGCATCCCCCTGTCATCAGGCCTAATTCTGCTTACATGACAAAAATCAGCACCCTTATCTGTACTTTACCAAACCTTTCCATCCATTCATCTAAATATAATCTTAACCATTTCTATTTTATCAATTATGATTGGAGGCTGAGGGGGGCTAAACCAAACTCAACTATGAAACATTATGGCATACTCATCAATTGCCCACATAGGCTGAATAACAGCAGTCTTACCATATAATCCCACAATAACATTACTAAATCTAGTTATCTATATTATTATAACTTCTACCATGTTCACACTATTTATAGCTAATTCGACTACCGCTATCATTATCATTATCACACACATGTAATAAAATACCCATAATAACCATCCTAATCCTTGTTACCCTCCTATCAATAGGAGGACTTCCCACCACTATCAGGATTCCTGCCAAAATGAATAATTATCCAAGAAATAACCAAAAATAATAGCCTCATCTTGCCCACCCTCATAGCAATCACAGCACTACTAAATTTATATTTTTATATATGACTCACATTTTCCACCACACTAATAATATTTCCCTCTACAAACAACATAAAAATAAAATGACAATTCTCCACTACAAAACAAATAACTCTCCTACCTACAATAATTGTTCTATCTACTATACTACTTCCACTCACACCAATTTTATCAGTACTAGAATAGGAGTTTAGGTTAACCTAGACCAAGAGCCTTCAAAGCCCTAAACAAGTGTAATATACTTAACTCCTGATAAGGATTGCAAGACCATATCTTACATCAATTGAATGCAAATCAACCACTTTAATTAAGCTAAATCCTCACTAGATTGGTGGGTTCCACCCCCACGAAACTTTAGTTAACAGCTAAACACCCTAATTAACTGGCTTCAATCTACTTCTCCCGCTGCGAAGAAAAAAAGGCGGGAGAAGCCCCGGCAGAATTGAAGCTGCTTCTTTGAATTTGCAATTCAACATGAAATTTCACCACAGGACTTGGTAAAAAGAGGAATATAAACCTCTGTCTTTAGATTTACAGTCTAACGCTTCGCTCAGCCATTTTACCTATGTTTATTAACCACTAATTATTTTCAACTAATCATAAAGATATTGGCACTCTGTATTTATTATTTGGTGCCTGAGCAGGCACGGTAGGAACAGCCCTAAGCCTATTGATTCGTGCTGAACTGGGTCAAACTGGAGCCCTGCTTAGAGACGACCAAATTTATAGCGTAATTGTAACTGCACACGCATTCGTAATAATTTTCTTTATAGTAATGCCAATTATAATTGGAGGATTTGGCAATTGACTAGTTCCCTTAATAATTGGTGCCCCAGACATAGCATTTCCTCGGATAAATAACATAAGTTTTTCACTCCTCCCTCCCTCTTTTTTAATTACTTCTAGCATCATCTATAGTTGAAGCTGGCACAGGGACAGGCTGAACTGTATATCCCCCTCTAGCTGGTAATCTGGCCCACGCAGGGGCTTCAGTGGACCTGACTAATTTTTCTTTATACCTGGCAGGTGTCTCTTCAATCCTAGGGGCCATTAATTTCATTACAACAATCATCAATATAAAACCTCCTGCTATATCTCAATATCAAACCCCTCTATTCCTGTGATCCCTATTAATTACAGGCGTATTACTGCTTCTCTCACTCCCTGTACTAGCTGCCAGAATTACAATACTGCTAACAGACCAAAATTTAAAAACAACTTTCTTTGACACGGCAGGAGGCAGAGACCCTATTCTGTATCAACACTTATTCTGATTCTTTGGACACCCTGAAGTATATATTCTTATTTTACCCGGCTTTGGCATAATCTCTCACATTGTAACATATTATTCAGGGAAAAAAGAACCATTTGGGTACATGGGAATAGTCTGGGCTATAATATCAATTGGATTTCTAGGGTTTATCGTATGAGCCCACCACATGCTCACGGTCGGAACTGACGTTGACACACGAGTCTCTTTCATATCAGCTACCATAATCATTGCCATCCCAACTGGAGTAAAAGTCTTTAGCTGATTAGCAACACTTCACCGAGGCAACATTAAATGATCACCTGCTATAATATGAGCTCTAGGCTTTATTTTCCTTTTTACAGTTGGAGGCTTAACCGGAAATGTTCTTGCCAATTCTTCTCTTGACATTGTTTTCCATGACACATATTATGTAGTTGAACAGTTCCACTATATATGATCAATAGGAGCTGTATTTGCTATTATAGGGGGATTTGTTCACTGATTCCCACTCTTCTCAGGATATACCCTTAATAACACATGAGCCAAAGTCCATTTCGTAATTATATTTGTAGGTGTAAATATAACCTTTTTCCCACCGCATTTCCTAGGATTGTCCGGCATACCACGACGCTATTCTGACTACCCAGACGCGTACACAATGTGAAATACCATCTCATCCATAGGCTCATTTATCTCTTTAACAGCAGTTATACTGATAATTTTTATTATCTAGAAGCGTTTGCATCTAAGCGAGAAGTCCTAACTGTAGAACTAACAGCAACAAACTTAGAGTGACTAAACGGGTGCCCTCCACCATACGATACATTTGAAGAACCTACGTACAATAACTTAAAATAAGAAAGGAAGGAATTGATCCCCCCATAGCTGGTTTCAAGTCAACATTATAGCCACTATGTCTTTCTCAATTGATGAGGTGTTAGCAAAATATTATATAACTTTGTCAAGGTTAAGTTACAGGTGAAAACCCCGTACACCTCATATGGCTTACCACATACAACTAGGTTTCCAAAAATCAACATCACCTATTATAGAAAAACTATTACATTTTCATGATCATACACTAATAATTGTGTTTCTAATCAGCTCGCTAGTACTCTACATCATCTCACTGATTCTAACGACAAAATTAACTCACACTAGTACAATAGACGCCCTAGAGGTAGAACAGTCTAAACTATTCTACCAGTCATTATCCTAATTTTAATTGCTCTCCCGTCTTTGTGACAGGAGAGGTGGGCAGACATATGTTCCCATAAGTGTGTTAGGATCTGTAGGGTGAGCGCACGGAATTCCTCCCCAGCCCGCATGTGTGTGCTGAACTTGGAAGCCCTGCAGGGACACTCTAGCAGGCAAGTCTGGAAGGCCAAAGGCTCCCCGAATCATATGCATCCTGAGCCCTTTGGTCCAGGGCCAGATCGGAAGTGCGTGTGGGGCTTCGTCATGGGGAATTCCCCGAGCAAAGTGTGGGCGGTGGGATGTCCAGAGTGGGAGTGAGCACGCCCTCGGCCGCCTCAGCCAATGAGGAGCTTGCGCGTGCGGGGGTGGGGCTGTGGGAAAGCCATCAAAGGCCCGAGGGGGCGGGGCCCAGGCCCTTTCTCAGAGAAGCACCATCTGAAGGGAGGAGGCGTCCTTGAGCAGCTGCAGGTAGGAGATGGAAAGACTCCTGGGCCTTGTGTGCAGACAGCCGGGGGCTGCTTCTGCGCACGGGTTTGGTTCGTGTCTGTCTCCTATCAAAGTCTCACCCAGAGGGCAAGGTTGTCGGCCCACCGCCGTAGGTGCGGATGCCCTTCGAGGAACCTCTGTCCCTGAGGTGTCAACGCCGGCGGTTGGGCGGCCCCAGGGGGTGACTTGGCTCCTGCGTCGGCAGGACTGGCGCCTGGCCACCAAGTCGCCCTGGGTGGGAGGGGGCCGTGGGGGGTTGGGGCTGGGCTTCAGAATCTGGGAAACACCTGCTACGTGAATGCAGTGCTGCAGTGTCTGAGCCACATGCCGCCCCTGGCCAGCTGGGTGGTGTCCCAGCAGCACGCCACCCTCTGTCCGGCCCGCACCTCCTGCACGCTCTGTGCCATGCGAGCTCACGTGACCCGAGCCCTCCTTCACCCGGGAGAGGTGATCCGGCCCCGCAAGGACCTGCTGGCGGGCTTCCACAGACACCAGCAGGAAGACGCCCACGAGTTTCTGATGTTCACTCTGAATGCCATGCAGCAAGGCTGCTTGAGTGCATCCCAGCCGTCGGGCCATCCCTCCGAGGACACCACCCTCATCCGTCAGATCTTCGGCGGGACCTGGAGGTCTCAGATCCAGTGTCTCCACTGCCTCGGTGTCTCGGACACGTTCGACCCTTATCTGGACGTCAGCCTGGATATCACGGTGGCTCAGAGTGTGGAGCAAGCTCTAAGAGAGCTGGTGAAGCCCGAGAAGCTGGACGCTGAAAATGCCTATGACTGTGGCGCTTGTCTCCGGAAGGTGCCTGCCACCAAGAGGTTGACTTTGCACAGCACGTCCCAGGTCCTGGTGCTGGTGCTGAAGCGGTTCACACAGGTGAGCGGGGCCAAAAGGGCTCAGGAAGTGCGCTATCCCCAGTGCCTCGACCTGCAGCCCTACACGTCTGAGCGGAAGGCAGGGCCACTGGGCTACGTGCTCTATGCCGTGCTGGTGCACTCCGGGTAGAGCTGTGAGCGAGGACACTACTTTTCTTACGTGCGAGCGGGCAACGGCCAGTGGTATAAGATGGACGATGCCAAGGTGAGCTCCTGTGACGAGAGTGCTGCCCTGAGCCAGAGCGCCTACGTCCTCTTCTACTCCCGGGAGGGTGCGTGGCAAGCCGGTGCTGGGGGAGGGGCAGCGGCCCCCCTGCCGGCCGACCCCACACACCCCGGGGAACCTGACCCCGCCGGCCCCGGGGGGCCCGCGGGAGACGCCAGCAGCAGAGCTCCTGGGTCGCAGGTGTCCCCGGGGGACACAGAGGTCGAAGGAATCAGCTTAGAGCGGTGGAGACGCCTCCAAGAGCACAACCGGCCGAAGCCAGCCTTCGACCTCCGGAAGATCCAGTCGGCGCTGCCTGCCGGCGCAGTCGTGATTCACCAGTCCAAACACGGAGGAGGGAGAGACGGCAAGCTGCCTGGACAGGAGCACCACTGGCTCGACCGTCCCAGCATGGACAGCCCGCCTCCGGGCCCGAGGAGCGTTGGCAATGGCCCTGGTGCCAGCGGGAGGGCCCGAGCGACCAAGAGGAAGAACAAGAAGCCGCGGCCATCTCTGGGGCTGTGGCGGTAGGTAGGCTCGGAGACACATGCGTGCAGAAGCCCGCGCACACTCTGCGTGCCGCACGCCCTGTGTGACCCACCAAGAGTTCCGGCGAGGAGCCAGTTCCTCTCGGCGGTGTGGCTGGTGCAGCCTCCTGGAAAGAGGCGGGGCCTGCAGTGTGCCCGGGGCCACGCTGTTCACCTGGATCGTGCTGAGCTGCCGAGCTCTCGAGGGCTGCCTCTGCTGGCAAGTTCCTGGAGAGGATGGGGTGCGTGACGGGGTCTGAGCACGGTCCGAGGTCCTCGTGCTTCTGCGCGGGTGGGAGAGTCCTCTCTGGATGGGACTTTGGGTGTGGGTTTGCCTTTCTTTCCCCGTCTGCTTTCTCTGGCCGCACCGCTGGCCTCTGGTGAGTGACGCGGCAGGGAGACGCCTCCCAGTCTGCCCACAGCCAGCCGAGCAAGGAGACGATCTCCTGAGCCCTTCGGGGGCCGGGCCGGGAGGAGCGGGTGCGGGTCCGTGAATCGTGTCCTTCCGGCCGGTCAGGCTCTCGCAAACGCCCCAGACGTCGAGCAGGGTCCCGGGAGGAGATGGGCGACCAGGCTCTATGGGTGGAATATCCTTGGGAGGCGTAGTGCTACTTGGGAAAGGGACTTCCGGCAGGAATGACGCGGGGATCTGCTCGTCACCGGCGGGACGCTCGTGCGCAGAGATGCCTGGGGCTCCATTTCCGGTGCAAGGAGTCTGCTGCAGAACCTCCAAGTGCCAAACGGGAGAAGCGATTCACCGTGCCCCCAGCACCACCGCCAGCACCACCGGCACAAACACGACGGCCGAGGGGAGAAAGGCAACCCGTCGAGTCCCAAAGAAACTTCTCCACCAGCATGGCACAGGTGCCTAAGTGGAGATGGCTCATGCAACCGTCCATTTGTGAAAGCAAAGGTCCTCCCCGCACTGAGGAAAGACCCAAGCCTGCCCTAGATGGTGAGAGCAAGACAACTGGTCATCCGACTCTGCCCATCCTATCTGTCCGTCAGTTGTCTCGTCCCGCTTGGCCCCGGACAAACGCCGCTGGACGCGATGAGACGTGGCCGGCCTCTGAAGTGTCTGGGGCGGTGGGGAAACTGTCCTCTCCTAGCTGCTTTCCCGCCTGCCTCATGATCCCGCGACCTGGTGGAGGGGTGCCTGAGGCCCCTTATCGATCCCCTCTAGCGGTTTCTTTCTTTCTCTTGGTTGCCGGCTTCAAACCCAAAACCCTCCATCCAAAGGTGGGCCTGGAATTTGCGATTTAGCATCTCAGACCTAGAGGGCCAACTGTGCCTCCTGAGCGCGCTCGTCGGCTTGGCAAGGAACAGAGAACTCTCCGCTGGCGTTTGACCCCGCACGGTTACCTACAACGCACCGTGCCCTCACCCGTAGAGAGGAAAGAGAATGATGAGCAGCATCTTCCCCCAAGAACACGAACAAGCGTGCCCTGGACGAGGAAGTCGAGCCACCCACAGGCCGCCCTCATTATCACCACCAATCTTCCCCCGCCCCATGGCCTCAAATGGACTTACTGCTTGCCCCATCCACACCCTCTGGAGAAGAAGGAGAAGGAGAAGGAGAAGGAGGTGAAAAAGGAGAAGAATGGTGATTGGAATGTGTGGCAGAGGGAATGGGAAGGTGGCCTGACGCTGGGGCAAATCCGGGCAAAAGAGAGACAGATGCTGGCTGATCTGGCTTCTCTGTGCCATGGGAAGGAGGCAAAAGGACAGCAGGGTTGTGAGCACGTGGGTCATAAAGCACAAAGCGGTAGCGTCCTGGGATGGGACGGGGCAGCGGGAGGTGTGAGGGGGTGCAATAGGCTAAGGAAGAAAGTGGGGTGACGGCCATCTTTTCCTAGTAAGGATCAACGGAGTCAACACGTCAGCTATGGGAAACCCGTGGACTGTGGAACGCCCGTAGTGCTGGAAGGCAAGCATAATGTCCAGGGTGGGAGAGCAGACAGACATACATGTCACACACCAAGAAGGAAACCAACAGTCACGCTCCTCCAGGAGGGACATCTTTTTATACCTTAATGGATAGTGCATTTTGAGCCCCTAAATTGAAAAGATGACTCTAGAAGTCAACTTGTGTAATTAAAGTAGAACAAGAGAGTGAAAAGAAGCAAAAAAATATGTAATAATAATAAAATGAGCAGGAAGTACAAAGAAAATTAAAAAATGAACGAAATGGCAAAAAAAAGAAAAAAAAGAAAAGAAAAGAAAGTAGAACAAGAAAGAAAAAGACAACTAAGATTGAAAAGGAGCTGAAGAAATGAATCCAAAGTTTCAGCGCGACTATGGCTTTCTGAAGGAGCTCGCCTTGGACCATGACCAACAGCCCCGAAGGGAGAAAAGCATATGTGCCACACTCGCGGCACCTTTTGGTGCTAGGACCCGGAACGCTAGAAGAGTGGCTAGTGAGAAAGCATAGAAATTGGAGTGGACCTCAGTGGAGGGCAAAGTTGAGGCAAGGCTTTATTGTTGTCCGGGGAGGGGCTGTCCTCAGGCAGGGGTCTGGGGTCGGGAGACACCTCAAGGGGAGAGGGTAGGTGGGCAGACATATGTTCCCACAAGTGTGTTAGGATCTGAAGGGTGAGCCCACAGAATTCCTTCCCAGCCCGCTTGTGTGTGCTGAACGTGGAAGCCCTGCAGTGACTCTCTAGCGGGCAAGGCTGGAAGGCCAAAGGCCCCCCCGACTCATTTGCATCCTGAGCCCTTTGGTCCAGGGCCAGATCGGAAGTGCGTGTGGGGCTTCGTCATGGGGAATTCCCCGAGCAAAGTGTGGGCGGTGGGATGTCGGGAGTGGGAGTGAGCACGCCCTCGGCCGCCTCAGCCAATGAGGAGCTTGCGCGTGGGGGGGTGGGGCTGTGGGAAAGCCATCAAAGGCCCGAGGGGGCGGGGCCCAGGCCCTTTCTCGGAGAAGCACCTTCTGAGGGGAGGAGGCGTCGTCGTGCAGCTGCAGGTAGGAGATGGAGAGACTGGCGGGCCTTGTGTGCAGAGACCCGGGGGCTGCTTCTGCGCACGGGGGTGGTGCGTGTCCGTCTCCCTGCAACGTCTCACCCGGAGGGCAAGGTTGTCGGCCCAGCGCCGCCGGTGCGGATGCCCTTCGGGGACCCTCTGTCCCTGAGGGGCCGTCGCCGGCGCTTGGGCGGCCCCAGCGGGGTGACTTGGCTCCTGGGTCGGCAGAGCTGGCGCCTGGCCACCAAGTCGCCCTGAGTTGGAGGGGGCCGTGGGGGGTCGGGGCTGGGCTTCAGAATCTGGGGAACACCTGCTACGTGAATGCAGCGCTGCAGTGTCTGAGCCACACGCCGCCCCTGGCCAGCTGGGTGGTGTCCCAGCAGCACGCCACCCTCTGTCCGGCCCGCACCTCCTGCACGCTCTGTGCCATGCGAGCTCACGTGACCCGAGCCCTCCTTCACCCGGGAGAGGTGATCCGGCCCCGCAAGGACCTGCTGGCGGGCTTCCACAGACACCAGCAGGAAGACGCCCACGAGTTTCTGATGTTCACTCTGAATGCCATGCAGCAAGGCTGCTTGAGTGCATCCCAGCCGTCGGGCCATCCCTCCGAGGACACCACCCTCATCCGTCAGATCTTCGGCGGGACCTGGAGGTCTCAGATCCAGTGTCTCCACTGCCTCGGTGTCTCGGACACGTTCGACCCTTATCTGGACGTCAGCCTGGATATCACGGCTGCTCAGAGTGTGGAGCAAGCTCTGAGAGAGCTGGTGAAGCCCGAGAAGCTGGACGCTGAAAATGCCTATGACTGTGGCGCTTGTCTCCGGAAGGTGCCTGCCACCAAGAGGTTGACTTTGCACAGCACGTCCCAGGTCCTGGTGCTGGTGCTGAAGCGGTTCACACAGGTGAGCGGGGCCAAAAGGGCTCAGGAAGTGCGCTATCCCCAGTGCCTCGACCTGCAGCCCTACACGTCTGAGCAGAAGGCAGGGCCACTGGGCTACGTGCTCTATGCCGTGCTGGTGCACTCCGGGTGGAGCTGTGAGCGAGGACACTACTTTTCTTACGTGCGAGCGGGCAACGGCCAGTGGTATAAGATGGACGATGCCAAGGTGAGCTCCTGTGACGAGAGTGCTGCCCTGAGCCAGAGCGCCTACGTCCTCTTCTACTCCCGGGAGGGTGCGTGGCAAGCCGGTGCTGGGGGAGGGGCAGCGGCCCCCCTGCCGGCCGACCCCACACACCCCGGGGAACCTGACCCCGCCGGCCCCGGGGAGCCCGCGGGAGATGCCAGCGACAGAGCTCCTGGGTCGCAGGTGTCCCCGGGGGACACAGAGGTCGAAGGAATCAGCTTAGAGCGGTGGAGACGCCTCCAAGAGCACAACCGGCCGAAGCCGGCCTTCGACCTCCGGAAGATCCAGTCGGCGCTGCCTGCCGGCGCAGTCGTGATTCACCAGTCCAAACACGGAGGAGGGAGAGACGGCAAGCTGCCTGGACAGGAGCACCACTGGCTCGACCGTCCCAGCACGGACAGCCCGCCTCCGGGCCCGAGGAGCGTTGGCAACGGCCCTTGTGCCAGCGGGAGGGCCCGAGCGACCAAGAGGAAGAACAAGAAGCCGCGGCCATCTCTGGGGCTGTGGCGGTAGGTAGGCTCGGAGGCACATGCGTGCAGAAGCCCGCGCACACTCTGCGTGCGGCACGCCCTGTGTGACCCACCAAGAGTTCCGGCGAGGAGCCAGTTCCTCTCGGCGGTGTGGCTGGTGCAGCCTCCTGGAAAGAGGCGGGGCCTGCAGTGTGCCCGGGGCCACGCTGTTCACCTGGATCGTGCTGAGCTGCCGAGCTCTCGAGGGCTGCCTCTGCTGGCAAGTTCCTGGAGAGGATGGGGTGCGTGACGGGGTCTGAGCACGGTCCGAGGTCCTCGCGCTTCTGCGCGGGTGGGAGAGTCCTCTCTGGATGGGACTTTGGGTGTGGGTTTGCCTTTCTTTCCCCGTCTGCTTTCTCTGGCCGCACCGCTGGCCTCTGGTGAGTGACGCGCCAGGGAGACGCCTCCCAGTCTGCCCACAGCCAGCCGAGCAAGGAGACGATCTCCTGAGCCCTTCAGGGGCCGGGAGGAGCGGGTGCGGGTCCGTGAATCGTGTCCTTCCGGCCGGTCAGGCTCTCGCAAACGCCCCAGACGTCGAGCAGGGTCCCGGGAGGAGATGGGCGACCAGGCTCTATGGGTGGAATATCCTTGGGAGGCGTAGTGCTACTTGGGAAAGGGACTTCCGGCAGGAATGACGCGGGGATCTGCTCGTCACCGGCGGGACGCTCGTGCGCAGAGATGCCTGGGGCTCCATTTCCGGTGCAAGGAGTCTGCTGCAGAACCTCCAAGTGCCAAACGGGAGAAGCGATTCACCGTGCCCCCAGCACCACCGCCAGCACCACCGGCACAAACACGACGGCCGAGGGGAGAAAGGCAACCCGTCGAGTCCCAAAGAAACTTCTCCACCAGCATGGCACAGGTGCCTAAGTGGAGATGGCTCATGCAACCGTCCATTTGTGAAAGCAAAGGTCCTCCCCGCACTGAGGAAAGACCCAAGCCTGCCCTAGATGGTGAGAGCAAGACAACTGGTCATCCGACTCTGCCCATCCTATCTGTCCGTCAGTTGTCTCGTCCCGCTTGGCCCCGGACAAACGCCGCTGGACGCGATGAGACGTGGCCGGCCTCCGAAGTGTCTGGGGCGGTGGGGAAACTGTCCTCTCCTAGCTGCTTTCCCGCCTGCCTCGTGATCCCGCGACCTGGTGGAGGGGTGCCTGAGGCCCCTTATCGATCCCCTCTAGCGGTTTCTTTCTTTCTCTTGGTTGCCGGCTTCAAACCCAAAACCCTCCATCCAAAGGTGGGCCTGGAATTTGCGATTTAGCATCTCAGACCTAGAGGGCCAACAGTGCCTCCTGAGCGCGCTCGTCGGCTTGGCAAGGAACAGAGAACTCTCCGCTGGCGTTTGCCCCCGCACGGTTACCTACAGCGCACCGTGCCCTCCACCCGTAGAGAGGAAAGAGAATGATGAGCAGTATCTTCCCCCAAGAACACGAACAAGCGTGCCCTGGACGAGGAAGTCGAGCCACCCACAGGCCGCCCTCATTATCACCACCAATCTTCCCCCGCCCCATGGCCTCAAATGGACTTACTGCTTGCCCCATCCACACCCTCTGGAGAAGAAGGAGAAGGAGAAGGAGAAGGAGGTGAAAAAGGAGAAGAATGGTGATTGGAATGTGTGGCAGAGGGAATGGGAAGGTCGCCTGATGCTGGGGCAAATCCGCGCAAAAGAGAGACAGATGCTGGCTGATCTGGCTTCTCTGTGCCATGGGAAGGAGGCAAAAGGACAGCAGGGTTGTGAGCACGTGGGTCATAAAGCACAAAGCGGTAGCGTCCTGGGATGGGACGGGGCAGCGAGAGGTGTGAGGGGGTGCAATAGGCTAAGGAAGAAAGTGGGGTGACGGCCATCGTTTCCTAGTAAGGATCAACGGAGTCAACACGTCAGCTATGGGAAACCCGTGGACTGTGGAACGCCCGTAGTGCTGGAAGGCAAGCATAATGTCCAGGGTGGGAGAGCAGACAGACATACATGTCACACACCAAGAAGGAAACCAACAGTCACGCTCCTCCAGGAGGGACATCTTTTTATACCTTAATGGATAGTGCATTTTGAGCCCCTAAATTGAAAAGATGACTCTAGAAGTCAACTTGTGTAATTAAAGTAGAACAAGAGAGTGAAAAGAAGCAAAAAAATATGTAATAATAATAAAATGAGCAGGAAGTACAAAGAAAATTAAAAAATGAACGAAATGGCAAAAAAAAGAAAAAAAGAAAAGAAAAGAAAGTAGAACAAGAAAGAAAAAGACAACTAAGATTGAAAAGGAGCTGAAGAAATGAATCCAAAGTTTCAGCGCGACTATGGCTTTCTGAAGGAGCTCGCCTTGGACCATGACCAACAGCCCCGAAGGGGGAAAAGCATATGTGCCACACTCGCGGCACCTTTTGGTGCTAGGACCCGGAACGCTAGAAGAGTGGCTAGTGAGAAAGCATAGAAATTGGAGTGGACCTCAGTGGAGGGCAAAGTTGAGGCAAGGCTTTATTGTTGTCCGGGGAGGGGCTGTCCTCAGGCAGGGGTCTGGGGTCGGGAGACCCCTCAAGGGGAGAGGGTAGGTGGGCAGACATATGTTCCCACAAGTGTGTTAGGATCTGAAGGGTGAGCCCACAGAATTCCTTCCCAGCCCGCTTGTGTGTGCTGAACGTGGAAGCCCTGCAGTGACTCTCTAGCGGGCAAGGCTGGAAGGCCAAAGGCCCCCCCGACTCATTTGCATCCTGAGCCCTTTGGTCCAGGGCCAGATCGGAAGTGCGTGTGGGGCTTCGTCATGGGGAATTCCCCGAGCAAAGTGTGGGCGGTGGGATGTCGGGAGTGGGAGTGAGCACGCCCTCGGCCGCCTCAGCCAATGAGGAGCTTGCGCGTGCGGGGGTGGGGATGTGGGAAAGCCATCAAAGGCCCGAGGGGGCGGGGCCCAGGCCCTTTCTCGGAGAAGCACCTTCTGAGGGGAGGAGGCATCGTCGTGCAGCTGCAGGTAGGAGATGGAGAGACTGGCGGGCCTTGTGTGCAGAGACCCGGGGGCTGCTTCTGCGCACGGGGGTGGTGCGTGTCCGTCTCCCTTCAACGTCTCACCCGTAGGGCAAGGTTGTCGGCCCAGCGCCGCCGGTGCGGATGCCCTTCGGGGACCCTCTGTCCCTGAGGGGCCGTCGCCGGCGCTTGGGCGGCCCCAGCGGGGTGACTTGGCTCCTGGGTCGGCAGAGCTGGTGCCTGGCCACCAAGTCGCCCTGAGTTGGAGGGGGCCGTGGGGGGTCGGGGCTGGGCTTCAGAATCTGGGGAACACCTGCTACGTGAATGCAGCGCTGCAGTGTCTGAGCCACACGCTGCCCCTGGCCAGCTGGGTGGTGTCCCAGCAGCACGCCACCCTCTGTCCGGCCCGCACCTCCTGCACGCTCTGTGCCATGCGAGCTCACGTGACCCGAGCCCTCCTTCACCCGGGAGAGGTGATCCGGCCCCGCAAGGACCTGCTGGCGGGCTTCCACAGACACCAGCAGGAAGACGCCCACGAGTTTCTGATGTTCACTCTGAATGCCATGCAGCAAGGCTGCTTGAGTGCATCCCAGCCGTCGGGCCATCCCTCCGAGGACACCACCCTCATCCGTCAGATCTTCGGCGGGACCTGGAGGTCTCAGATCCAGTGTCTCCACTGCCTCGGTGTCTCGGACACGTTCGACCCTTATCTGGACGTCAGCCTGGATATCACGGCGGCTCAGAGTGTGGAGCAAGCTCTGAGAGAGCTGGTGAAGCCCGAGAAGCTGGACGCTGAAAATGCCTATGACTGTGGCGCTTGTCTCCGGAAGGTGCCTGCCACCAAGAGGTTGACTTTGCACAGCACGTCCCAGGTCCTGGTGCTGGTGCTGAAGCGGTTCACACAGGTGAGCGGGGCCAAAAGGGCTCAGGAAGTGCGCTATCCCCAGTGCCTCGACCTGCAGCCCTACACGTCTGAGCGGAAGGCAGGGCCACTGGGCTACGTGCTCTATGCCGTGCTGGTGCACTCCGGGTGGAGCTGTGAGCGAGGACACTACTTTTCTTACGTGCGAGCGGGCAACGGCCAGTGGTATAAGATGGACGATGCCAAGGTGAGCTCCTGTGACGAGAGTGCTGCCCTGAGCCAGAGCGCCTACGTCCTCTTCTACTCCCGGGAGGGTGCGTGGCAAGCCGGTGCTGGGGGAGGGGCAGCGGCCCCCCTGCCGGCCGACACCACACACCCCGAGGAACCTGACCCCGCCGGCCCCGGGGAGCCCGCGGGAGACGCCAGCGGCAGAGCTCCTGGGTCGCAGGTGTCCCCGGGGGACACAGAGGTCGAAGGAATCAGCTTAGAGCGGTGGAGACGCCTCCAAGAGCACAACCGGCCGAAGCCGGCCTTCGACCTCCGGAAGATCCAGTCGGCGCTGCCTGCCGGCGCAGTCGTGATTCACCAGTCCAAACACGGAGGAGGGAGAGACGGCAAGCTGCCTGGACAGGAGCACCACTGGCTCGACCGTCCCAGCACGGACAGCCCGCCTCCGGGCCCGAGGAGCGTTGGCAACGGCCCTTGTGCCAGCGGGAGGGCCCGAGCGACCAAGAGGAAGAACAAGAAGCCGCGGCCATCTCTGGGGCTGTGGCGGTAGGTAGGCTCGGAGGCACATGCGTGCAGAAGCCCGCGCACACTCTGCGTGCCGCACGCCCTGTGTGACCCACCAAGAGTTCCGGCGAGGAGCCAGTTCCTCTCGGCGGTGTGGCTGGTGCAGCCTCCTGGAAAGAGGCGGGGCCTGCAGTGTGCCCGGGGCCACGCTGTTCACCTGGATCGTGCTGAGCTGCCGAGCTCTCGAGGGCTGCCTCTGCTGGCAAGTTCCTGGAGAGGATGGGGTGCGTGACGGGGTCTGAGCACGGTCCGAGGTCCTCGCGCTTCTGCGCGGGTGGGAGAGTCCTCTCTGGATGGGACTTTGGGTGTGGGTTTGCCTTTCTTTCCCCGTCTGCTTTCTCTGGCCGCACCGCTGGCCTCTGGTGAGTGACGCGGCAGGGAGACGCCTCCCAGTCTGCCCACAGCCAGCCGAGCAAGGAGACGATCTCCTGAGCCCTTCGGGGGCCGGGCCGGGAGGAGCGGGTGCGGGTCCGTGAATCGTGTCCTTCCGGCCGGTCAGGCTCTCGCAAACGCCCCAGACGTCGAGCAGGGTCCCGGGAGGAGATGGGCGACCAGGCTCTATGGGTGGAATATCCTTGGGAGGCGTAGTGCTACTTGGGAAAGGGACTTCCGGCAGGAATGACGCGGGGATCTGCTCGTCACCGGCGGGACGCTCGTGTGCAGAGATGCCTGGGGCTCCATTTCCGGTGCAAGGAGTCTGCTGCAGAACCTCCAAGTGCCAAACGGGAGAAGCGATTCACCGTGCCCCCAGCACCACCGCCAGCACCACCGGCACAAACACGACGGCCGAGGGGAGAAAGGCAACCCGTCGAGTCCCAAAGAAACTTCTCCACCAGCATGGCACAGGTGCCTAAGTGGAGATGGCTCATGCAACCGTCCATTTCTGAAAGCAAAGGTCCTCCCCACACTGAGGAAAGACCCAAGCCTGCCCTAGATGGTGAGAGCAAGACAACTGGTCATCCGACTCTGCCCATCCTATCTGTCCGTCAGTTGTCTCGTCCCGCTTGGCCCCGGACAAACGCCGCTGGACGCGATGAGACGTGGCCGGCCTCCGAAGTGTCTGGGGCGGTGGGGAAACTGTCCTCTCCTAGCTGCTTTCCCGCCTGCCTCGTGATCCCGCGACCTGGTGGAGGGGTGCCTGAGGCCCCTTATCGATCCCCTCTAGCGGTTTCTTTCTTTCTCTTGGTTGCCGGCTTCAAACCCAAAACTCTCCATCCAAAGGTGGGCCTGGAATTTGCGATTTAGCATCTCAGACCTAGAGGGCCAACAGTGCCTCCTGAGCGCGCTCGTCGGCTTGGCAAGGAACAGAGAACTCTCCGCTGGCGTTTGCCCCCGCACGGTTACCTACAGCGCACCGTGCCCTCCACCCGTAGAGAGGAAAGAGAATGATGAGCAGTATCTTCCCCCAAGAACACGAACAAGCGTGCCCTGGACGAGGAAGTCGAGCCACCCACAGGCCGCCCTCATTATCACCACCAATCTTCCCCCGCCCCATGGCCTCAAATGGACTTACTGCTTGCCCCATCCACACCCTCTGGAGAAGAAGGAGAAGGAGAAGGAGAAGGAGGTGAAAAAGGAGAAGAATGGTGATTGGAATGTGTGGCAGAGGGAATGGGAAGGTCGCCTGATGCTGGGGCAAATCCGCGCAAAAGAGAGACAGATGCTGGCTGATCTGGCTTCTCTGTGCCATGGGAAGGAGGCAAAAGGACAGCAGGGTTGTGAGCACGTGGGTCATAAAGCACAAAGCGGTAGCGTCCTGGGATGGGACGGGGCAGCGGGAGGTGTGAGGGGGTGCAATAGGCTAAGGAAGAAAGTGGGGTGACGGCCATCTTTTCCTAGTAAGGATCAACGGAGTCAACACGTCAGCTATGGGAAACCCGTGGACTGTGGAACGCCCGTAGTGCTGGAAGGCAAGCATAATGTCCAGGATGGGAGAGCAGACAGACATACATGTCACACACCAAGAAGGAAACCAACAGTCACGCTCCTCCAGGAGGGACATCTTTTTATACCTTAATGGATAGTGCATTTTGAGCCCCTAAATTGAAAAGATGACTCTAGAAGTCAACTTGTGTAATTAAAGTAGAACAAGAGAGTGAAAAGAAGCAAAAAAAATATGTAATAATTATAAAATGAGCAGGAAGTACAAAGAAAATTAAAAAATGAACGAAATGGCAAAAAAAAGAAAAAAAGAAAAGAAAAGAAAGTAGAACAAGAAAGAAAAAGACAACTAAGTTTGAAAAGGAGCTGAAGAAATGAATCCAAAGTTTCAGCGCGACTATGGCTTTCTGAAGGAGCTCGCCTTGGACCATGACCAACAGCCCCGAAGGGAGAAAAGCATATGTGCCACACTCGCGGCACCTTTTGGTGCTAGGACCCGGAACGCTAGACGAGTGGCTAGTGAGAAAGCATAGAAATTGGAGTGGACCTCAGTGGAGGGCAAAGTTGAGGCAAGGCTTTATTGTTGTCCGGGGAGGGGCTGTCCTCAGGCAGGGGTCTGGGGTCGGGAGACCCCTCAAGGGGAGAGGGTAGGTGGGCAGACATATGTTCCCACAAGTGTGTTAGGATCTGAAGGGTGAGCCCACAGAATTCCGTCCCAGCCCGCTTGTGTGTGCTGAACGTGGAAGCCCTGCAGTGACTCTCTAGCGGGCAAGGCTGGAAGGCCAAAGGCCCCCCCGACTCATTTGCATCCTGAGCCCTTTGGTCCAGGGCCAGATCGGAAGTGCGTGTGGGGCTTCGTCATGGGGAATTCCCCGAGCAAAGTGTGGGCGGTGGGATGTCGGGAGTGGGAGTGAGCACGCCCTCGGCCGCCTCAGCCAATGAGGAGCTTGCGCGTGCGGGGGTGGGGCTGTGGGAAAGCCATCAAAGGCACGAGGGGGCGGGGCCCTGGCCCTTTCTCGGAGAAGCACCTTCTGAGGGGAGGAGGCGTTGTCGTGCAGCTGCAGGTAGGAGATGGAGAGACTGGCGGGCCTTGTGTGCAGAGACCCGGGGGCTGCTTCTGCGCACGGGGGTGGTGCGTGTCCGTCTCCCTGCAACGTCTCACCCGGAGGGCAAGGTTGTCGGCCCAGCGCCGCCGGTGCGGATGCCCTTCGGGGACCCTCTGTCCCTGAGGGGCCGTCGCCGGCGCTTGGGCGGCCCCAGCGGGGTGACTTGGCTCCTGGGTCGGCAGAGCTGGCGCCTGGCCACCAAGTCGCCCTGAGTTGGAGGGGGCCGTGGGGGGTCGGGGCTGGGCTTCAGAATCTGGGGAACACCTGCTACGTGAATGCAGCGCTGCAGTGTCTGAGCCACACGCCGCCCCTGGCCAGCTGGGTGGTGTCCCAGCAGCACGCCACCCTCTGTCCGGCCCGCACCTCCTGCACGCTCTGTGCCTTGCGAGCTCACGTGACCTGAGCCCTCCTTCACCCGGGAGAAGTGATCCGGCCCCGCAAGGACCTGCTGGCGGGCTTCCACAGACACCAGCAGGAAGACGCCCACGAGTTTCTGATGTTCACTCTGAATGCCATGCAGCAAGGCTGCTTGAGTGCATCCCAGCCGTCGGGCCATCCCTCCGAGGACACCACCCTCATCCGTCAGATCTTCGGCGGGACCTGGAGGTCTCAGATCCAGTGTCTCCACTGCCTCGGTGTCTCGGACACGTTCGACCCTTATCTGGACGTCAGCCTGGATATCACGGCGGCTCAGAGTGTGGAGCAAGCTCTGAGAGAGCTGGTGAAGCCCGAGAAGCTGGACGCTGAAAATGCCTATGACTGTGGCGCTTGTCTCCGGAAGGTGCCTGCCACCAAGAGGTTGACTTTGCACAGCACGTCCCAGGTCCTGGTGCTGGTGCTGAAGCGGTTCACACAGGTGAGCGGGGCCAAAAGGGCTCAGGAAGTGCGCTATCCCCAGTGCCTCGACCTGCAGCCCTACACGTCTGAGCGGAAGGCAGGGCCACTGGGCTACGTGCTCTATGCCGTGCTGGTGCACTCCGGGTGGAGCTGTGAGCGAGGACACTACTTTTCTTACGTGCGAGCGGGCAACGGCCAGTGGTATAAGATGGACGATGCCAAGGTGAGCTCCTGTGACGAGAGTGCTGCCCTGAGCCAGAGCGCCTACGTCCTCTTCTACTCCCGGGAGGGTGCGTGGCAAGCCGGTGCTGGGGGAGGGGCAGCGGCCCCCCTGCCGGCCGACCCCACACACCCCGGGGAACCTGACCCCGCCGGCCCCGGGGAGCCCGCGGGAGACGCCAGCGGCAGAGCTCCTGGGTCGCAGGTGTCCCCGGGGGACACAGAGGTCGAAGGAATCAGCTTAGAGCGGTGGAGACGCCTCCAAGAGCACAACCGGCCGAAGCCGGCCTTCGACCTCCGGAAGATCCAGTCGGCGCTGCCTGCCGGCGCAGTCGTGATTCACCAGTCCAAACACGGAGGAGGGAGAGACGGCAAGCTGCCTGGACAGGAGCACCACTGGCTCGACCGTCCCAGCACGGACAGCCCGCCTCCGGGCCCGAGGAGCGTTGGCAACGGCCCTTGTGCCAGCGGGAGGGCCCGAGCGACCAAGAGGAAGAACAAGAAGCCGCGGCCATCTCTGGGGCTGTGGCGGTAGGTAGGCTCGGAGGCACATGCGTGCAGAAGCCCGCGCACACTCTGCGTGCGGCACGCCCTGTGTGACCCACCAAGAGTTCCGGCGAGGAGCCAGTTCCTCTCGGCGGTGTGGCTGGTGCAGCCTCCTGGAAAGAGGCGGGGCCTGCAGTGTGCCCGGGGCCACGCTGTTCACCTGGATCGTGCTGAGCTGCCGAGCTCTCGAGGGCTGCCTCTGCTGGCAAGTTCCTGGAGAGGATGGGGTGCGTGACGGGGTCTGAGCACGGTCCGAGGTCCTCGCGCTTCTGCGCGGGTGGGAGAGTCCTCTCTGGATGGGACTTTGGGTGTGGGTTTGCCTTTCTTTCCCCGTCTGCTTTCTCTGGCCGCACCGCTGGCCTCTGGTGAGTGACGCGGCAGGGAGACGCCTCCCAGTCTGCCCACAGCCAGCCGAGCAAGGAGACGATCTCCTGAGCCCTTCGGGGGCCGGGCCGGGAGGAGCGGGTGCGGGTCCGTGAATCGTGTCCTTCCGGCCGGTCAGGCTCTCGCAAACGCCCCAGACGTCGAGCAGGGTCCCGGGAGGAGATGGGCGACCAGGCTCTATGGGTGGAATATCCTTGGGAGGCGTAGTGCTACTTGGGAAAGGGACTTCCGGCAGGAATGACGCGGGGATCTGCTCGTCACCGGCGGGACGCTCGTGCGCAGAGATGCCTGGGGCTCCATTTCCGGTGCAAGGAGTCTGCTGCAGAACCTCCAAGTGCCAAACGGGAGAAGCGATTCACCGTGCCCCCAGCACCACCGCCAGCACCACCGGCACAAACACGACGGCCGAGGGGAGAAAGGCAACCCGTCGAGTCCCAAAGAAACTTCTCCACCAGCATGGCACAGGTGCCTAAGTGGAGATGGCTCATGCAACCGTCCATTTGTGAAAGCAAAGGTCTTCCCCGCACTGAGGAAAGACCCAAGCCTGCCCTAGATGGTGAGAGCAAGACAACTGGTCATCCGACTCTGCCCATCCTATCTGTCCGTCAGTTGTCTCGTCCCGCTTGGCCCCGGACAAACGCCGCTGGACGCGATGAGACGTGACCGGCCTCCGAAGTGTCTGGGGCGGTGGGGAAACTGTCCTCTCCTAGCTGCTTTCCCGCCTGCCTCGTGATCCCGCGACCTGGTGGAGGGGTGCCTGAGGCCCCTTATCGATCCCCTCTAGCGGTTTCTTTCTTTCTCTTGGTTGCCGGCTTCAAACCCAAAACCCTCCATCCAAAGGTGGGCCTGGAATTTGCCATTTAGCATCTCAGACCTAGAGGGCCAACTGTGCCTCCTGAGCGCGCTCGTCGGCTTGGCAAGGAACAGAGAACTCTCCGCTGGCGTTTGCCCCCGCACGGTTACCTACAGCGCACCGTGCCCTCCACCCGTAGAGAGGAAAGAGAATGATGAGCAGCATCTTCCCCCAAGAACACGAACAAGCGTGCCCTGGACGAGGGAGTCGAGCCACCCACAGGCCGCCCTCATTATCACCACCAATCTTCCCCCGCCCCATGGCCTCAAATGGACTTACTGCTTGCCCCATCCACACCCTCTGGAGAAGAAGGAGAAGGAGAAGGAGAAGGAGGTGAAAAAGGAGAAGAATGGTGATTGGAATGTGTGGCAGAGGGAATGGGAAGGTCGCCTGATGCTGGGGCAAATCCGCGCAAAAGAGAGACAGATGCTGGCTGATCTGGCTTCTGTGTGCCATGGGAAGGAGGCAAAAGGACAGCAGGGTTGTGAGCACGTGGGTCATAAAGCACAAAGCGGTAGCGTCCTGGGATGGGACGGGGCAGCGAGAGGTGTGAGGGGGTGCAATAGGCTAAGGAAGAAAGTGGGGTGACGGCCATCGTTTCCTAGTAAGGATCAACGGAGTCAACACGTCAGCTATGGGAAACCCGTGGACTGTGGAACGCCCGTAGTGCTGGAAGGCAAGCATAATGTCCAGGGTGGGAGAGCAGACAGACATACATGTCACACACCAAGAAGGAAACCAACAGTCACGCTCCTCCAGGAGGGACATCTTTTTATACCTTAATGGATAGTGCATTTTGAGCCCCTAAATTGAAAAGATGACTCTAGAAGTCAACTTGTGTAATTAAAGTAGAACAAGAGAGTGAAAAGGAGCAAAAAAATATGTAATAATAATAAAATGAGCAGGAAGTACAAAGAAAATTAAAAAATGAACGAAATGGCAAAAAAAAGAAAAAAAGAAAAGAAAAGAAAGTAGAACAAGAAAGAAAAAGACAACTAAGATTGAAAAGGAGCTGAAGAAATGAATCCAAAGTTTCAGCGCGACTATGGCTTTCTGAAGGAGCTCGCCTTGGACCATGACCAACAGCCCCGAAGGGGGAAAAGCATATGTGCCACACTCGCGGCACCTTTTGGTGCTAGGACCCGGAACGCTAGAAGAGTGGCTAGTGAGAAAGCATAGAAATTGGAGTGGACCTCAGTGGAGGGCAAAGTTGAGGCAAGGCTTTATTGTTGTCCGGGGAGGGGCTGTCCTCAGGCAGGGGTCTGGGGTCGGGAGACCCCTCAAGGGGAGAGGGTAGGTGGGCAGACATATGTTCCCACAAGTGTGTTAGGATCTGAAGGGTGAGCCCACAGAATTCCTTCCCAGCCCGCTTGTGTGTGCTGAACGTGGAAGCCCTGCAGTGACTCTCTAGCGGGCAAGGCTGGAAGGCCAAAGGCCCCCCCGACTCATTTGCATCCTGAGCCCTTTGGTCCAGGGCCAGATCGGAAGTGCGTGTGGGGCTTCGTCATGGGGAATTCCCCGAGCAAAGTGTGGGCGGTGGGATGTCGGGAGTGGGAGTGAGCACGCCCTCGGCCGCCTCAGCCAATGAGGAGCTTGCGCGTGCGGGGGTGGGGCTGTGGGAAAGCCATCAAAGGCCCGAGGGGGCGGGGCCCAGGCCCTTTCTCGGAGAAGCACCTTCTGAGGGGAGGAGGCGTCGTTGTGCAGCTGCAGGTAGGAGATGGAGAGACTGGCGGGCCTTGTGTGCAGAGACCCGGGGGCTGCTTCTGCGCACGGGGGTGGTGCGTGTCCGTCTCCCTTCAACGTCTCACCCGGAGGGCAAGGTTGTCGGCCCAGCGCCGCCGGTGCGGATGCCCTTCGGGGACCCTCTGTCCCTGAGGGGCCGTCGCCGGCGCTTGGGCGGCCCCAGCGGGGTGACTTGGCTCCTGGGTCGGCAGAGCTGGCGCCTGGCCACCAAGTCGCCCTGAGTTGGAGGGGGCCGTGGGGGGTCGGGGCTGGGCTTCAGAATCTGGGGAACACCTGCTACGTGAATGCAGCGCTGCAGTGTCTGAGCCACACGCCGCCCCTGGCCAGCTGGGTGGTGTCCCAGCAGCACGCCACCCTCTGTCCCGCCCGCACCTCCTGCACGCTCTGTGCCATGCGAGCTCACGTGACCCGAGCCCTCCTTCACCCGGGAGAGGTGATCCGGCCCCGCAAGGACCTGCTGGCGGGCTTCCACAGACACCAGCAGGAAGACGCCCACGAGTTTCTGATGTTCACTCTGAATGCCATGCAGCAAGGCTGCTTGAGTGCATCCCAGCCGTCGGGCCATCCCTCCGAGGACACCACCCTCATCCGTCAGATCTTCGGCGGGACCTGGAGGTCTCAGATCCAGTGTCTCCACTGCCTCGGTGTCTCGGACACGTTCGACCCTTATCTGGACGTCAGCCTGGATATCACGGCGGCTCAGAGTGTGGAGCAAGCTCTGAGAGAGCTGGTGAAGCCCGAGAAGCTGGACGCTGAAAATGCCTATGACTGTGGCGCTTGTCTCCGGAAGGTGCCTGCCACCAAGAGGTTGACTTTGCACAGCACGTCCCAGGTCCTGGTGCTGGTGCTGAAGCGGTTCACACAGGTGAGCGGGGCCAAAAGGGCTCAGGAAGTGCGCTATCCCCAGTGCCTCGACCTGCAGCCCTACACGTCTGAGCGGAAGGCAGGGCCACTGGGCTACGTGCTCTATGCCGTGCTGGTGCACTCCGGGTGGAGCTGTGAGCGAGGACACTACTTTTCTTACGTGCGAGCGGGCAACGGCCAGTGGTATAAGATGGACGATGCCAAGGTGAGCTCCTGTGACGAGAGTGCTGCCCTGAGCCAGAGCGCCTACGTCCTCTTCTACTCCCGGGAGGGTGCGTGGCAAGCCGGTGCTGGGGGAGGGGCAGCGGCCCCCCTGCCGGCCGACCCCACACACCCCGGGGAACCTGACCCCGCCGGCCCCGGGGAGCCCGCGGGAGACGCCAGCGGCAGAGCTCCTGGGTCGCAGGTGTCCCCGGGGGACACAGAGGTCGAAGGAATCAGCTTAGAGCGGTGGAGACGCCTCCAAGAGCACAACCGGCCGAAGCCGGCCTTCGACCTCCGGAAGATCCAGTCGGCGCTGCCTGCCGGCGCAGTCGTGATTCACCAGTCCAAACACGGAGGAGGGAGAGACGGCAAGCTGCCTGGACAGGAGCACCACTGGCTCGACCGTCCCAGCACGGACAGCCCGCCTCCGGGCCCGAGGAGCGTTGGCAACGGCCCTTGTGCCAGCGGGAGGGCCCGAGCGACCAAGAGGAAGAACAAGAAGCCGCGGCCATCTCTGGGGCTGTGGCGGTAGGTAGGCTCGGAGGCACATGCGTGCAGAAGCCCGCGCACACTCTGCGTGCGGCACGCCCTGTGTGACCCACCAAGAGTTCCGGCGAGGAGCCAGTTCCTCTCGGCGGTGTGGCTGGTGCAGCCTCCTGGAAAGAGGCGGGGCCTGCAGTGTGCCCGGGGCCACGCTGTTCACCTGGATCGTGCTGAGCTGCCGAGCTCTCGAGGGCTGCCTCTGCTGGCAAGTTCCTGGAGAGGATGGGGTGCGTGACGGGGTCTGAGCACGGTCCGAGGTCCTCGCGCTTCTGCGCGGGTGGGAGAGTCCTCTCTGGATGGGACTTTGGGTGTGGGTTTGCCTTTCTTTCCCCGTCTGCTTTCTCTGGCCGCACCGCTGGCCTCTGGTGAGTGACGCGGCAGGGAGACGCCTCCCAGTCTGCCCACAGCCAGCCGAGCAAGGAGACGATCTCCTGAGCCCTTCGGGGGCCGGGCCGGGAGGAGCGGGTGCGGGTCCGTGAATCGTGTCCTTCCGGCCGGTCAGGCTCTCGCAAACGCCCCAGACGTCGAGCAGGGTCCCG
Organism: Muntiacus reevesi; assembly: GCF_963930625.1. NCBI lineage: Eukaryota > Metazoa > Chordata > Mammalia > Artiodactyla > Cervidae > Muntiacus > Muntiacus reevesi. Next base: position 113,438,793 of record NC_089254.1, read on the forward strand.
GGAGGAGATGGGCGACCAGGCTCTATGGGTGGAATATCCTTGGGAGGCGTAGTGCTACTTGGGAAAGGGACTTCCGGCAGGAATGACGCGGGGATCTGCTCGTCACCGGCGGGACGCTCGTGCGCAGAGATGCCTGGGGCTCCATTTCCGGTGCAAGGAGTCTGCTGCAGAACCTCCAAGTGCCAAACGGGAGAAGCGATTCACCGTGCCCCCAGCACCACCGCCAGCACCACCGGCACAAACACGACGGCCGAGGGGAGAAAGGCAACCCGTCGAGTCCCAAAGAAACTTCTCCACCAGCATGGCACAGGTGCCTAAGTGGAGATGGCTCATGCAACCGTCCATTTCTGAAAGCAAAGGTCCTCCCCGCACTGAGGAAAGACCCAAGCCTGCCCTAGATGGTGAGAGCAAGACAACTGGTCATCCGACTCTGCCCATCCTATCTGTCCGTCAGTTGTCTCGTCCCGCTTGGCCCCGGACAAACGCCGCTGGACGCGATGAGACGTGGCCGGCCTCCGAAGTGTCTGGGGCGGTGGGGAAACTGTCCTCTCCTAGCTGCTTTCCCGCCTGCCTCGTGATCCCGCGACCTGGTGGAGGGGTGCCTGAGGCCCCTTATCGATCCCCTCTAGCGGTTTCTTTCTTTCTCTTGGTTGCCGGCTTCAAACCCAAAACCCTCCATCCAAAGGTGGGCCTGGAATTTGCGATTTAGCATCTCAGACCTAGAGGGCCAACTGTGCCTCCTGAGCGCGCTCGTCGGCTTGGCAAGGAACAGAGAACTCTCCGCTGGCGTTTGCCCCCGCACGGTTACCTACAGCGCACCGTGCCCTCCACCCATAGAGAGGAAAGAGAATGATGAGCAGTATCTTCCCCCAAGAACACGAACAAGCGTGCCCTGGACGAGGAATTCGAGCCACCCACAGGCCGCCCTCATTATCACCACCAATCTTCCCCCGCCCCATGGCCTCAAATGGACTTACTGCTTGCCCCATCCACGCCCTCTGGAGAAGAAGGAGAAGGAGAAGGAGAAGGAGGTGAAAAAGGAGAAGAATGGTGATTGGAATGTGTGGCAGAGGGAATGGGAAGGTCGCCTGATGCTGGGGCAAATCCGCGCAAAAGAGAGACAGATGCTGGCTGATCTGGCTTCTCTGTGCCATGGGAAGGAGGCAAAAGGACAGCAGGGTTGTGAGCACGTGGGTCATAAAGCACAAAGCGGTAGCGTCCTGGGATGGGACGGGGCAGCGGGAGGTGTGAGGGGGTGCAATAGGCTAAGGAAGAAAGTGGGGTGACGGCCATCTTTTCCTAGTAAGGATCAACGGAGTCAACACGTCAGCTATGGGAAACCCGTGGACTGTGGAACGCCCGTAGTGCTGGAAGGCAAGCATAATGTCCAGGATGGGAGAGCAGACAGACATACATGTCACACACCAAGAAGGAAACCAACAGTCACGCTCCTCCAGGAGGGACATCTTTTTATACCTTAATGGATAGTGCATTTTGAGCCCCTAAATTGAAAAGATGACTCTAGAAGTCAACTTGTGTAATTAAAGTAGAACAAGAGAGTGAAAAGAAGCAAAAATTATGTAATAATAATAAAATGAGCAGGAAGTACAAAGAAAATTAAAAAATGAACGAAATGGCAAAAAAAAGAAAAAAAGAAAAGAAAAGAAAGTAGAACAAGAAAGAAAAAGACAACTAAGATTGAAAAGGAGCTGAAGAAATGAATCCAAAGTTTCAGCGCGACTATGGCTTTCTGAAGGAGCTCGCCTTGGACCATGACCAACAGCCCCGAAGTGAGAAAAGCATATGTGCCACACTCGCGGCACCTTTTGGTGCTAGGACCCGGAACGCTAGAAGAGTGGCTAGTGAGAAAGCATAGAAATTGGAGTGGACCTCAGTGGAGGGCAAAGTTGAGGCAAGGCTTTATTGTTGTCCGGGGAGGGGCTGTCCTCAGGCAGGGGTCTGGGGTCGGGAGACCCCTCAAGGGGAGAGGGTAGGTGGGCAGACATATGTTCCCACAAGTGTGTTAGGATCTGAAGGGTGAGCCCACAGAATTCCTTCCCAGCCCGCTTGTGTGTGCTGAACGTGGAAGCCCTGCAGTGACTCTCTAGCGGGCAAGGCTGGAAGGCCAAAGGCCCCCCCGACTCATTTGCATCCTGAGCCCTTTGGTCCAGGGCCAGATCGGAAGTGCGTGTGGGGCTTCGTCATGGGGAATTCCCCGAGCAAAGTGTGGGCGGTGGGATGTCGGGAGTGGGAGTGAGCACGCCCTCGGCCGCCTCAGCCAATGAGGAGCTTGCGCGTGCGGGGGTGGGGCTGTGGGAAAGCCATCAAAGGCCCGAGGGGGCGGGGCCCAGGCCCTTTCTCGGAGAAGCACCTTCTGAGGGGCGGAGGCGTCGTCGTGCAGCTGCAGGTAGGAGATGGAGAGACTGGCGGGCCTTGTGTGCAGAGACCCGGGGGCTGCTTCTGCGCACGGGGGTGGTGCGTGTCCGTCTCCCTTCAACGTCTCACCCGGAGGGCAAGGTTGTCGGCCCAGCGCCGCCGGTGCGGATGCCCTTCGGGGACCCTCTGTCCCTGAGGGGCCGTCGCCGGCGCTTGGGCGGCCCCAGCGGGGTGACTTGGCTCCTGGGTCGGCAGAGCTGGCGCCTGGCCACCAAGTCGCCCTGAGTTGGAGGGGGCCGTGGGGGGTCGGGGCTGGGCTTCAGAATCTGGGGAACACCTGCTACGTGAATGCAGCGCTGCAGTGTCTGAGCCACACGCCGCCCCTGGCCAGCTGGGTGGTGTCCCAGCAGCACGCCACCCTCTGTCCCGCCCGCACCTCCTGCACGCTCTGTGCCATGCGAGCTCACGTGACCCGAGCCCTCCTTCACCCGGGAGAGGTGATCCGGCCCCGCAAGGACCTGCTGGCGGGCTTCCACAGACACCAGCAGGAAGACGCCCACGAGTTTCTGATGTTCACTCTGAATGCCATGCAGCAAGGCTGCTTGAGTGCATCCCAGCCGTCGGGCCATCCCTCCGAGGACACCACCCTCATCCGTCAGATCTTCGGCGGGACCTGGAGGTCTCAGATCCAGTGTCTCCACTGCCTCGGTGTCTCGGACACGTTCGACCCTTATCTGGACGTCAGCCTGGATATCACGGCGGCTCAGAGTGTGGAGCAAGCTCTGAGAGAGCTGGTGAAGCCCGAGAAGCTGGACGCTGAAAATGCCTATGACTGTGGCGCTTGTCTCCGGAAGGTGCCTGCCACCAAGAGGTTGACTTTGCACAGCACGTCCCAGGTCCTGGTGCTGGTGCTGAAGCGGTTCACACAGGTGAGCGGGGCCAAAAGGGCTCAGGAAGTGCGCTATCCCCAGTGCCTCGACCTGCAGCCCTACACGTCTGAGCGGAAGGCAGGGCCACTGGGCTACGTGCTCTATGCCGTGCTGGTGCACTCCGGGTGGAGCTGTGAGCGAGGACACTACTTTTCTTACGTGCGAGCGGGCAACGGCCAGTGGTATAAGATGGACGATGCCAAGGTGAGCTCCTGTGACGAGAGTGCTGCCCTGAGCCAGAGCGCCTACGTCCTCTTCTACTCCCGGGAGGGTGCGTGGCAAGCCGGTGCTGGGGGAGGGGCAGCGGCCCCCCTGCCGGCCGACCCCACACACCCCGGGGAACCTGACCCCGCCGGCCCCGGGGAGCCCGCGGGAGACGCCAGCGGCAGAGCTCCTGGGTCGCAGGTGTCCCCGGGGGACACAGAGGTCGAAGGAATCAGCTTAGAGCGGTGGAGACGCCTCCAAGAGCACAACCGGCCGAAGCCGGCCTTCGACCTCCGGAAGATCCAGTCGGCGCTGCCTGCCGGCGCAGTCGTGATTCACCAGTCCAAACACGGAGGAGGGAGAGACGGCAAGCTGCCTGGACAGGAGCACCACTGGCTCGACCGTCCCAGCACGGACAGCCCGCCTCCGGGCCCGAGGAGCGTTGGCAACGGCCCTTGTGCCAGCGGGAGGGCCCGAGCGACCAAGAGGAAGAACAAGAAGCCGCGGCCATCTCTGGGGCTGTGGCGGTAGGTAGGCTCGGAGGCACATGCGTGCAGAAGCCCGCGCACACTCTGCGTGCGGCACGCCCTGTGTGACCCACCAAGAGTTCCGGCGAGGAGCCAGTTCCTCTCGGCGGTGTGGCTGGTGCAGCCTCCTGGAAAGAGGCGGGGCCTGCAGTGTGCCCGGGGCCACGCTGTTCACCTGGATCGTGCTGAGCTGCCGAGCTCTCGAGGGCTGCCTCTGCTGGCAAGTTCCTGGAGAGGATGGGGTGCGTGACGGGGTCTGAGCACGGTCCGAGGTCCTCGCGCTTCTGCGCGGGTGGGAGAGTCCTCTCTGGATGGGACTTTGGGTGTGGGTTTGCCTTTCTTTCCCCGTCTGCTTTCTCTGGCCGCACCGCTGGCCTCTGGTGAGTGACGCGGCAGGGAGACGCCTCCCAGTCTGCCCACAGCCAGCCGAGCAAGGAGACGATCTCCTGAGCCCTTCGGGGGCCGGGCCGGGAGGAGCGGGTGCGGGTCCGTGAATCGTGTCCTTCCGGCCGGTCAGGCTCTCGCAAACGCCCCAGACGTCGAGCAGGGTCCCGGGAGGAGATGGGCGACCAGGCTCTATGGGTGGAATATCCTTGGGAGGCGTAGTGCTACTTGGGAAAGGGACTTCCGGCAGGAATGACGCGGGGATCTGCTCGTCACCGGCGGGACGCTCGTGCGCAGAGATGCCTGGGGCTCCATTTCCGGTGCAAGGAGTCTGCTGCAGAACCTCCAAGTGCCAAACGGGAGAAGCGATTCACCGTGCCCCCAGCACCACCGCCAGCACCACCGGCACAAACACGACGGCCGAGGGGAGAAAGGCAACCCGTCGAGTCCCAAAGAAACTTCTCCACCAGCATGGCACAGGTGCCTAAGTGGAGATGGCTCATGCAACCGTCCATTTCTGAAAGCAAAGGTCCTCCCCGCACTGAGGAAAGACCCAAGCCTGCCCTAGATGGTGAGAGCAAGACAACTGGTCATCCGACTCTGCCCATCCTATCTGTCCGTCAGTTGTCTCGTCCCGCTTGGCCCCGGACAAACGCCGCTGGACGCGATGAGACGTGGCCGGCCTCCGAAGTGTCTGGGGCGGTGGGGAAACTGTCCTCTCCTAGCTGCTTTCCCGCCTGCCTCGTGATCCCGCGACCTGGTGGAGGGGTGCCTGAGGCCCCTTATCGATCCCCTCTAGCGGTTTCTTTCTTTCTCTTGGTTGCCGGCTTCAAACCCAAAACCCTCCATCCAAAGGTGGGCCTGGAATTTGCGATTTAGCATCTCAGACCTAGAGGGCCAACTGTGCCTCCTGAGCGCGCTCGTCGGCTTGGCAAGGAACAGAGAACTCTCCGCTGGCGTTTGCCCCCGCACGGTTACCTACAGCGCACCGTGCCCTCCACCCATAGAGAGGAAAGAGAATGATGAGCAGTATCTTCCCCCAAGAACACGAACAAGCGTGCCCTGGACGAGGAATTCGAGCCACCCACAGGCCGCCCTCATTATCACCACCAATCTTCCCCCGCCCCATGGCCTCAAATGGACTTACTGCTTGCCCCATCCACGCCCTCTGGAGAAGAAGGAGAAGGAGAAGGAGAAGGAGGTGAAAAAGGAGAAGAATGGTGATTGGAATGTGTGGCAGAGGGAATGGGAAGGTCGCCTGATGCTGGGGCAAATCCGCGCAAAAGAGAGACAGATGCTGGCTGATCTGGCTTCTCTGTGCCATGGGAAGGAGGCAAAAGGACAGCAGGGTTGTGAGCACGTGGGTCATAAAGCACAAAGCGGTAGCGTCCTGGGATGGGACGGGGCAGCGGGAGGTGTGAGGGGGTGCAATAGGCTAAGGAAGAAAGTGGGGTGACGGCCATCTTTTCCTAGTAAGGATCAACGGAGTCAACACGTCAGCTATGGGAAACCCGTGGACTGTGGAACGCCCGTAGTGCTGGAAGGCAAGCATAATGTCCAGGATGGGAGAGCAGACAGACATACATGTCACACACCAAGAAGGAAACCAACAGTCACGCTCCTCCAGGAGGGACATCTTTTTATACCTTAATGGATAGTGCATTTTGAGCCCCTAAATTGAAAAGATGACTCTAGAAGTCAACTTGTGTAATTAAAGTAGAACAAGAGAGTGAAAAGAAGCAAAAATTATGTAATAATAATAAAATGAGCAGGAAGTACAAAGAAAATTAAAAAATGAACGAAATGGCAAAAAAAAGAAAAAAAGAAAAGAAAAGAAAGTAGAACAAGAAAGAAAAAGACAACTAAGATTGAAAAGGAGCTGAAGAAATGAATCCAAAGTTTCAGCGCGACTATGGCTTTCTGAAGGAGCTCGCCTTGGACCATGACCAACAGCCCCGAAGTGAGAAAAGCATATGTGCCACACTCGCGGCACCTTTTGGTGCTAGGACCCGGAACGCTAGAAGAGTGGCTAGTGAGAAAGCATAGAAATTGGAGTGGACCTCAGTGGAGGGCAAAGTTGAGGCAAGGCTTTATTGTTGTCCGGGGAGGGGCTGTCCTCAGGCAGGGGTCTGGGGTCGGGAGACCCCTCAAGGGGAGAGGGTAGGTGGGCAGACATATGTTCCCACAAGTGTGTTAGGATCTGAAGGGTGAGCCCACAGAATTCCTTCCCAGCCCGCTTGTGTGTGCTGAACGTGGAAGCCCTGCAGTGACTCTCTAGCGGGCAAGGCTGGAAGGCCAAAGGCCCCCCCGACTCATTTGCATCCTGAGCCCTTTGGTCCAGGGCCAGATCGGAAGTGCGTGTGGGGCTTCGTCATGGGGAATTCCCCGAGCAAAGTGTGGGCGGTGGGATGTCGGGAGTGGGAGTGAGCACGCCCTCGGCCGCCTCAGCCAATGAGGAGCTTGCGCGTGCGGGGGTGGGGCTGTGGGAAAGCCATCAAAGGCCCGAGGGGGCGGGGCGCAGGCCCTTTCTCGGAGAAGCACCTTCTGAGGGGAGGAGGCGTCGTTGTGCAGCTGCAGGTAGGAGATGGAGAGACTGGCGGGCCTTGTGTGCAGAGACCCGGGGGCTGCTTCTGCGCACGGGGGTGGTGCGTGTCCGTCTCCCTTCAACGTCTCACCCGGAGGGCAAGGTTGTCGGCCCAGCGCCGCCGGTGCGGATGCCCTTCGGGGACCCTCTGTCCCTGAGGGGCCGTCGCCGGCGCTTGGGCGGCCCCAGCGGGGTGACTTGGCTCCTGGGTCGGCAGAGCTGGCGCCTGGCCACCAAGTCGCCCTGAGTTGGAGGGGGCCGTGGGGGGTCGGGGCTGGGCTTCAGAATCTGGGGAACACCTGCTACGTGAATGCAGCGCTGCAGTGTCTGAGCCACACGCCGCCCCTGGCCAGCTGGGTGGTGTCCCAGCAGCACGCCACCCTCTGTCCGGCCCGCACCTCCTGCACGCTCTGTGCCATGCGAGCTCACGTGACCTGAGCCCTCCTTCACCCGGGAGAAGTGATCCGGCCCCGCAAGGACCTGCTGGCGGGCTTCCACAGACACCAGCAGGAAGACGCCCACGAGTTTCTGATGTTCACTCTGAATGCCATGCAGCAAGGCTGCTTGAGTGCATCCCAGCCGTCGGGCCATCCCTCCGAGGACACCACCCTCATCCGTCAGATCTTCGGCGGGACCTGGAGGTCTCAGATCCAGTGTCTCCACTGCCTCGGTGTCTCGGACACGTTCGACCCTTATCTGGACGTCAGCCTGGATATCACGGCGGCTCAGAGTGTGGAGCAAGCTCTGAGAGAGCTGGTGAAGCCCGAGAAGCTGGACGCTGAAAATGCCTATGACTGTGGCGCTTGTCTCCGGAAGGTGCCTGCCACCAAGAGGTTGACTTTGCACAGCACGTCCCAGGTCCTGGTGCTGGTGCTGAAGCGGTTCACACAGGTGAGCGGGGCCAAAAGGGCTCAGGAAGTGCGCTATCCCCAGTGACTCGACCTGCAGCCCTACACGTCTGAGCGGAAGGCAGGGCCACTGGGCTATGTGCTCTATGCCGTGCTGGTGCACTCCGGGTGGAGCTGTGAGCGAGGACACTACTTTTCTTACGTGCGAGCGGGCAACGGCCAGTGGTATAAGATGGACGATGCCAAGGTGAGCTCCTGTGACGAGAGTGCTGCCCTGAGCCAGAGCGCCTACGTCCTCTTCTACTCCCGGGAGGGTGCGTGGCAAGCCGGTGCTGGGGGAGGGGCAGCGGCCCCCCTGCCGGCCGACCCCACACACCCCGGGGAACCTGACCCCGCCGGCCCCGGGGAGCCCGCGGGAGACGCCAGCGACAGAGCTCCTGGGTCGCAGGTGTCCCCGGGGGACACAGAGGTCGAAGGAATCAGCTTAGAGCGGCGGAGACGCCTCCAAGAGCACAACCGGCCGAAGCCGGCCTTCGACCTCCGGAAGATCCAGTCGGCGCTGCCTGCCGGCGCAGTCGTGATTCACCAGTCCAAACACGGAGGAGGGAGAGACGGCAAGCTGCCTGGACAGGAGCACCACTGGCTCGACCGTCCCAGCACGGACAGCCCGCCTCCGGGCCCGAGGAGCGTTGGCAACGGCCCTTGTGCCAGCGGGAGGGCCTGAGCGACCAAGAGGAAGAACAAGAAGCCGCGGCCATCTCTGGGGCTGTGGCGGTAGGTAGGCTCGGAGACACATGCGTGCAGAAGCCCGCGCACACTCTGCGTGCGGCACGCCCTGTGTGACCCACCAAGAGTTCCGGCGAGGAGCCAGTTCCTCTAGGCGTTGAGGCTGGTGCAGCCTCCTGGAAAGAGGCGGGGCCTGCAGTGTGCCCGGGGCCACGCTGTTCACCTGGATCGTGCTGAGCTGCCGATCTCTCGAGGGCTGCCTCTGCTGGCAAGTTCCTGGAGAGGATGGGGTGCGTGACGGGGTCTGAGCACGGTCCGAGGTCCTCGCGCTTCTGCGCGGGTGGGAGAGTCCTCTCTGGATGGGACTTTGGGTGTGGGTTTGCCTTTCTTTCCCCGTCTGCTTTCTCTGGCCGCACCGCTGGCCTCTGGTGAGTGATGCGGCAGGGAGACGCCTCCCAGTCTGCCCACAGCCAGCCGAGCAAGGAGACGATCTCCTGAGCCCTTCGGGGGCCGGGAGGAGCGGGTGCGGGTCCGTGAATCGTGTCCTTCCGGCCGGTCAGGCTCTCGCAAACGCCCCAGACGTCGAGCAGGGTCCCGGGAGGAGATGGGCGACCAGGCTCTATGGGTGGAATATCCTTGGGAGGCGTAGTGCTACTTGGGAAAGGGACTTCCGGCAGGAATGACGCGGGGATCTGCTCGTCACCGGCGGGACGCTCGTGCGCAGAGATGCCTGGGGCTCCATTTCCGGTGCAAGGAGTCTGCTGCAGAACCTCCAAGTGCCAAACGGGAGAAGCGATTCACCGTGCCCCCAGCACCACCGCCAGCACCACCGGCACAAACACGACGGCCGAGGGGAGAAAGGCAACCCGTCGAGTCCCAAAGAAACTTCTCCACCAGCATGGCACAGGTGCCTAAGTGGAGATGGCTCATGCAACCGTCCATTTGTGAAAGCAAAGGTCCTCCCCGCACTGAGGAAAGACCCAAGCCTGCCCTAGATGGTGAGAGCAAGACAACTGGTCATCCGACTCTGCCCATCCTATCTGTCCGTCAGTTGTCTCGTCCCGCTTGGCCCTGGACAAACGCCGCTGGACGCGACCGTGGCCGGCCTCCGAAGTGTCTGGGGCGGTGGGGAAACTGTCCTCTCCTAGCTGCTTTCCCGCCTGCCTCGTGATCCCGCGACCTGGTGGAGGGGTGCCTGAGGCCCCTTATCGATCCCCTCTAGCGGTTTCTTTCTTTCTCTTGGTTGCCGGCTTCAAACCCAAAACCCTCCATCCAAAGGTGGGCCTGGAATTTGCGATTTAGCATCTCAGACCTAGAGGGCCAACAGTGCCTCCTGAGCGTGCTCGTCGGCTTGGCAAGGAACAGAGAACTCTCCGCTGGCGTTTGCCCCCGCACGGTTACCTACAGCGCACCGTGCCCTCCACCCGTAGAGAGGAAAGAGAATGATGAGCAGTATCTTCCCCCAAGAACACGAACAAGCGTGCCCTGGACGAGGAAGTCGAGCCACCCACAGGCCGCCCTCATTATCACCACCAATCTTCCCCCGCCCCATGGCCTCAAATGGACTTACTGCTTGCCCCATCCACACCCTCTGGAGAAGAAGGAGAAGGAGAAGGAGAAGGAGGTGAAAAAGGAGAAGAATGGTGATTGGAATGTGTGGCAGAGGGAATGGGAAGGTCGCCTGATGCTGGGGCAAATCCGCGCAAAAGAGAGACAGATGCTGGCTGATCTGGCTTCTCTGTGCCATGGGAAGGAGGCAAAAGGACAGCAGGGTTGTGAGCACGTGGGTCATAAAGCACAAAGCGGTAGCGTCCTGGGATGGGACGGGGCAGCGGGAGGTGTGAGGGGTGCAATAGGCTAAGGAAGAAAGTGGGGTGACGGCCATCTTTTCCTAGTAAGGATCAACGGAGTCAACACGTCAGCTATGGGAAACCCGTGGACTGTGGAACGCCCGTAGTGCTGGAAGGCAAGCATAATGTCCAGGATGGGAGAGCAGACAGACATACATGTAACACACCAAGAAGGAAACCAACAGTCACGCTCCTCCAGGAGGGACATCTTTTTATACCTTAATGGATAGTGCATTTTGAGCCCCTAAATTGAAAAGATGACTCTAGAAGTCAACTTGTGTAATTAAAGTAGAACAAGAGAGTGAAAAGAAGCAAAAAAATATGTAATAATAATAAAATGAGCAGGAAGTACAAAGAAAATTAAAAAATGAACGAAATGGCAAAAAAAAGAAAAAAAGAAAAGAAAAGAAAGTAGAACAAGAAAGAAAAAGACAACTAAGATTGAAAAGGAGCTGAAGAAATGAATCCAAAGTTTCAGCGCGACTATGGCTTTCTGAAGGAGCTCGCCTTGGACCATGACCAACAGCCCCGAAGGGAGAAAAGCATATGTGCCACACTCGCGGCACCTTTTGGTGCTAGGACCCGGAACGCTAGAAGAGTGGCTAGTGTAAAGCATAGAAATTGGAGTGGACCTCAGTGGAGGGCAAAGTTGAGGCAAGGCTTTATTGTTGTCCGGGGAGGGGCTGTCCTCAGGCAGGGGTCTGGGGTCGGGAGACCCCTCAAGGGGATAGGGTAGGTGGGCAGACATATGTTCCCACAAGTGTGTTAGGATCTGAAGGGTGAGCCCACAGAATTCCTTCCCAGCCCGCTTGTGTGTGCTGAACGTGGAAGCCCTGCAGTGACTCTCTAGCGGGCAAGGCTGGAAGGCCAAAGGCCCCCCCGACTCATTTGCATCCTGAGCCCTTTGGTCCGGGGCCAGATCGGAAGTGCGTGTGGGGCTTCGTCATGGGGAATTCCCCGAGCAAAGTGTGGGCGGTGGGATGTCGGGAGTGGGAGTGAGCACGCCCTCGGCCGCCTCAGCCAATGAGGAGCTTGCGCGTGCGGGGGTGGGGCTGTGGGAAAGCCATCAAAGGCCCGAGGGGGCGGGGCCCAGGCCCTTTCTCGGAGAAGCACCTTCTGAGGGGAGGAGGCGTCGTCGTGCAGCTGCAGGTAGGAGATGGAGAGACTGGCGGGCCTTGTGTGCAGAGACCCGGGGGCTGCTTCTGCGCACGGGGGTGGTGCGTGTCCGTCTCCCTGCAACGTCTCACCCGGAGGGCAAGGTTGTCGGCCCAGCGCCGCCGGTGCGGATGCCCTTCGGGGACCCTCTGTCCCTGAGGGGCCGTCGCCGGCGCTTGGGCGGCCCCAGCGGGGTGACTTGGCTCCTGGGTCGGCAGAGCTGGCGCCTGGCCACCAAGTCGCCCTGAGTTGGAGGGGGCCGTGGGGGGTCGGGGCTGGGCTTCAGAATCTGGGGAACACCTGCTACGTGAATGCAGCGCTGCAGTGTCTGAGCCACACGCCGCCCCTGGCCAGCTGGGTGGTGTCCCAGCAGCACGCCACCCTCTGTCCGGCCCGCACCTCCTGCACGCTCTGTGCCATGCGAGCTCACGTGACCCGAGCCCTCCTTCACCCGGGAGAGGTGATCCGGCCCCGCAAGGACCTGCTGGCGGGCTTCCACAGACACCAGCAGGAAGACGCCCACGAGTTTCTGATGTTCACTCTGAATGCCATGCAGCAAGGCTGCTTGAGTGCATCCCAGCCGTCGGGCCATCCCTCCGAGGACACCACCCTCATCCGTCAGATCTTCGGCGGGACCTGGAGGTCTCAGATCCAGTGTCTCCACTGCCTCGGTGTCTCGGACACGTTCGACCCTTATCTGGACGTCAGCCTGGATATCACGGCGGCTCAGAGTGTGGAGCAAGCTCTGAGAGAGCTGGTGAAGCCCGAGAAGCTGGACGCTGAAAATGCCTATGACTGTGGCGCTTGTCTCCGGAAGGTGCCTGCCACCAAGAGGTTGACTTTGCACAGCACGTCCCAGGTCCTGGTGCTGGTGCTGAAGCGGTTCACACAGGTGAGCGGGGACAAAAGGGCTCAGGAAGTGCGCTATCCCCAGTGCCTCGACCTGCAGCCCTACACGTCTGAGCGGAAGGCAGGGCCACTGGGCTACGTGCTCTATGCCGTGCTGGTGCACTCCGGGTGGAGCTGTGAGCGAGGACACTACTTTTCTTACGTGCGAGCGGGCAACGGCCAGTGGTATAAGATGGACGATGCCAAGGTGAGCTCCTGTGACGAGAGTGCTGCCCTGAGCCAGAGCGCCTACGTCCTCTTCTACTCCCGGGAGGGTGCGTGGCAAGCCGGTGCTGGGGGAGGGGCAGCGGCCCCCCTGCCGGCCGACCCCACACACCCCGGGGAACCTGACCCCGCCGGCCCCGGGGAGCCCGCGGGAGACGCCAGCGGCAGAGCTCCTGGGTCGCAGGTGTCCCCGGGGGACACAGAGGTCGAAGGAATCAGCTTAGAGCGGTGGAGACGCCTCCAAGAGCACAACCGGCCGAAGCCGGCCTTCGACCTCCGGAAGATCCAGTCGGCGCTGCCTGCCGGCGCAGTCGTGATTCACCAGTCCAAACACGGAGGAGGGAGAGACGGCAAGCTGCCTGGACAGGAGCACCACTGGCTCGACCGTCCCAGCACGGACAGCCCGCCTCCGGGCCCGAGGAGCGTTGGCAACGGCCCTTGTGCCAGCGGGAGGGCCCGAGCGACCAAGAGGAAGAACAAGAAGCCGCGGCCATCTCTGGGGCTGTGGCGGTAGGTAGGCTCGGAGGCACATGCGTGCAGAAGCCCGCGCACACTCTGCGTGCGGCACGCCCTGTGTGACCCACCAAGAGTTCCGGCGAGGAGCCAGTTCCTCTCGGCGGTGTGGCTGGTGCAGCCTCCTGGAAAGAGGCGGGGCCTGCAGTGTGCCCGGGGCCACGCTGTTCACCTGGATCGTGCTGAGCTGCCGAGCTCTCGAGGGCTGCCTCTGCTGGCAAGTTCCTGGAGAGGATGGGGTGCGTGACGGGGTCTGAGCACGGTCCGAGGTCCTCGCGCTTCTGCGCGGGTGGGAGAGTCCTCTCTGGATGGGACTTTGGGTGTGGGTTTGCCTTTCTTTCCCCGTCTGCTTTCTCTGGCCGCACCGCTGGCCTCTGGTGAGTGACGCGGCAGGGAGACGCCTCCCAGTCTGCCCACAGCCAGCCGAGCAAGGAGACGATCTCCTGAGCCCTTCGGGGGCCGGGCCGGGAGGAGCGGGTGCGGGTCCGTGAATCGTGTCCTTCCGGCCGGTCAGGCTCTCGCAAACGCCCCAGACGTCGAGCAGGGTCCCGGGAGGAGATGGGCGACCAGGCTCTATGGGTGGAATATCCTTGGGAGGCGTAGTGCTACTTGGGAAAGGGACTTCCGGCAGGAATGACGCAGGGATATGCTAGTCACCGGCGGGACGCTCGTGCGCAGAGATGCCTGGGGCTCCATTTCCGGTGCAAGGAGTCTGCTGCAGAACCTCCAAGTGCCAAACGGGAGAAGCGATTCACCGTGCCCCCAGCACCACCGCCAGCACCACCGGCACAAACACGACGGCCGAGGGGAGAAAGGCAACCCGTCGAGTCCCAAAGAAACTTCTCCACCAGCATGGCACAGGTGCCTAAGTGGAGATGGCTCATGCAACCGTCCATTTCTGAAAGCAAAGGTCCTCCCCGCACTGAGGAAAGACCCAAGCCTGCCCTAGATGGTGAGAGCAAGACAACTGGTCATCCGACTCTGCCCATCCTATCTGTCCGTCAGTTGTCTCGTCCCGCTTGGCCCCGGACAAACGCCGCTGGACGCGATGAGACGTGGCCGGCCTCCGAAGTGTCTGGGGCGGTGGGGAAACTGTCCTCTCCTAGCTGCTTTCCCGCCTGCCTCGTGATCCCGCGACCTGGTGGAGGGGTGCCTGAGGCCCCTTATCGATCCCCTCTAGCGGTTTCTTTCTTTCTCTTGGTTGCCGGCTTCAAACCCAAAACCCTCCATCCAAAGGTGGGCCTGGAATTTGCGATTTAGCATCTCAGACCTAGAGGGCCAACTGTGCCTCCTGAGCGCGCTCGTCGGCTTGGCAAGGAACAGAGAACTCTCCGCTGGCGTTTGCCCCCGCACGGTTACCTACAGCGCACCGTGCCCTCCACCCGTAGAGAGGAAAGAGAATGATGAGCAGTATCTTCCCCCAAGAACACGAACAAGCGTGCCCTGGACGAGGAAGTCGAGCCACCCACAGGCCGCCCTCATTATCACCACCAATCTTCCCCCGCCCCATGGCCTCAAATGGACTTACTGCTTGCCCCATCCACACCCTCTGGAGAAGAAGGAGAAGGAGAAGGAGAAGGAGGTGAAAAAGGAGAAGAATGGTGATTGGAATGTGTGGCAGAGGGAATGGGAAGGTCGCCTGATGCTGGGGCAAATCCGCGCAAAAGAGAGAGAGATGCTGGCTGATCTGGCTTCTCTGTGCCATGGGAAGGAGGCAAAAGGACAGCAGGGTTGTGAGCACGTGGGTCATAAAGCACAAAGCGGTAGCGTCCTGGGATGGGACGGGGCAGCGGGAGGTGTGAGGGGGTGCAATAGGCTAAGGAAGAAAGTGGGGTGACGGCCATCTTTTCCTAGTAAGGATCAACGGAGTCAACACGTCAGCTATGGGAAACCCGTGGACTGTGGAACGCCCGTAGTGCTGGAAGGCAAGCATAATGTCCAGGATGGGAGAGCAGACAGACATACATGTCACACACCAAGAAGGAAACCAACAGTCACGCTCCTCCAGGAGGGACATCTTTTTATACCTTAATGGATAGTGCATTTTGAGCCCCTAAATTGAAAAGATGACTCTAGAAGTCAACTTGTGTAATTAAAGTAGAACAAGAGAGTGAAAAGAAGCAAAAAAATATGTAATAATAATAAAATGACCAGGAAGTACAAAGAAAATTAAAAAATGAACGAAATGGCAAAAAAAAGAAAAAAAGAAAAGAAAAGAAAGTAGAACAAGAAAGAAAAAGACAACTAAGATTGAAAAGGAGCTGAAGAAATGAATCCAAAGTTTCAGCGCGACTATGGCTTTCTGAAGGAGCTCGCCTTGGACCATGACCAACAGCCCCGAAGGGGGAAAAGCATATGTGCCACACTCGCGGCACCTTTTGGTGCTAGGACCCGGAACGCTAGAAGAGTGGCTAGTGAGAAAGCATAGAAATTGGAGTGGACCTCAGTGGAGGGCAAAGTTGAGGCAAGGCTTTATTGTTGTCCGGGGAGGGGCTGTCCTCAGGCAGGGGTCTGGGGTCGGGAGACCCCTCAAGGGGAGAGGGTAGGTGGGCAGACATATGTTCCCACAAGTGTGTTAGGATCTGAAGGGTGAGCCCACAGAATTCCTTCCCAGCCCGCTTGTGTGTGCTGAACGTGGAAGCCCTGCAGTGACTCTCTAGCGGGCAAGGCTGGAAGGCCAAAGGCCCCCCCGACTCATTTGCATCCTGAGCCCTTTGGTCCAGGGCCAGATCGGAAGTGCGTGTGGGGCTTCGTCATGGGGAATTCCCCGAGCAAAGTGTGGGCGGTGGGATGTCGGGAGTGGGAGTGAGCACGCCCTCGGCCGCCTCAGCCAATGAGGAGCTTGCGCGTGCGGGGGTGGGGCTGTGGGAAAGCCATCAAAGGCCCGAGGGGGCGGGGCCCAGGCCCTTTCTCGGAGAAGCACCTTCTGAGGGGAGGAGGCGTCGTTGTGCAGCTGCAGGTAGGAGATGGAGAGACTGGCGGGCCTTGTGTGCAGAGACCCGGGGGCTGCTTCTGCGCACGGGGGTGGTGCGTGTCCGTCTCCCTTCAACGTCTCACCCGGAGGGCAAGGTTGTCGGCCCAGCAACGCCGGTGCGGATGCCCTTCGGGGACCCTCTGTCCCTGAGGGGCCGTCGCCGGCGCTTGGGCGGCCCCAGCGGGGTGACTTGGCTCCTGGGTCGGCAGAGCTGGCGCCTGGCCACCAAGTCGCCCTGAGTTGGAGGGGGCCGTGGGGGGTCGGGGCTGGGCTTCAGAATCTGGGGAACACCTGCTACGTGAATGCAGCGCTGCAGTGTCTGAGCCACTCGCCGCCCCTGGCCAGCTGGGTGGTGTCCCAGCAGCACGCCACCCTCTGTCCGGCCCGCACCTCCTGCACGCTCTGTGCCATGCGAGCTCACGTGACCTGAGCCCTCCTTCACCCGGGAGAAGTGATCCGGCCCCGCAAGGACCTGCTGGCGGGCTTCCACAGACACCAGCAGGAAGACGCCCACGAGTTTCTGATGTTCACTCTGAATGCCATGCAGCAAGGCTGCTTGAGTGCATCCCAGCCGTCGGGCCATCCCTCCGAGGACACCACCCTCATCCGTCAGATCTTCGGCGGGACCTGGAGGTCTCAGATCCAGTGTCTCCACTGCCTCGGTGTCTCGGACACGTTCGACCCTTATCTGGACGTCAGCCTGGATATCACGGCGGCTCAGAGTGTGGAGCAAGCTCTGAGAGAGCTGGTGAAGCCCGAGAAGCTGGACGCTGAAAATGCCTATGACTGTGGCGCTTGTCTCCGGAAGGTGCCTGCCACCAAGAGGTTGACTTTGCACAGCACGTCCCAGGTCCTGGTGCTGGTGCTGAAGCGGTTCACACAGGTGAGCGGGGCCAAAAGGGCTCAGGAAGTGCGCTATCCCCAGTGACTCGACCTGCAGCCCTACACGTCTGAGCGGAAGGCAGGGCCACTGGGCTATGTGCTCTATGCCGTGCTGGTGCACTCCGGGTGGAGCTGTGAGCGAGGACACTACTTTTCTTACGTGCGAGCGGGCAACGGCCAGTGGTATAAGATGGACGATGCCAAGGTGAGCTCCTGTGACGAGAGTGCTGCCCTGAGCCAGAGCGCCTACGTCCTCTTCTACTCCCGGGAGGGTGCGTGGCAAGCCGGTGCTGGGGGAGGGGCAGCGGCCCCCCTGCCGGCCGACCCCACACACCCCGGGGAACCTGACCCCGCCGGCCCCGGGGAGCCCGCGGGAGACGCCAGCGACAGAGCTCCTGGGTCGCAGGTGTCCCCGGGGGACACAGAGGTCGAAGGAATCAGCTTAGAGCGGCGGAGACGCCTCCAAGAGCACAACCGGCCGAAGCCGGCCTTCGACCTCCGGAAGATCCAGTCGGCGCTGCCTGCCGGCGCAGTCGTGATTCACCAGTCCAAACACGGAGGAGGGAGAGACGGCAAGCTGCCTGGACAGGAGCACCACTGGCTCGACCGTCCCAGCACGGACAGCCCGCCTCCGGGCCCGAGGAGCGTTGGCAACGGCCCTTGTGCCAGCGGGAGGGCCTGAGCGACCAAGAGGAAGAACAAGAAGCCGCGGCCATCTCTGGGGCTGTGGCGGTAGGTAGGCTCGGAGACACATGCGTGCAGAAGCCCGCGCACACTCTGCGTGCGGCACGCCCTGTGTGACCCACCAAGAGTTCCGGCGAGGAGCCAGTTCCTCTAGGCGTTGAGGCTGGTGCAGCCTCCTGGAAAGAGGCGGGGCCTGCAGTGTGCCCGGGGCCACGCTGTTCACCTGGATCGTGCTGAGCTGCCGATCTCTCGAGGGCTGCCTCTGCTGGCAAGTTCCTGGAGAGGATGGGGTGCGTGACGGGGTCTGAGCACGGTCCGAGGTCCTCGCGCTTCTGCGCGGGTGGGAGAGTCCTCTCTGGATGGGACTTTGGGTGTGGGTTTGCCTTTCTTTCCCCGTCTGCTTTCTCTGGCCGCACCGCTGGCCTCTGGTGAGTGACGCGGCAGGGAGACGCCTCCCAGTCTGCCCACAGCCAGCCGAGCAAGGAGACGATCTCCTGAGCCCTTCGGGGGCCGGGCCGGGAGGAGCGGGTGCGGGTCCGTGAATCGTGTCCTTCCGGCCGGTCAGGCTCTCGCAAACGCCCCAGACGTCGAGCAGGGTCCCGGGAGGAGATGGGCGACCAGGCTCTATGGGTGGAATATCCTTGGGAGGCGTAGTGCTACTTGGGAAAGGGACTTCCGGCAGGAATGACGCGGGGATCTGCTCGTCACCGGCGGGACGCTCGTGCGCAGAGATGCCTGGGGCTCCATTTCCGGTGCAAGGAGTCTGCTGCAGAACCTCCAAGTGCCAAACGGGAGAAGCGATTCACCGTGCCCCCAGCACCACCGCCAGCACCACCGGCACAAACACGACGGCCGAGGGGAGAAAGGCAACCCGTCGAGTCCCAAAGAAACTTCTCCACCAGCATGGCACAGGTGCCTAAGTGGAGATGGCTCATGCAACCGTCCATTTCTGAAAGCAAAGGTCCTCCCCGCACTGAGGAAAGACCCAAGCCTGCCCTAGATGGTGAGAGCAAGACAACTGGTCATCCGACTCTGCCCATCCTATCTGTCCGTCAGTTGTCTCGTCCCGCTTGGCCCCGGACAAACGCCGCTGGACGCGATGAGACGTGGCCGGCCTCCGAAGTGTCTGGGGCGGTGGGGAAACTGTCCTCTCCTAGCTGCTTTCCCGCCTGCCTCGTGATCCCGCGACCTGGTGGAGGGGTGCCTGAGGCCCCTTATCGATCCCCTCTAGCGGTTTCTTTCTTTCTCTTGGTTGCCGGCTTCAAACCCAAAACCCTCCATCCAAAGGTGGGCCTGGAATTTGCGATTTAGCATCTCAGACCTAGAGGGCCAACTGTGCCTCCTGAGCGCGCTCGTCGGCTTGGCAAGGAACAGAGAACTCTCCGCTGGCGTTTGCCCCCGCACGGTTACCTACAGCGCACCGTGCCCTCCACCCGTAGAGAGGAAAGAGAATGATGAGCAGTATCTTCCCCCAAGAACACGAACAAGCGTGCCCTGGACGAGGAATTCGAGCCACCCACAGGCCGCCCTCATTATCACCACCAATCTTCCCCCGCCCCATGGCCTCAAATGGACTTACTGCTTGCCCCATCCACACCCTCTGGAGAAGAAGGAGAAGGAGAAGGAGAAGGAGGTGAAAAAGGAGAAGAATGGTGATTGGAATGTGTGGCAGAGGGAATGGGAAGGTCGCCTGATGCTGGGGCAAATCCGCGCAAAAGAGAGACAGATGCTGGCTGATCTGGCTTCTCTGTGCCATGGGAAGGAGGCAAAAGGACAGCAGGGTTGTGAGCACGTGGGTCATAAAGCACAAAGCGGTAGCGTCCTGGGATGGGACGGGGCAGCGGGAGGTGTGAGGGGGTGCAATAGGCTAAGGAAGAAAGTGGGGTGACGGCCATCTTTTCCTAGTAAGGATCAACGGAGTCAACACGTCAGCTATGGGAAACCCGTGGACTGTGGAACGCCCGTAGTGCTGGAAGGCAAGCATAATGTCCAGGATGGGAGAGCAGACAGACATACATGTCACACACCAAGAAGGAAACCAACAGTCACGCTCCTCCAGGAGGGACATCTTTTTATACCTTAATGGATAGTGCATTTTGAGCCCCTAAATTGAAAAGATGACTCTAGAAGTCAACTTGTGTAATTAAAGTAGAACAAGAGAGTGAAAAGAAGCAAAAATTATGTAATAATAATAAAATGAGCAGGAAGTACAAAGAAAATTAAAAAATGAACGAAATGGCAAAAAAAAGAAAAAAAGAAAAGAAAAGAAAGTAGAACAAGAAAGAAAAAGACAACTAAGATTGAAAAGGAGCTGAAGAAATGAATCCAAAGTTTCAGCGCGACTATGGCTTTCTGAAGGAGCTCGCCTTGGACCATGACCAACAGCCCCGAAGTGAGAAAAGCATATGTGCCACACTCGCGGCACCTTTTGGTGCTAGGACCCGGAACGCTAGAAGAGTGGCTAGTGAGAAAGCATAGAAATTGGAGTGGACCTCAGTGGAGGGCAAAGTTGAGGCAAGGCTTTATTGTTGTCCGGGGAGGGGCTGTCCTCAGGCAGGGGTCTGGGGTCGGGAGACCCCTCAAGGGGAGAGGGTAGGTGGGCAGACATATGTTCCCACAAGTGTGTTAGGATCTGAAGGGTGAGCCCACAGAATTCCTTCCCAGCCCGCTTGTGTGTGCTGAACGTGGAAGCCCTGCAGTGACTCTCTAGCGGGCAAGGCTGGAAGGCCAAAGGCCCCCCCGACTCATTTGCATCCTGAGCCCTTTGGTCCAGGGCCAGATCGGAAGTGCGTGTGGGGCTTCGTCATGGGGAATTCCCCGAGCAAAGTGTGGGCGGTGGGATGTCGGGAGTGGGAGTGAGCACGCCCTCGGCCGCCTCAGCCAATGAGGAGCTTGCGCGTGCGGGGGTGGGGCTGTGGGAAAGCCATCAAAGGCCCGAGGGGGCGGGGCGCAGGCCCTTTCTCGGAGAAGCACCTTCTGAGGGGAGGAGGCGTCGTTGTGCAGCTGCAGGTAGGAGATGGAGAGACTGGCGGGCCTTGTGTGCAGAGACCCGGGGGCTGCTTCTGCGCACGGGGGTGGTGCGTGTCCGTCTCCCTTCAACGTCTCACCCGGAGGGCAAGGTTGTCGGCCCAGCGCCGCCGGTGCGGATGCCCTTCGGGGACCCTCTGTCCCTGAGGGGCCGTCGCCGGCGCTTGGGCGGCCCCAGCGGGGTGACTTGGCTCCTGGGTCGGCAGAGCTGGCGCCTGGCCACCAAGTCGCCCTGAGTTGGAGGGGGCCGTGGGGGGTCGGGGCTGGGCTTCAGAATCTGGGGAACACCTGCTACGTGAATGCAGCGCTGCAGTGTCTGAGCCACACGCCGCCCCTGGCCAGCTGGGTGGTGTCCCAGCAGCACGCCACCCTCTGTCCGGCCCGCACCTCCTGCACGCTCTGTGCCATGCGAGCTCACGTGACCTGAGCCCTCCTTCACCCGGGAGAAGTGATCCGGCCCCGCAAGGACCTGCTGGCGGGCTTCCACAGACACCAGCAGGAAGACGCCCACGAGTTTCTGATGTTCACTCTGAATGCCATGCAGCAAGGCTGCTTGAGTGCATCCCAGCCGTCGGGCCATCCCTCCGAGGACACCACCCTCATCCGTCAGATCTTCGGCGGGACCTGGAGGTCTCAGATCCAGTGTCTCCACTGCCTCGGTGTCTCGGACACGTTCGACCCTTATCTGGACGTCAGCCTGGATATCACGGCGGCTCAGAGTGTGGAGCAAGCTCTGAGAGAGCTGGTGAAGCCCGAGAAGCTGGACGCTGAAAATGCCTATGACTGTGGCGCTTGTCTCCGGAAGGTGCCTGCCACCAAGAGGTTGACTTTGCACAGCACGTCCCAGGTCCTGGTGCTGGTGCTGAAGCGGTTCACACAGGTGAGCGGGGCCAAAAGGGCTCAGGAAGTGCGCTATCCCCAGTGACTCGACCTGCAGCCCTACACGTCTGAGCGGAAGGCAGGGCCACTGGGCTATGTGCTCTATGCCGTGCTGGTGCACTCCGGGTGGAGCTGTGAGCGAGGACACTACTTTTCTTACGTGCGAGCGGGCAACGGCCAGTGGTATAAGATGGACGATGCCAAGGTGAGCTCCTGTGACGAGAGTGCTGCCCTGAGCCAGAGCGCCTACGTCCTCTTCTACTCCCGGGAGGGTGCGTGGCAAGCCGGTGCTGGGGGAGGGGCAGCGGCCCCCCTGCCGGCCGACCCCACACACCCCGGGGAACCTGACCCCGCCGGCCCCGGGGAGCCCGCGGGAGACGCCAGCGACAGAGCTCCTGGGTCGCAGGTGTCCCCGGGGGACACAGAGGTCGAAGGAATCAGCTTAGAGCGGCGGAGACGCCTCCAAGAGCACAACCGGCCGAAGCCGGCCTTCGACCTCCGGAAGATCCAGTCGGCGCTGCCTGCCGGCGCAGTCGTGATTCACCAGTCCAAACACGGAGGAGGGAGAGACGGCAAGCTGCCTGGACAGGAGCACCACTGGCTCGACCGTCCCAGCACGGACAGCCCGCCTCCGGGCCCGAGGAGCGTTGGCAACGGCCCTTGTGCCAGCGGGAGGGCCTGAGCGACCAAGAGGAAGAACAAGAAGCCGCGGCCATCTCTGGGGCTGTGGCGGTAGGTAGGCTCGGAGACACATGCGTGCAGAAGCCCGCGCACACTCTGCGTGCGGCACGCCCTGTGTGACCCACCAAGAGTTCCGGCGAGGAGCCAGTTCCTCTAGGCGTTGAGGCTGGTGCAGCCTCCTGGAAAGAGGCGGGGCCTGCAGTGTGCCCGGGGCCACGCTGTTCACCTGGATCGTGCTGAGCTGCCGATCTCTCGAGGGCTGCCTCTGCTGGCAAGTTCCTGGAGAGGATGGGGTGCGTGACGGGGTCTGAGCACGGTCCGAGGTCCTCGCGCTTCTGCGCGGGTGGGAGAGTCCTCTCTGGATGGGACTTTGGGTGTGGGTTTGCCTTTCTTTCCCCGTCTGCTTTCTCTGGCCGCACCGCTGGCCTCTGGTGAGTGATGCGGCAGGGAGACGCCTCCCAGTCTGCCCACAGCCAGCCGAGCAAGGAGACGATCTCCTGAGCCCTTCGGGGGCCGGGAGGAGCGGGTGCGGGTCCGTGAATCGTGTCCTTCCGGCCGGTCAGGCTCTCGCAAACGCCCCAGACGTCGAGCAGGGTCCCGGGAGGAGATGGGCGACCAGGCTCTATGGGTGGAATATCCTTGGGAGGCGTAGTGCTACTTGGGAAAGGGACTTCCGGCAGGAATGACGCGGGGATCTGCTCGTCACCGGCGGGACGCTCGTGCGCAGAGATGCCTGGGGCTCCATTTCCGGTGCAAGGACTCTGCTGCAGAACCTCCAAGTGCCAAACGGGAGAAGCGATTCACCGTGCCCCCAGCACCACCGCCAGCACCACCGGCACAAACACGACGGCCGAGGGGAGAAAGGCAACCCGTCGAGTCCCAAAGAAACTTCTCCACCAGCATGGCACAGGTGCCTAAGTGGAGATGGCTCATGCAACCGTCCATTTCTGAAAGCAAAGGTCCTCCCCGCACTGAGGAAAGACCCAAGCCTGCCCTAGATGGTGAGAGCAAGACAACTGGTCATCCGACTCTGCCCATCCTATCTGTCCGTCAGTTGTCTCGTCCCGCTTGGCCCTGGACAAACGCCGCTGGACGCGACCGTGGCCGGCCTCCGAAGTGTCTGGGGCGGTGGGGAAACTGTCCTCTCCTAGCTGCTTTCCCGCCTGCCTCGTGATCCCGCGACCTGGTGGAGGGGTGCCTGAGGCCCCTTATCGATCCCCTCTAGCGGTTTCTTTCTTTCTCTTGGTTGCCGGCTTCAAACCCAAAACCCTCCATCCAAAGGTGGGCCTGGAATTTGCGATTTAGCATCTCAGACCTAGAGGGCCAACAGTGCCTCCTGAGCGTGCTCGTCGGCTTGGCAAGGAACAGAGAACTCTCCGCTGGCGTTTGCCCCCGCACGGTTACCTACAGCGCACCGTGCCCTCCACCCGTAGAGAGGAAAGAGAATGATGAGCAGTATCTTCCCCCAAGAACACGAACAAGCGTGCCCTGGACGAGGAAGTCGAGCCACCCACAGGCCGCCCTCATTATCACCACCAATCTTCCCCCGCCCCATGGCCTCAAATGGACTTACTGCTTGCCCCATCCACACCCTCTGGAGAAGAAGGAGAAGGAGAAGGAGAAGGAGGTGAAAAAGGAGAAGAATGGTGATTGGAATGTGTGGCAGAGGGAATGGGAAGGTCGCCTGATGCTGGGGCAAATCCGCGCAAAAGAGAGACAGATGCTGGCTGATCTGGCTTCTCTGTGCCATGGGAAGGAGGCAAAAGGACAGCAGGGTTGTGAGCACGTGGGTCATAAAGCACAAAGCGGTAGCGTCCTGGGATGGGACGGGGCAGCGGGAGGTGTGAGGGGTGCAATAGGCTAAGGAAGAAAGTGGGGTGACGGCCATCTTTTCCTAGTAAGGATCAACGGAGTCAACACGTCAGCTATGGGAAACCCGTGGACTGTGGAACGCCCGTAGTGCTGGAAGGCAAGCATAATGTCCAGGATGGGAGAGCAGACAGACATACATGTAACACACCAAGAAGGAAACCAACAGTCACGCTCCTCCAGGAGGGACATCTTTTTATACCTTAATGGATAGTGCATTTTGAGCCCCTAAATTGAAAAGATGACTCTAGAAGTCAACTTGTGTAATTAAAGTAGAACAAGAGAGTGAAAAGAAGCAAAAAAATATGTAATAATAATAAAATGAGCAGGAAGTACAAAGAAAATTAAAAAATGAACGAAATGGCAAAAAAAAGAAAAAAAGAAAAGAAAAGAAAGTAGAACAAGAAAGAAAAAGACAACTAAGATTGAAAAGGAGCTGAAGAAATGAATCCAAAGTTTCAGCGCGACTATGGCTTTCTGAAGGAGCTCGCCTTGGACCATGACCAACAGCCCCGAAGGGAGAAAAGCATATGTGCCACACTCGCGGCACCTTTTGGTGCTAGGACCCGGAACGCTAGAAGAGTGGCTAGTGTAAAGCATAGAAATTGGAGTGGACCTCAGTGGAGGGCAAAGTTGAGGCAAGGCTTTATTGTTGTCCGGGGAGGGGCTGTCCTCAGGCAGGGGTCTGGGGTCGGGAGACCCCTCAAGGGGATAGGGTAGGTGGGCAGACATATGTTCCCACAAGTGTGTTAGGATCTGAAGGGTGAGCCCACAGAATTCCTTCCCAGCCCGCTTGTGTGTGCTGAACGTGGAAGCCCTGCAGTGACTCTCTAGCGGGCAAGGCTGGAAGGCCAAAGGCCCCCCCGACTCATTTGCATCCTGAGCCCTTTGGTCCGGGGCCAGATCGGAAGTGCGTGTGGGGCTTCGTCATGGGGAATTCCCCGAGCAAAGTGTGGGCGGTGGGATGTCGGGAGTGGGAGTGAGCACGCCCTCCGCCGCCTCAGCCAATGAGGAGCTTGCGCGTGCGGGGGTGGGGCTGTGGGAAAGCCATCAAAGGCCCGAGGGGGCGGGGCCCAGGCCCTTTCTCGGAGAAGCACCTTCTGAGGGGAGGAGGCGTCGTCGTGCAGCTGCAGGTAGGAGATGGAGAGACTGGCGGGCCTTGTGTGCAGAGACCCGGGGGCTGCTTCTGCGCACGGGGGTGGTGCGTGTCCGTCTCCCTGCAACGTCTCACCCGGAGGGCAAGGTTGTCGGCCCAGCGCCGCCGGTGCGGATGCCCTTCGGGGACCCTCTGTCCCTGAGGGGCCGTCGCCGGCGCTTGGGCGGCCCCAGCGGGGTGACTTGGCTCCTGGGTCGGCAGAGCTGGCGCCTGGCCACCAAGTCGCCCTGAGTTGGAGGGGGCCGTGGGGGGTCGGGGCTGGGCTTCAGAATCTGGGGAACACCTGCTACGTGAATGCAGCGCTGCAGTGTCTGAGCCACACGCCGCCCCTGGCCAGCTGGGTGGTGTCCCAGCAGCACGCCACCCTCTGTCCCGCCCGCACCTCCTGCACGCTCTGTGCCATGCGAGCTCACGTGACCCGAGCCCTCCTTCACCCGGGAGAGGTGATCCGGCCCCGCAAGGACCTGCTGGCGGGCTTCCACAGACACCAGCAGGAAGACGCCCACGAGTTTCTGATGTTCACTCTGAATGCCATGCAGCAAGGCTGCTTGAGTGCATCCCAGCCGTCGGGCCATCCCTCCGAGGACACCACCCTCATCCGTCAGATCTTCGGCGGGACCTGGAGGTCTCAGATCCAGTGTCTCCACTGCCTCGGTGTCTCGGACACGTTCGACCCTTATCTGGACGTCAGCCTGGATATCACGGCGGCTCAGAGTGTGGAGCAAGCTCTGAGAGAGCTGGTGAAGCCCGAGAAGCTGGACGCTGAAAATGCCTATGACTGTGGCGCTTGTCTCCGGAAGGTGCCTGCCACCAAGAGGTTGACTTTGCACAGCACGTCCCAGGTCCTGGTGCTGGTGCTGAAGCGGTTCACACAGGTGAGCGGGGCCAAAAGGGCTCAGGAAGTGCGCTATCCCCAGTGCCTCGACCTGCAGCCCTACACGTCTGAGCGGAAGGCAGGGCCACTGGGCTACGTGCTCTATGCCGTGCTGGTGCACTCCGGGTGGAGCTGTGAGCGAGGACACTACTTTTCTTACGTGCGAGCGGGCAACGGCCAGTGGTATAAGATGGACGATGCCAAGGTGAGCTCCTGTGACGAGAGTGCTGCCCTGAGCCAGAGCGCCTACGTCCTCTTCTACTCCCGGGAGGGTGCGTGGCAAGCCGGTGCTGGGGGAGGGGCAGCGGCCCCCCTGCCGGCCGACCCCACACACCCCGGGGAACCTGACCCCGCCGGCCCCGGGGAGCCCGCGGGAGACGCCAGCGGCAGAGCTCCTGGGTCGCAGGTGTCCCCGGGGGACACAGAGGTCGAAGGAATCAGCTTAGAGCGGTGGAGACGCCTCCAAGAGCACAACCGGCCGAAGCCGGCCTTCGACCTCCGGAAGATCCAGTCGGCGCTGCCTGCCGGCGCAGTCGTGATTCACCAGTCCAAACACGGAGGAGGGAGAGACGGCAAGCTGCCTGGACAGGAGCACCACTGGCTCGACCGTCCCAGCACGGACAGCCCGCCTCCGGGCCCGAGGAGCGTTGGCAACGGCCCTTGTGCCAGCGGGAGGGCCCGAGCGACCAAGAGGAAGAACAAGAAGCCGCGGCCATCTCTGGGGCTGTGGCGGTAGGTAGGCTCGGAGGCACATGCGTGCAGAAGCCCGCGCACACTCTGCGTGCGGCACGCCCTGTGTGACCCACCAAGAGTTCCGGCGAGGAGCCAGTTCCTCTCGGCGGTGTGGCTGGTGCAGCCTCCTGGAAAGAGGCGGGGCCTGCAGTGTGCCCGGGGCCACGCTGTTCACCTGGATCGTGCTGAGCTGCCGAGCTCTCGAGGGCTGCCTCTGCTGGCAAGTTCCTGGAGAGGATGGGGTGCGTGACGGGGTCTGAGCACGGTCCGAGGTCCTCGCGCTTCTGCGCGGGTGGGAGAGTCCTCTCTGGATGGGACTTTGGGTGTGGGTTTGCCTTTCTTTCCCCGTCTGCTTTCTCTGGCCGCACCGCTGGCCTCTGGTGAGTGACGCGGCAGGGAGACGCCTCCCAGTCTGCCCACAGCCAGCCGAGCAAGGAGACGATCTCCTGAGCCCTTCGGGGGCCGGGCCGGGAGGAGCGGGTGCGGGTCCGTGAATCGTGTCCTTCCGGCCGGTCAGGCTCTCGCAAACGCCCCAGACGTCGAGCAGGGTCCCGGGAGGAGATGGGCGACCAGGCTCTATGGGTGGAATATCCTTGGGAGGCGTAGTGCTACTTGGGAAAGGGACTTCCGGCAGGAATGACGCAGGGATATGCTAGTCACCGGCGGGACGCTCGTGCGCAGAGATGCCTGGGGCTCCATTTCCGGTGCAAGGAGTCTGCTGCAGAACCTCCAAGTGCCAAACGGGAGAAGCGATTCACCGTGCCCCCAGCACCACCGCCAGCACCACCGGCACAAACACGACGGCCGAGGGGAGAAAGGCAACCCGTCGAGTCCCAAAGAAACTTCTCCACCAGCATGGCACAGGTGCCTAAGTGGAGATGGCTCATGCAACCGTCCATTTCTGAAAGCAAAGGTCCTCCCCGCACTGAGGAAAGACCCAAGCCTGCCCTAGATGGTGAGAGCAAGACAACTGGTCATCCGACTCTGCCCATCCTATCTGTCCGTCAGTTGTCTCGTCCCGCTTGGCCCCGGACAAACGCCGCTGGACGCGATGAGACGTGGCCGGCCTCCGAAGTGTCTGGGGCGGTGGGGAAACTGTCCTCTCCTAGCTGCTTTCCCGCCTGCCTCGTGATCCCGCGACCTGGTGGAGGGGTGCCTGAGGCCCCTTATCGATCCCCTCTAGCGGTTTCTTTCTTTCTCTTGGTTGCCGGCTTCAAACCCAAAACCCTCCATCCAAAGGTGGGCCTGGAATTTGCGATTTAGCATCTCAGACCTAGAGGGCCAACTGTGCCTCCTGAGCGCGCTCGTCGGCTTGGCAAGGAACAGAGAACTCTCCGCTGGCGTTTGCCCCCGCACGGTTACCTACAGCGCACCGTGCCCTCCACCCGTAGAGAGGAAAGAGAATGATGAGCAGTATCTTCCCCCAAGAACACGAACAAGCGTGCCCTGGACGAGGAAGTCGAGCCACCCACAGGCCGCCCTCATTATCACCACCAATCTTCCCCCGCCCCATGGCCTCAAATGGACTTACTGCTTGCCCCATCCACACCCTCTGGAGAAGAAGGAGAAGGAGAAGGAGAAGGAGGTGAAAAAGGAGAAGAATGGTGATTGGAATGTGTGGCAGAGGGAATGGGAAGGTCGCCTGATGCTGGGGCAAATCCGCGCAAAAGAGAGAGAGATGCTGGCTGATCTGGCTTCTCTGTGCCATGGGAAGGAGGCAAAAGGACAGCAGGGTTGTGAGCACGTGGGTCATAAAGCACAAAGCGGTAGCGTCCTGGGATGGGACGGGGCAGCGGGAGGTGTGAGGGGGTGCAATAGGCTAAGGAAGAAAGTGGGGTGACGGCCATCTTTTCCTAGTAAGGATCAACGGAGTCAACACGTCAGCTATGGGAAACCCGTGGACTGTGGAACGCCCGTAGTGCTGGAAGGCAAGCATAATGTCCAGGATGGGAGAGCAGACAGACATACATGTCACACACCAAGAAGGAAACCAACAGTCACGCTCCTCCAGGAGGGACATCTTTTTATACCTTAATGGATAGTGCATTTTGAGCCCCTAAATTGAAAAGATGACTCTAGAAGTCAACTTGTGTAATTAAAGTAGAACAAGAGAGTGAAAAGAAGCAAAAAAATATGTAATAATAATAAAATGACCAGGAAGTACAAAGAAAATTAAAAAATGAACGAAATGGCAAAAAAAAGAAAAAAAGAAAAGAAAAGAAAGTAGAACAAGAAAGAAAAAGACAACTAAGATTGAAAAGGAGCTGAAGAAATGAATCCAAAGTTTCAGCGCGACTATGGCTTTCTGAAGGAGCTCGCCTTGGACCATGACCAACAGCCCCGAAGGGGGAAAAGCATATGTGCCACACTCGCGGCACCTTTTGGTGCTAGGACCCGGAACGCTAGAAGAGTGGCTAGTGAGAAAGCATAGAAATTGGAGTGGACCTCAGTGGAGGGCAAAGTTGAGGCAAGGCTTTATTGTTGTCCGGGGAGGGGCTGTCCTCAGGCAGGGGTCTGGGGTCGGGAGACCCCTCAAGGGGAGAGGGTAGGTGGGCAGACATATGTTCCCACAAGTGTGTTAGGATCTGAAGGGTGAGCCCACAGAATTCCTTCCCAGCCCGCTTGTGTGTGCTGAACGTGGAAGCCCTGCAGTGACTCTCTAGCGGGCAAGGCTGGAAGGCCAAAGGCCCCCCCGACTCATTTGCATCCTGAGCCCTTTGGTCCAGGGCCAGATCGGAAGTGCGTGTGGGGCTTCGTCATGGGGAATTCCCCGAGCAAAGTGTGGGCGGTGGGATGTCGGGAGTGGGAGTGAGCACGCCCTCGGCCGCCTCAGCCAATGAGGAGCTTGCGCGTGCGGGGGTGGGGCTGTGGGAAAGCCATCAAAGGCCCGAGGGGGCGGGGCCCAGGCCCTTTCTCGGAGAAGCACCTTCTGAGGGGAGGAGGCGTCGTTGTGCAGCTGCAGGTAGGAGATGGAGAGACTGGCGGGCCTTGTGTGCAGAGACCCGGGGGCTGCTTCTGCGCACGGGGGTGGTGCGTGTCCGTCTCCCTTCAACGTCTCACCCGGAGGGCAAGGTTGTCGGCCCAGCGCCGCCGGTGCGGATGCCCTTCGGGGACCCTCTGTCCCTGAGGGGCCGTCGCCGGCGCTTGGGCGGCCCCAGCGGGGTGACTTGGCTCCTGGGTCGGCAGAGCTGGCGCCTGGCCACCAAGTCGCCCTGAGTTGGAGGGGGCCGTGGGGGGTCGGGGCTGGGCTTCAGAATCTGGGGAACACCTGCTACGTGAATGCAGCGCTGCAGTGTCTGAGCCACACGCCGCCCCTGGCCAGCTGGGTGGTGTCCCAGCAGCACGCCACCCTCTGTCCGGCCCGCACCTCCTGCACGCTCTGTGCCATGCGAGCTCACGTGACCTGAGCCCTCCTTCACCCGGGAGAAGTGATCCGGCCCCGCAAGGACCTGCTGGCGGGCTTCCACAGACACCAGCAGGAAGACGCCCACGAGTTTCTGATGTTCACTCTGAATGCCATGCAGCAAGGCTGCTTGAGTGCATCCCAGCCGTCGGGCCATCCCTCCGAGGACACCACCCTCATCCGTCAGATCTTCGGCGGGACCTGGAGGTCTCAGATCCAGTGTCTCCACTGCCTCGGTGTCTCGGACACGTTCGACCCTTATCTGGACGTCAGCCTGGATATCACGGCGGCTCAGAGTGTGGAGCAAGCTCTGAGAGAGCTGGTGAAGCCCGAGAAGCTGGACGCTGAAAATGCCTATGACTGTGGCGCTTGTCTCCGGAAGGTGCCTGCCACCAAGAGGTTGACTTTGCACAGCACGTCCCAGGTCCTGGTGCTGGTGCTGAAGCGGTTCACACAGGTGAGCGGGGCCAAAAGGGCTCAGGAAGTGCGCTATCCCCAGTGACTCGACCTGCAGCCCTACACGTCTGAGCGGAAGGCAGGGCCACTGGGCTATGTGCTCTATGCCGTGCTGGTGCACTCCGGGTGGAGCTGTGAGCGAGGACACTACTTTTCTTACGTGCGAGCGGGCAACGGCCAGTGGTATAAGATGGACGATGCCAAGGTGAGCTCCTGTGACGAGAGTGCTGCCCTGAGCCAGAGCGCCTACGTCCTCTTCTACTCCCGGGAGGGTGCGTGGCAAGCCGGTGCTGGGGGAGGGGCAGCGGCCCCCCTGCCGGCCGACCCCACACACCCCGGGGAACCTGACCCCGCCGGCCCCGGGGAGCCCGCGGGAGACGCCAGCGACAGAGCTCCTGGGTCGCAGGTGTCCCCGGGGGACACAGAGGTCGAAGGAATCAGCTTAGAGCGGCGGAGACGCCTCCAAGAGCACAACCGGCCGAAGCCGGCCTTCGACCTCCGGAAGATCCAGTCGGCGCTGCCTGCCGGCGCAGTCGTGATTCACCAGTCCAAACACGGAGGAGGGAGAGACGGCAAGCTGCCTGGACAGGAGCACCACTGGCTCGACCGTCCCAGCACGGACAGCCCGCCTCCGGGCCCGAGGAGCGTTGGCAACGGCCCTTGTGCCAGCGGGAGGGCCTGAGCGACCAAGAGGAAGAACAAGAAGCCGCGGCCATCTCTGGGGCTGTGGCGGTAGGTAGGCTCGGATACACATGCGTGCAGAAGCCCGCGCACACTCTGCGTGCGGCACGCCCTGTGTGACCCACCAAGAGTTCCGGCGAGGAGCCAGTTCCTCTCGGCGTTGAGGCTGGTGCAGCCTCCTGGAAAGAGGCGGGGCCTGCAGTGTGCCCGGGGCCACGCTGTTCACCTGGATCGTGCTGAGCTGCCGATCTCTCGAGGGCTGCCTCTGCTGGCAAGTTCCTGGAGAGGATGGGGTGCGTGACGGGGTCTGAGCACGGTCCGAGGTCCTCGCGCTTCTGCGCGGGTGGGAGAGTCCTCTCTGGATGGGACTTTGGGTGTGGGTTTGCCTTTCTTTCCCCGTCTGCTTTCTCTGGCCGCACCGCTGGCCTCTGGTGAGTGACGCGCCAGGGAGACGCCTCCCAGTCTGCCCACAGCCAGCCGAGCAAGGAGACGATCTCCTGAGCCCTTCGGGGGCCGGGCCGGGAGGAGCGGGTGCGGGTCCGTGAATCGTGTCCTTCCGGCCGGTCAGGCTCTCGCAAACGCCCCAGACGTCGAGCAGGGTCCCGGGAGGAGATGGGCGACCAGGCTCTATGGGTGGAATATCCTTGGGAGGCGTAGTGCTACTTGGGAAAGGGACTTCCGGCAGGAATGACGCAGGGATATGCTAGTCACCGGCGGGACGCTCGTGCGCAGAGATGCCTGGGGCTCCATTTCCGGTGCAAGGAGTCTGCTGCAGAACCTCCAAGTGCCAAACGGGAGAAGCGATTCACCGTGCCCCCAGCACCACCGCCAGCACCACCGGCACAAACACGACGGCCGAGGGGAGAAAGGCAACCCGTCGAGTCCCAAAGAAACTTCTCCACCAGCATGGCACAGGTGCCTAAGTGGAGATGGCTCATGCAACCGTCCATTTCTGAAAGCAAAGGTCCTCCCCGCACTGAGGAAAGACCCAAGCCTGCCCTAGATGGTGAGAGCAAGACAACTGGTCATCCGACTCTGCCCATCCTATCTGTCCGTCAGTTGTCTCGTCCCGCTTGGCCCCGGACAAACGCCGCTGGACGCGATGAGACGTGGCCGGCCTCCGAAGTGTCTGGGGCGGTGGGGAAACTGTCCTCTCCTAGCTGCTTTCCCGCCTGCCTCGTGATCCCGCGACCTGGTGGAGGGGTGCCTGAGGCCCCTTATCGATCCCCTCTAGCGGTTTCTTTCTTTCTCTTGGTTGCCGGCTTCAAACCCAAAACCCTCCATCCAAAGGTGGGCCTGGAATTTGCGATTTAGCATCTCAGACCTAGAGGGCCAACTGTGCCTCCTGAGCGCGCTCGTCGGCTTGGCAAGGAACAGAGAACTCTCCGCTGGCGTTTGCCCCCGCACGGTTACCTACAGCGCACCGTGCCCTCCACCCGTAGAGAGGAAAGAGAATGATGAGCAGTATCTTCCCCCAAGAACACGAACAAGCGTGCCCTGGACGAGGAAGTCGAGCCACCCACAGGCCGCCCTCATTATCACCACCAATCTTCCCCCGCCCCATGGCCTCAAATGGACTTACTGCTTGCCCCATCCACACCCTCTGGAGAAGAAGGAGAAGGAGAAGGAGAAGGAGGTGAAAAAGGAGAAGAATGGTGATTGGAATGTGTGGCAGAGGGAATGGGAAGGTCGCCTGATGCTGGGGCAAATCCGCGCAAAAGAGAGAGAGATGCTGGCTGATCTGGCTTCTCTGTGCCATGGGAAGGAGGCAAAAGGACAGCAGGGTTTTGAGCACGTGGGTCATAAAGCACAAAGCGGTAGCGTCCTGGGATGGGACGGGGCAGCGGGAGGTGTGAGGGGGTGCAATAGGCTAAGGAAGAAAGTGGGGTGACGGCCATCTTTTCCTAGTAAGGATCAACGGAGTCAACACGTCAGCTATGGGAAACCCGTGGACTGTGGAACGCCCGTAGTGCTGGAAGGCAAGCATAATGTCCAGGATGGGAGAGCAGACAGACATACATGTCACACACCAAGAAGGAAACCAACAGTCACGCTCCTCCAGGAGGGACATCTTTTTATACCTTAATGGATAGTGCATTTTGAGCCCCTAAATTGAAAAGATGACTCTAGAAGTCAACTTGTGTAATTAAAGTAGAACAAGAGAGTGAAAAGAAGCAAAAAAATATGTAATAATAATAAAATGACCAGGAAGTACAAAGAAAATTAAAAAATGAACGAAATGGCAAAAAAAAGAAAAAAAGAAAAGAAAAGAAAGTAGAACAAGAAAGAAAAAGACAACTAAGATTGAAAAGGAGCTGAAGAAATGAATCCAAAGTTTCAGCGCGACTATGGCTTTCTGAAGGAGCTCGCCTTGGACCATGACCAACAGCCCCGAAGGGGGAAAAGCATATGTGCCACACTCGCGGCACCTTTTGGTGCTAGGACCCGGAACGCTAGAAGAGTGGCTAGTGAGAAAGCATAGAAATTGGAGTGGACCTCAGTGGAGGGCAAAGTTGAGGCAAGGCTTTATTGTTGTCCGGGGAGGGGCTGTCCTCAGGCAGGGGTCTGGGGTCGGGAGACCCCTCAAGGGGAGAGGGTAGGTGGGCAGACATATGTTCCCACAAGTGTGTTAGGATCTGAAGGGTGAGCCCACAGAATTCCTTCCCAGCCCGCTTGTGTGTGCTGAACGTGGAAGCCCTGCAGTGACTCTCTAGCGGGCAAGGCTGGAAGGCCAAAGGCCCCCCCGACTCATTTGCATCCTGAGCCCTTTGGTCCAGGGCCAGATCGGAAGTGCGTGTGGGGCTTCGTCATGGGGAATTCCCCGAGCAAAGTGTGGGCGGTGGGATGTCGGGAGTGGGAGTGAGCACGCCCTCGGCCGCCTCAGCCAATGAGGAGCTTGCGCGTGCGGGGGTGGGGCTGTGGGAAAGCCATCAAAGGCCCGAGGGGGCGGGGCCCAGGCCCTTTCTCGGAGAAGCACCTTCTGAGGGGAGGAGGCGTCGTTGTGCAGCTGCAGGTAGGAGATGGAGAGACTGGCGGGCC
Organism: Muntiacus reevesi; assembly: GCF_963930625.1. Classification (NCBI taxonomy): domain Eukaryota; kingdom Metazoa; phylum Chordata; class Mammalia; order Artiodactyla; family Cervidae; genus Muntiacus; species Muntiacus reevesi. Next base: position 113,473,339 of record NC_089254.1, read on the forward strand.
TTGTGTGCAGAGACCCGGGGGCTGCTTCTGCGCACGGGGGTGGTGCGTGTCCGTCTCCCTTCAACGTCTCACCCGGAGGGCAAGGTTGTCGGCCCAGCGCCGCCGGTGCGGATGCCCTTCGGGGACCCTCTGTCCCTGAGGGGCCGTCGCCGGCGCTTGGGCGGCCCCAGCGGGGTGACTTGGCTCCTGGGTCGGCAGAGCTGGCGCCTGGCCACCAAGTCGCCCTGAGTTGGAGGGGGCCGTGGGGGGTCGGGGCTGGGCTTCAGAATCTGGGGAACACCTGCTACGTGAATGCAGCGCTGCAGTGTCTGAGCCACACGCCGCCCCTGGCCAGCTGGGTGGTGTCCCAGCAGCACGCCACCCTCTGTCCGGCCCGCACCTCCTGCACGCTCTGTGCCATGCGAGCTCACGTGACCTGAGCCCTCCTTCACCCGGGAGAAGTGATCCGGCCCCGCAAGGACCTGCTGGCGGGCTTCCACAGACACCAGCAGGAAGACGCCCACGAGTTTCTGATGTTCACTCTGAATGCCATGCAGCAAGGCTGCTTGAGTGCATCCCAGCCGTCGGGCCATCCCTCCGAGGACACCACCCTCATCCGTCAGATCTTCGGCGGGACCTGGAGGTCTCAGATCCAGTGTCTCCACTGCCTCGGTGTCTCGGACACGTTCGACCCTTATCTGGACGTCAGCCTGGATATCACGGCGGCTCAGAGTGTGGAGCAAGCTCTGAGAGAGCTGGTGAAGCCCGAGAAGCTGGACGCTGAAAATGCCTATGACTGTGGCGCTTGTCTCCGGAAGGTGCCTGCCACCAAGAGGTTGACTTTGCACAGCACGTCCCAGGTCCTGGTGCTGGTGCTGAAGCGGTTCACACAGGTGAGCGGGGCCAAAAGGGCTCAGGAAGTGCGCTATCCCCAGTGACTCGACCTGCAGCCCTACACGTCTGAGCGGAAGGCAGGGCCACTGGGCTATGTGCTCTATGCCGTGCTGGTGCACTCCGGGTGGAGCTGTGAGCGAGGACACTACTTTTCTTACGTGCGAGCGGGCAACGGCCAGTGGTATAAGATGGACGATGCCAAGGTGAGCTCCTGTGACGAGAGTGCTGCCCTGAGCCAGAGCGCCTACGTCCTCTTCTACTCCCGGGAGGGTGCGTGGCAAGCCGGTGCTGGGGGAGGGGCAGCGGCCCCCCTGCCGGCCGACCCCACACACCCCGGGGAACCTGACCCCGCCGGCCCCGGGGAGCCCGCGGGAGACGCCAGCGACAGAGCTCCTGGGTCGCAGGTGTCCCCGGGGGACACAGAGGTCGAAGGAATCAGCTTAGAGCGGCGGAGACGCCTCCAAGAGCACAACCGGCCGAAGCCGGCCTTCGACCTCCGGAAGATCCAGTCGGCGCTGCCTGCCGGCGCAGTCGTGATTCACCAGTCCAAACACGGAGGAGGGAGAGACGGCAAGCTGCCTGGACAGGAGCACCACTGGCTCGACCGTCCCAGCACGGACAGCCCGCCTCCGGGCCCGAGGAGCGTTGGCAACGGCCCTTGTGCCAGCGGGAGGGCCTGAGCGACCAAGAGGAAGAACAAGAAGCCGCGGCCATCTCTGGGGCTGTGGCGGTAGGTAGGCTCGGAGACACATGCGTGCAGAAGCCCGCGCACACTCTGCGTGCGGCACGCCCTGTGTGACCCACCAAGAGTTCCGGCGAGGAGCCAGTTCCTCTCGGCGTTGAGGCTGGTGCAGCCTCCTGGAAAGAGGCGGGGCCTGCAGTGTGCCCGGGGCCACGCTGTTCACCTGGATCGTGCTGAGCTGCCGATCTCTCGAGGGCTGCCTCTGCTGGCAAGTTCCTGGAGAGGATGGGGTGCGTGACGGGGTCTGAGCACGGTCCGAGGTCCTCGCGCTTCTGCGCGGGTGGGAGAGTCCTCTCTGGATGGGACTTTGGGTGTGGGTTTGCCTTTCTTTCCCCGTCTGCTTTCTCTGGCCGCACCGCTGGCCTCTGGTGAGTGACGCGGCAGGGAGACGCCTCCCAGTCTGCCCACAGCCAGCCGAGCAAGGAGACGATCTCCTGAGCCCTTCGGGGGCCGGGAGGAGCGGGTGCGGGTCCGTGAATCGTGTCCTTCCGGCCGGTCAGGCTCTCGCAAACGCCCCAGACGTCGAGCAGGGTCCCGGGAGGAGATGGGCGACCAGGCTCTATGGGTGGAATATCCTTGGGAGGCGTAGTGCTACTTGGGAAAGGGACTTCCGGCAGGAATGACGCGGGGATCTGCTCGTCACCGGCGGGACGCTCGTGCGCAGAGATGCCTGGGGCTCCATTTCCGGTGCAAGGAGTCTGCTGCAGAACCTCCAAGTGCCAAACGGGAGAAGCGATTCACCGTGCCCCCAGCACCACCGCCAGCACCACCGGCACAAACACGACGGCCGAGGGGAGAAAGGCAACCCGTCGAGTCCCAAAGAAACTTCTCCACCAGCATGGCACAGGTGCCTAAGTGGAGATGGCTCATGCAACCGTCCATTTCTGAAAGCAAAGGTCCTCCCCGCACTGAGGACAGACCCAAGCCTGCCCTAGATGGTGAGAGCAAGACAACTGGTCATCCGACTCTGCCCATCCTATCTGTCCGTCAGTTGTCTCGTCCCGCTTGGCCCTGGACAAACGCCGCTGGACGCGACCGTGGCCGGCCTCCGAAGTGTCTGGGGCGGTGGGGAAACTGTCCTCTCCTAGCTGCTTTCCCGCCTGCCTCGTGATCCCGCGACCTGGTGGAGGGGTGCCTGAGGCCCCTTATCGATCCCCTCTAGCGGTTTCTTTCTTTCTCTTGGTTGCCGGCTTCAAACCCAAAACCCTCCATCCAAAGGTGGGCCTGGAATTTGCGATTTAGCATCTCAGACCTAGAGGGCCAACAGTGCCTCCTGAGCGTGCTCGTCGGCTTGGCAAGGAACAGAGAACTCTCCGCTGGCGTTTGCCCCCGCACGGTTACCTACAGCGCACCGTGCCCTCCACCCGTAGAGAGGAAAGAGAATGATGAGCAGTATCTTCCCCCAAGAACACGAACAAGCGTGCCCTGGACGAGGAAGTCGAGCCACCCACAGGCCGCCCTCATTATCACCACCAATCTTCCCCCGCCCCATGGCCTCAAATGGACTTACTGCTTGCCCCATCCACACCCTCTGGAGAAGAAGGAGAAGGAGAAGGAGAAGGAGGTGAAAAAGGAGAAGAATGGTGATTGGAATGTGTGGCAGAGGGAATGGGAAGGTCGACTGATGCTGGGGCAAATCCGCGCAAAAGAGAGACAGATGCTGGCTGATCTGGCTTCTCTGTGCCATGGGAAGGAGGCAAAAGGACAGCAGGGTTGTGAGCACGTGGGTCATAAAGCACAAAGCGGTAGCGTCCTGGGATGGGACGGGGCAGCGGGAGGTGTGAGGGGTGCAATAGGCTAAGGAAGAAAGTGGGGTGACGGCCATCTTTTCCTAGTAAGGATCAACGGAGTCAACACGTCAGCTATGGGAAACCCGTGGACTGTGGAACGCCCGTAGTGCTGGAAGGCAAGCATAATGTCCAGGATGGGAGAGCAGACAGACATACATGTAACACACCAAGAAGGAAACCAACAGTCACGCTCCTCCAGGAGGGACATCTTTTTATACCTTAATGGATAGTGCATTTTGAGCCCCTAAATTGAAAAGATGACTCTAGAAGTCAACTTGTGTAATTAAAGTAGAACAAGAGAGTGAAAAGAAGCAAAAAAATATGTAATAATAATAAAATGAGCAGGAAGTACAAAGAAAATTAAAAAATGAACGAAATGGCAAAAAAAAGAAAAAAAGAAAAGAAAAGAAAGTAGAACAAGAAAGAAAAAGACAACTAAGATTGAAAAGGAGCTGAAGAAATGAATCCAAAGTTTCAGCGCGACTATGGCTTTCTGAAGGAGCTCGCCTTGGACCATGACCAACAGCCCCGAAGGGAGAAAAGCATATGTGCCACACTCGCGGCACCTTTTGGTGCTAGGACCCGGAACGCTAGAAGAGTGGCTAGTTTAAAGCATAGAAATTGGAGTGGACCTCAGTGGAGGGCAAAGTTGAGGCAAGGCTTTATTGTTGTCCGGGGAGGGGCTGTCCTCAGGCAGGGGTCTGGGGTCGGGAGACCCCTCAAGGGGATAGGGTAGGTGGGCAGACATATGTTCCCACAAGTGTGTTAGGATCTGAAGGGTGAGCCCACAGAATTCCTTCCCAGCCCGCTTGTGTGTGCTGAACGTGGAAGCCCTGCAGTGACTCTCTAGCGGGCAAGGCTGGAAGGCCAAAGGCCCCCCCGACTCATTTGCATCCTGAGCCCTTTGGTCCGGGGCCAGATCGGAAGTGCGTGTGGGGCTTCGTCATGGGGAATTCCCCGAGCAAAGTGTGGGCGGTGGGATGTCGGGAGTGGGAGTGAGCACGCCCTCGGCCGCCTCAGCCAATGAGGAGCTTGCGCGTGCGGGGGTGGGGCTGTGGGAAAGCCATCAAAGGCCCGAGGGGGCGGGGCCCAGGCCCTTTCTCGGAGAAGCACCTTCTGAGGGGAGGAGGCGTCGTCGTGCAGCTGCAGGTAGGAGATGGAGAGACTGGCGGGCCTTGTGTGCAGAGACCCGGGGGCTGCTTCTGCGCACGGGGGTGGTGCGTGTCCGTCTCCCTGCAACGTCTCACCCGGAGGGCAAGGTTGTCGGCCCAGCGCCGCCGGTGCGGATGCCCTTCGGGGACCCTCTGTCCCTGAGGGGCCGTCGCCGGCGCTTGGGCGGCCCCAGCGGGGTGACTTGGCTCCTGGGTCGGCAGAGCTGGCGCCTGACCACCAAGTCGCCCTGAGTTGGAGGGGGCCGTGGGGGGTCGGGGCTGGGCTTCAGAATCTGGGGAACACCTGCTACGTGAATGCAGCGCTGCAGTGTCTGAGCCACACGCCGCCCCTGGCCAGCTGGGTGGTGTCCCAGCAGCACGCCACCCTCTGTCCCGCCCGCACCTCCTGCACGCTCTGTGCCATGCGAGCTCACGTGACCCGAGCCCTCCTTCACCCGGGAGAGGTGATCCGGCCCCGCAAGGACCTGCTGGCGGGCTTCCACAGACACCAGCAGGAAGACGCCCACGAGTTTCTGATGTTCACTCTGAATGCCATGCAGCAAGGCTGCTTGAGTGCATCCCAGCCGTCGGGCCATCCCTCCGAGGACACCACCCTCATCCGTCAGATCTTCGGCGGGACCTGGAGGTCTCAGATCCAGTGTCTCCACTGCCTCGGTGTCTCGGACACGTTCGACCCTTATCTGGACGTCAGCCTGGATATCACGGCGGCTCAGAGTGTGGAGCAAGCTCTGAGAGAGCTGGTGAAGCCCGAGAAGCTGGACGCTGAAAATGCCTATGACTGTGGCGCTTGTCTCCGGAAGGTGCCTGCCACCAAGAGGTTGACTTTGCACAGCACGTCCCAGGTCCTGGTGCTGGTGCTGAAGCGGTTCACACAGGTGAGCGGGGCCAAAAGGGCTCAGGAAGTGCGCTATCCCCAGTGCCTCGACCTGCAGCCCTACACGTCTGAGCGGAAGGCAGGGCCACTGGGCTACGTGCTCTATGCCGTGCTGGTGCACTCCGGGTGGAGCTGTGAGCGAGGACACTACTTTTCTTACGTGCGAGCGGGCAACGGCCAGTGGTATAAGATGGACGATGCCAAGGTGAGCTCCTGTGACGAGAGTGCTGCCCTGAGCCAGAGCGCCTACGTCCTCTTCTATTCCCGGGAGGGTGCGTGGCAAGCCGGTGCTGGGGGAGGGGCAGCGGCCCCCCTGCCGGCCGACCCCACACACCCCGGGGAACCTGACCCCGCCGGCCCCGGGGAGCCCGCGGGAGACGCCAGCGGCAGAGCTCCTGGGTCGCAGGTGTCCCCGGGGGACACAGAGGTCGAAGGAATCAGCTTAGAGCGGTGGAGACGCCTTCAAGAGCACAACCGGCCGAAGCCGGCCTTCGACCTCCGGAAGATTCAGTCGGCGCTGCCTGCCGGCGCAGTCGTGATTCACCAGTCCAAACACGGAGGAGGGAGAGACGGCAAGCTGCCTGGACAGGAGCACCACTGGCTCGACCGTCCCAGCACGGACAGCCCGCCTCCGGGCCCGAAGAGCGTTGGCAACGGCCCTTGTGCCAGCGGGAGGGCCTGAGCGACCAAGAGGAAGAACAAGAAGCCGCGGCCATCTCTGGGGCTGTGGCGGTAGGTAGGCTCGGAGGCACATGCGTGCAGAAGCCCGCGCACACTCTGCGTGCGGCACGCCCTGTGTGACCCACCAAGAGTTCCGGCGAGGAGCCAGTTCCTCTCGGCGGTGTGGCTGGTGCAGCCTCCTGGAAAGAGGCGGGGCCTGCAGTGTGCCCGGGGCCACGCTGTTCACCTGGATCGTGCTGAGCTGCCGAGCTCTCGAGGGCTGCCTCTGCTGGCAAGTTCCTGGAGAGGATGGGGTGCGTGACGGGGTCTGAGCACGGTCCGAGGTCCTCGCGCTTCTGCGCGGGTGGGAGAGTCCCCTCTGGATGGGACTTTGGGTGTGGGTTTGCCTTTCTTTCCCCGTCTGCTTTCTCTGGCCGCACCGCTGGCCTCTGGTGAGTGACGCGGCAGGGAGACGCCTCCCAGTCTGCCCACAGCCAGCCGAGCAAGGAGACGATCTCCTGAGCCCTTCGGGGGCCGGGCCGGGAGGAGCGGGTGCGGGTCCGTGAATCGTGTCCTTCCGGCCGGTCAGGCTCTCGCAAACGCCCCAGACGTCGAGCAGGGTCCCGGGAGGAGATGGGCGACCAGGCTCTATGGGTGGAATATCCTTGGGAGGCGTAGTGCTACTTGGGAAAGGGACTTCCGGCAGGAATGACGCGGGGATCTGCTCGTCACCGGCGGGACGCTCGTGCGCACAGATGCCTGGGGCTCCATTTCCGGTGCAAGGAGTCTGCTGCAGAACCTCCAAGTGCCAAATGGGAGAAGCGATTCACCGTGCCCCCAGCACCACCGCCAGCACCACCGGCACAAACACGACGGCCGAGGGGAGAAAGGCAACCCGTCGAGTCCCAAAGAAACTTCTCCACCAGCATGGCACAGGTGCCTAAGTGGAGATGGCTCATGCAACCGTCCATTTGTGAAAGCAAAGGTCCTCCCCACACTGAGGAAAGACCCAAGCCTGCCCTAGATGGTGAGAGCAAGACAACTGGTCATCCGACTCTGCCCATCCTATCTGTCCGTCAGTTGTCTCGTCCCGCTTGGCCCCGGACAAACGCCGCTGGACGCGATGAGACGTGGCCGGCCTCCGAAGTGTCTGGGGCGGTGGGGAAACTGTCCTCTCCTAGCTGCTTTCCCGCCTGCCTCGTGATCCCGCGACCTGGTGGAGGGGTGCCTGAGGCCCCTTATCGATCCCCTCTAGCGGTTTCATTCTTTCTCTTGGTTGCCGGCTTCAAACCCAAAACCCTCCATCCAAAGGTGGGCCTGGAATTTGCGATTTAGCATCTCAGACCTAGAGGGCCAACTGTGCCTCCTGAGCGCGCTCGTCGGCTTGGCAAGGAACAGAGAACTCTTCGCTGGCGTTTGCCCCCGCACGGTTACCTACAGCGCACCGTGCCCTCCACCCGTAGAGAGGAAAGAGAATGATGAGCAGCATCTTCCCCCAAGAACACGAACAAGCGTGCCCTGGACGAGGAAGTCGAGCCACCCACAGGCCGCCCTCATTATCACCACCAATCTTCCCCCGCCCCATGGCCTCAAATGGACTTACTGCTTGCCCCATCCACACCCTCTGGAGAAGAAGGAGAAGGAGAAGGAGAAGGAGGTGAAAAAGGAGAAGAATGGTGATTGGAATGTGTGGCAGAGGGAATGGGAAGGTCGCCTGATGCTGGGGCAAATCCGCGCAAAAGAGAGACAGATGCTGGCTGATCTGGCTTCTCTGTGCCATGGGAAGGAGGCAAAAGGACAGCAGGGTTGTGAGCACGTGGGTCATAAAGCACAAAGCGGTAGCGTCCTGGGATGGGACGGGGCAGCGGGAGGTGTGAGGGGGTGCAATAGGCTAAGGAAGAAAGTGGGGTGACGGCCATCGTTTCCTAGTAAGGATCAACGGAGTCAATACGTCAGCTATGGGAAACCCGTGGACTGTGGAACGCCCGTAGTGCTGGAAGGCAAGCATAATGTCCAGGATGGGAGAGCAGACAGACATACATGTCACACACCAAGAAGGAAACCAACAGTCACGCTCCTCCAGGAGGGACATCTTTTTATACCTTAATGGATAGTGCATTTTGAGCCCCTAAATTGAAAAGATGACTCTAGAAGTCAACTTGTGTAATTAAAGTAGAACAAGAGAGTGAAAAGAAGCAAAAAAATATGTAATAATAATAAAATGAGCAGGAAGTACAAAGAAAATTAAAAAATGAACGAAATGGCAAAAAAAAGAAAAAAAGAAAAGAAAAGAAAGTAGAACAAGAAAGGAAAAGACAACTAAGATTGAAAAGGAGCTGAAGAAATGAATCCAAAGTTTCAGCGCGACTATGGCTTTCTGAAGGAGCTCGCCTTGGACCATGACCAACAGCCCCGAAGGGGGAAAAGCATATGTGCCACACTCGCGGCACCTTTTGGTGCTAGGACCCGGAACGCTAGAAGAGTGGCTAGTGAGAAAGCATAGAAATTGGAGTGGACCTCAGTGGAGGGCAAAGTTGAGGCAAGGCTTTATTGTTGTCCGGGGAGGGGCTGTCCTCAGGCAGGGGTCTGGGGTCGGGAGACCCCTCAAGGGGAGAGGGTAGGTGGGCAGACATATGTTCCCACAAGTGTGTTAGGATCTGAAGGGTGAGCCCACAGAATTCCTTCCCAGCCCGCTTGTGTGTGCTGAACGTGGAAGCCCTGCAGTGACTCTCTAGCGGGCAAGGCTGGAAGGCCAAAGGCCCCCCCGACTCATTTGCATCCTGAGCCCTTTGGTCCAGGGCCAGATCGGAAGTGCGTGTGGGGCTTCGTCATGGGGAATTCCCCGAGCAAAGTGTGGGCGGTGGGATGTCGGGAGTGGGAGTGAGCACGCCCTCGGCCGCCTCAGCCAATGAGGAGCTTGCGCGTGCGGGGGTGGGGCTGTGGGAAAGCCATCAAAGGCCCGAGGGGGCGGGGCCCAGGCCCTTTCTCGGAGAAGCACCTTCTGAGGGGCGGAGGCGTCGTCGTGCAGCTGCAGGTAGGAGATGGAGAGACTGGCGGGCCTTGTGTGCAGAGACCCCGGGGCTGCTTCTGCGCACGGGGGTGGTGCGTGTCCGTCTCCCTTCAACGTCTCACCCGGAGGGCAAGGTTGTCGGCCCAGCGCCGCCGGTGCGGATGCCCTTCGGGGACCCTCTGTCCCTGAGGGGCCGTCGCCGGCGCTTGGGCGGCCCCAGCGGGGTGACTTGGCTCCTGGGTCGGCAGAGCTGGCGCCTGACCACCAAGTCGCCCTGAGTTGGAGGGGGCCGTGGGGGGTCGGGGCTGGGCTTCAGAATCTGGGGAACACCTGCTACGTGAATGCAGCGCTGCAGTGTCTGAGCCACACGCCGCCCCTGGCCAGCTGGGTGGTGTCCCAGCAGCACGCCACCCTCTGTCCGGCCCGCACCTCCTGCACGCTCTGTGCCATGCGAGCTCACGTGACCCGAGCCCTCCTTCACCCGGGAGAGGTGATCCGGCCCCGCAAGGACCTGCTGGCGGGCTTCCACAGACACCAGCAAGAAGATGCCCACGAGTTTCTGATGTTCACTCTGAATGCCATGCAGCAAGGCTGCTTGAGTGCATCCCAGCCGTCGGGCCATCCCTCCGAGGACACCACCCTCATCCGTCAGATCTTCGGCGGGACCTGGAGGTCTCAGATCCAGTGTCTCCACTGCCTCGGTGTCTCGGACACGTTCGACCCTTATCTGGACGTCAGCCTGGATATCACGGCGGCTCAGAGTGTGGAGCAAGCTCTGAGAGAGCTGGTGAAGCCCGAGAAGCTGGACGCTGAAAATGCCTATGACTGTGGCGCTTGTCTCCGGAAGGTGCCTGCCACCAAGAGGTTGACTTTGCACAGCACGTCCCAGGTCCTGGTGCTGGTGCTGAAGCGGTTCACACAGGTGAGCGGGGCCAAAAGGGCTCAGGAAGTGCGCTATCCCCAGTGCCTCGACCTGCAGCCCTACACGTCTGAGCGGAAGGCAGGGCCACTGGGCTACGTGCTCTATGCCGTGCTGGTGCACTCCGGGTGGAGCTGTGAGCGAGGACACTACTTTTCTTACGTGCGAGCGGGCAACGGCCAGTGGTATAAGATGGACGATGCCAAGGTGAGCTCCTGTGACGAGAGTGCTGCCCTGAGCCAGAGCGCCTACGTCCTCTTCTACTCCCGGGAGGGTGCGTGGCAAGCCGGTGCTGGGGGAGGGGCAGCGGCCCCCCTGCCGGCCGACCCCACACACCCCGGGGAACCTGACCCCGCCGGCCCCGGGGAGCCCGCGGGAGACGCCAGCGGCAGAGCTCCTGGGTCGCAGGTGTCCCCGGGGGACACAGAGGTCGAAGGAATCAGCTTAGAGCGGTGGAGACGCCTCCAAGAGCACAACCGGCCGAAGCCGGCCTTCGACCTCCGGAAGATCCAGTCGGCGCTGCCTGCCGGCGCAGTCGTGATTCACCAGTCCAAACACGGAGGAGGGAGAGACGGCAAGCTGCCTGGACAGGAGCACCACTGGCTCGACCGTCCCAGCACGGACAGCCCGCCTCCGGGCCCGAGGAGCGTTGGCAACGGCCCTTGTGCCAGCGGGAGGGCCCGAGCGACCAAGAGGAAGAACAAGAAGCCGCGGCCATCTCTGGGGCTGTGGCATTAGGTAGGCTCGGAGGCACATGCGTGCAGAAGCCCGCGCACACTCTGCGTGCGGCACGCCCTGTGTGACCCACCAAGAGTTCCGGCGAGGAGCCAGTTCCTCTCGGCGGTGTGGCTGGTGCAGCCTCCTGGAAAGAGGCGGGGCCTGCAGTGTGCCCGGGGCCACGCTGTTCACCTGGATCGTGCTGAGCTGCCGAGCTCTCGAGGGCTGCCTCTGCTGGCAAGTTCCTGGAGAGGATGGGGTGCGTGACGGGGTCTGAGCACGGTCCGAGGTCCTCGCGCTTCTGCGCGGGTGGGAGAGTCCTCTCTGGATGGGACTTTGGGTGTGGGTTTGCCTTTCTTTCCCCGTCTGCTTTCTCTGGCCGCACCGCTGGCCTCTGGTGAGTGACGCGGCAGGGAGACGCCTCCCAGTCTGCCCACAGCCAGCCGAGCAAGGAGACGATCTCCTGAGCCCTTCGGGGGCCGGGCCGGGAGGAGCGGGTGCGGGTCCGTGAATCGTGTCCTTCCGGCCGGTCAGGCTCTCGCAAACGCCCCAGACGTCGAGCAGGGTCCCGGGAGGAGATGGGCGACCAGGCTCTATGGGTGGAATATCCTTGGGAGGCGTAGTGCTACTTGGGAAAGGGACTTCCGGCAGGAATGACGCGGGGATCTGCTCGTCACCGGCGGGACGCTCGTGCGCAGAGATGCCTGGGGCTCCATTTCCGGTGCAAGGAGTCTGCTGCAGAACCTCCAAGTGCCAAACGGGAGAAGCGATTCACCGTGCCCCCAGCACCACCGCCAGCACCACCGGCACAAACACGACGGCCGAGGGGAGAAAGGCAACCCGTCGAGTCCCAAAGAAACTTCTCCACCAGCATGGCACAGGTGCCTAAGTGGAGATGGCTCATGCAACCGTCCATTTGTGAAAGCAAAGGTCCTCCCCGCACTGAGGAAAGACCCAAGCCTGCCCTAGATGGTGAGAGCAAGACAACTGGTCATCCGACTCTGCCCATCCTATCTGTCCGTCAGTTGTCTCGTCCCGCTTGGCCCCGGACAAACGCCGCTGGACGCGATGAGACGTGGCCGGCCTCCGAAGTGTCTGGGGCGGTGGGGAAACTGTCCTCTCCTAGCTGCTTTCCCGCCTGCCTCGTGATCCCGCGACCTGGTGGAGGGGTGCCTGAGGCCCCTTATCGATCCCCTCTAGCGGTTTCTTTCTTTCTCTTGGTTGCCGGCTTCAAACCCAAAACCCTCCATCCAAAGGTGGGCCTGGAATTTGCGATTTAGCATCTCAGACCTAGAGGGCCAACAGTGCCTCCTGAGCGCGCTCGTCGGCTTGGCAAGGAACAGAGAACTCTCCGCTGGCGTTTGCCCCCGCACGGTTACCTACAGCGCACCGTGCCCTCCACCCGTAGAGAGGAAAGAGAATGATGAGCAGTATCTTCCCCCAAGAACACGAACAAGCGTGCCCTGGACGAGGAAGTCGAGCCACCCACAGGCCGCCCTCATTATCACCACCAATCTTCCCCCGCCCCATGGCCTCAAATGGACTTACTGCTTGCCCCATCCACACCCTCTGGAGAAGAAGGAGAAGGAGAAGGAGAAGGAGGTGAAAAAGGAGAAGAATGGTGATTGGAATGTGTGGCAGAGGGAATGGGAAGGTCGCCTGATGCTGGGGCAAATCCGCGCAAAAGAGAGACAGATGCTGGCTGATCTGGCTTCTCTGTGCCATGGGAAGGAGGCAAAAGGACAGCAGGGTTGTGAGCACGTGGGTCATAAAGCACAAAGCGGTAGCGTCCTGGGATGGGACGGGGCAGCGGGAGGTGTGAGGGGGTGCAATAGGCTAAGGAAGAAAGTGGGGTGACGGCCATCGTTTCCTAGTAAGGATCAACGGAGTCAACACGTCAGCTATGGGAAACCCGTGGACTGTGGAACGCCCGTAGTGCTGGAAGGCAAGCATAATATCCAGGGTGGGAGAGCAGACAGACATACATGTCACACACCAAGAAGGAAACCAACAGTCACGCTCCTCCAGGAGGGACATCTTTTTATACCTTAATGGATAGTGCATTTTGAGCCCCTAAATTGAAAAGATGACTCTAGAAGTCAACTTGTGTAATTAAAGTAGAACAAGAGAGTGAAAAGAAGCAAAAAAATATGTAATAATAATAAAATGAGCAGGAAGTACAAAGAAAATTAAAAAATGAACGAAATGGCAAAAAAAAGAAAAAAAGAAAAGAAAAGAAAGTAGAACAAGAAAGGAAAAGAAAACTAAGATTGAAAAGGAGCTGAAGAAATGAATCCAAAGTTTCAGCGCGACTATGGCTTTCTGAAGGAGATCGCCTTGGACCATGACCAACAGCCCCGAAGGGGGAAAAGCATATGTGCCACACTCGCGGCACCTTTTGGTGCTAGGACCCGGAACGCTAGAAGAGTGGCTAGTGAGAAAGCATAGAAATTGGAGTGGACCTCAGTGGAGGGCAAAGTTGAGGCAAGGCTTTATTGTTGTCCGGGGACGGGCTGTCCTCAGGCAGGGGTCTGGGGTCGGGAGACCCCTCAAGGGGATAGGGTAGGTGGGCAGACATATGTTCCCACAAGTGTGTTAGGATCTGAAGGGTGAGCCCACAGAATTCCTTCCCAGCCCGCTTGTGTGTGCTGAACGTGGAAGCCCTGCAGTGACTCTCTAGCGGGCAAGGCTGGAAGGCCAAAGGCCCCCCCGACTCATTTGCATCCTGAGCCCATTGGTCCAGGGCCAGATCGGAAGTGCGTGTGGGGCTTCGTCATGGGGAATTCCCCGAGCAAAGTGTGGGCGGTGGGATGTCAGGAGTGGGAGTGAGCACGCCCTCGGCCGCCTCAGCCAATGAGGAGCTTGCGCGTGCGGGGGTGGGGCTGTGGGAAAGCCATCAAAGGCCCGAGGGGGCGGGGCCCAGGCCCTTTCTCGGAGAAGCACCTTCTGAGGGGAGGAGGCGTCGTCGTGCAGCTGCAGGTAGGAGATGGAGAGACTGGCGGGCCTTGTGTGCAGAGACCCGGGGGCTGCTTCTGCGCACGGGGGTGGTGCGTGTCCGTCTCCCTTCAACGTCTCACCCGGAGGGCAAGGTTGTCGGCCCAGCGCCGCCGGTGCGGATGCCCTTCGGGGACCCTCTGTCCCTGAGGGGCCGTCGCCGGCGCTTGGGCGGCCCCAGCGGGGTGACTTGGCTCCTGGGTCGGCAGAGCTGGCGCCTGGCCACCAAGTCGCCCTGAGTTGGAGGGGGCCGTGGGGGGTCGGGGCTGGGCTTCAGAATCTGGGGAACACCTGCTACGTGAATGCAGCGCTGCAGTGTCTGAGCCACACGCCGCCCCTGGCCAGCTGGGTGGTGTCCCAGCAGCACGCCAACCTCTGTCCGGCCCGCACCTCCTGCACGCTCTGTGCCATGCGAGCTCACGTGACCCGAGCCCTCCTTCACCCGGGAGAGGTGATCCGGCCCCGCAAGGACCTGCTGGCGGGCTTCCACAGACACCAGCAGGAAGACGCCCACGAGTTTCTGATGTTCACTCTGAATGCCATGCAGCAAGGCTGCTTGAGTGCATCCCAGCCGTCGGGCCATCCCTCCGAGGACACCACCCTCATCCGTCAGATCTTCGGCGGGACCTGGAGGTCTCAGATCCAGTGTCTCCACTGCCTCGGTGTCTCGGACACGTTCGACCCTTATCTGGACGTCAGCCTGGATATCACGGCGGCTCAGAGTGTGGAGCAAGCTCTGAGAGAGCTGGTGAAGCCCGAGAAGCTGGACGCTGAAAATGCCTATGACTGTGGCGCTTGTCTCCGGAAGGTGCATGCCACCAAGAGGTTGACTTTGCACAGCACGTCCCAGGTCCTGGTGCTGGTGCTGAAGCGGTTCACACAGGTGAGTGGGGCCAAAAGGGCTCAGGACGTGCGCTATCCCCAGTGCCTCGACCTGCAGCCCTACACGTCTGAGCGGAAGGCAGGGCCACTGGGCTACGTGCTCTATGCCGTGCTGGTGCACTCCGGGTGGAGCTGTGAGCGAGGACACTACTTTTCTTACGTGCGAGCGGGCAACGGCCAGTGGTATAAGATGGACGATGCCAAGGTGAGCTCCTGTGACGAGAGTGCTGCCCTGAGCCAGAGCGCCTACGTCCTCTTCTACTCCCGGGAGGGTGCGTGGCAAGCCGGTGCTGGGGGAGGGGCAGCGGCCCCCCTGCCGGCCGACACCACACACCCCGAGGAACCTGACCCCGCCGGCCCCGGGGAGCCCGCGGGAGACGCCAGCGGCAGAGCTCCTGGGTCGCAGGTGTCCCCGGGGGACACAGAGGTCGAAGGAATCAGCTTAGAGCGGTGGAGACGCCTCCAAGAGCACAACCGGCCGAAGCCGGCCTTCGACCTCCGGAAGATCCAGTCGGCGCTGCCTGCCGGCGCAGTCGTGATTCACCAGTCCAAACACGGAGGAGGGAGATACGGCAAGCTGCCTGGACAGGAGCACCACTGGCTCGACCGTCCCAGCACGGACAGCCCGCCTCCGGGCCCGAGGAGCGTTGGCAACGGCCCTTGTGCCAGCGGGAGGGCCCGAGCGACCAAGAGGAAGAACAAGAAGCCGCGGCCATCTCTGGGGCTGTGGCGGTAGGTAGGCTCGGAGGCACATGCGTGCAGAAGCCCGCGCACACTCTGCGTGCGGCACGCCCTGTGTGACCCACCAAGAGTTCCGGCGAGGAGCCAGTTCCTCTCGGCGGTGTGGCTGGTGCAGCCTCCTGGAAAGAGGCGGGGCCTGCAGTGTGCCCGGGGCCACGCTGTTCACCTGGATCGTGCTGAGCTGCCGAGCTCTCGAGGGCTGCCTCTGCTGGCAAGTTCCTGGAGAGGATGGGGTGCGTGACGGGGTCTGAGCACGGTCCGAGGTCCTCGCGCTTCTGCGCGGGTGGGAGAGTCCTCTCTGGATGGGACTTTGGGTGTGGGTTTGCCTTTCTTTCCCCGTCTGCTTTCTCTGGCCGCACCGCTGGCCTCTGGTGAGTGACGCGGCAGGGAGACGCCTCCCAGTCTGCCCACAGCCAGCCGAGCAAGGAGACGATCTCCTGAGCCCTTCGGGGGCCGGGCCGGGAGGAGCGGGTGCGGGTCCGTGAATCGTGTCCTTCCGGCCGGTCAGGCTCTCGCAAACGCCCCAGACGTCGAGCAGGGTCCCGGGAGGAGATGGGCGACCAGGCTCTATGGGTGGAATATCCTTGGGAGGCGTAGTGCTACTTGGGAAAGGGACTTCCGGCAGGAATGACGCGGGGATCTGCTCGTCACCGGCGGGACGCTCGTGCGCAGAGATGCCTGGGGCTCCATTTCCGGTGCAAGGAGTCTGCTGCAGAACCTCCAAGTGCCAAACGGGAGAAGCGATTCACCGTGCCCCCAGCACCACCGCCAGCACCACCGGCACAAACACGACGGCCGAGGGGAGAAAGGCAACCCGTCGAGTCCCAAAGAAACTTCTCCACCAGCATGGCACAGGTGCCTAAGTGGAGATGGCTCATGCAACCGTCCATTT
The DNA here is from genome assembly GCF_963930625.1 of Muntiacus reevesi. Lineage (NCBI taxonomy): Eukaryota > Metazoa > Chordata > Mammalia > Artiodactyla > Cervidae > Muntiacus > Muntiacus reevesi. Next base: position 113,489,605 of record NC_089254.1, read on the forward strand.
CTGAAAGCAAAGGTCCTCCCCGCACTGAGGAAAGACCCAAGCCTGCCCTAGATGGTGAGAGCAAGACAACTGGTCATCCGACTCTGCCCATCCTATCTGTCCGTCAGTTGTCTCGTCCCGCTTGGCCCCGGACAAACGCCGCTGGACGCGATGAGACGTGGCCGGCCTCCGAAGTGTCTGGGGCGGTGGGGAAACTGTCCTCTCCTAGCTGCTTTCCCGCCTGCCTCGTGATCCCGCGACCTGGTGGAGGGGTGCCTGAGGCCCCTTATCGATCCCCTCTAGCGGTTTCTTTCTTTCTCTTGGTTGCCGGCTTCAAACCCAAAACCCTCCATCCAAAGGTGGGCCTGGAATTTGCGATTTAGCATCTCAGACCTAGAGGGCCAACTGTGCCTCCTGAGCGCGCTCGACGGCTTGGCAAGGAACAGAGAACTCTCCGCTGGCGTTTGCCCCCGCACGGTTTCCTACAGCGCAGCGTGCCCTCCACCCGTAGAGAGGAAAGAGAATGATGAGCAGTATCTTCCCCCAAGAACACGAACAAGCGTGCCCTGGACGAGGAAGTCGAGCCACCCACAGGCCGCCCTCATTATCACCACCAATCTTCCCCCGCCCCATGGCCTCAAATGGACTTACTGCTTGCCCCATCCACACCCTCTGGAGAAGAAGGAGAAGGAGAAGGAGAAGGAGGTGAAAAAGGAGAAGAATGGTGATTGGAATGTGTGGCAGAGGGAATGGGAAGGTCGCCTGATGCTGGGGCAAATCCGCGCAAAAGAGAGACAGATGCTGGCTGATCTGGCTTCTCTGTGCCATGGGAAGGAGGCAAAAGGACAGCAGGGTTGTGAGCACGTGGGTCATAAAGCACAAAGCGGTAGCGTCCTGGGATGGGACGGGGCAGCGGGAGGTGTGAGGGGTGCAATAGGCTAAGGAAGAAAGTGGGGTGACGGCCATCTTTTCCTAGTAAGGATCAACGGAGTCAACACGTCAGCTATGGGAAATCCGTGGACTGTGGAACGCCCGTAGTGCTGGAAGGCAAGCATAATGTCCAGGATGGGAGAGCAGACAGACATACATGTCACACACCAAGAAGGAAACCAACAGTCACGCTCCTCCAGGAGGGACATCTTTTTATACCTTAATGGATAGTGCATTTTGAGCCCCTAAATTGAAAAGATGACTCTAGAAGTCAACTTGTGTAATTAAAGTAGAACAAGAGAGTGAAAAGAAGCAAAAATTATGTAATAATAATAAAATGAGCAGGAAGTACAAAGAAAATTAAAAAATGAACGAAATGGCAAAAAAAAGAAAAAAAGAAAAGAAAAGAAAGTAGAACAAGAAAGAAAAAGACAACTAAGATTGAAAAGGAGCTGAAGAAATGAATCCAAAGTTTCAGCACGACTATGGCTTTCTGAAGGAGCTCGCCTTGGACCATGACCAACAGCCCCGAAGGGAGAAAAGCATATGTGCCACACTCGCGGCACCTTTTGGTGCTAGGACCCGGAACGCTAGAAGAGTGGCTAGTGAGAAAGCATAGAAATTGGAGTGGACCTCAGTGGAGGGCAAAGTTGAGGCAAGGCTTTATTGTTGTCCGGGGAGGGGCTGTCCTCAGGCAGGGGTCTGGGGTCGGGAGACCCCTCAAGGGGAGAGGGTAGGTGGGCAGACATATGTTCCCACAAGTGTGTTAGGATCTGAAGGGTGAGCCCACAGAATTCCTTCCCAGCCCGCTTGTGTGTGCTGAACGTGGAAGCCCTGCAGTGACTCTCTAGCGGGCAAGGCTGGAAGGCCAAAGGCCCCCCCGACTCATTTGCATCCTGAGCCCTTTGGTCCAGGGCCAGATCGGAAGTGCGTGTGGGGCTTCGTCATGGGGAATTCCCCGAGCAAAGTGTGGGCGGTGGGATGTCGGGAGTGGGAGTGAGCACGCCCTCGGCCGCCTCAGCCAATGAGGAGCTTGCGCGTGCGGGGGTGGGGCTGTGGGAAAGCCATCAAAGGCCCGAGGGGGCGGGGCCCAGGCCCTTTCTCGGAGAAGCACCTTCTGAGGGGAGGAGGCGTCGTCGTGCAGCTGCAGGTAGGAGATGGAGAGACTGGCGGGCCTTGTGTGCAGAGACCCGGGGGCTGCTTCTGCGCACGGGGGTGGTGCGTGTCCGTCTCCCTTCAACGTCTCACCCGGAGGGCAAGGTTGTCGGCCCAGCGCCGCCGGTGCGGATGCCCTTCGGGGACCCTCTGTCCCTGAGGGGCCGTCGCCGGCGCTTGGGCGGCCCCAGCGGGGTGACTTGGCTCCTGGGTCGGCAGAGCTGGCGCCTGGCCACCAAGTCGCCCTGAGTTGGAGGGGGCCGTGGGGGGTCGGGGCTGGGCTTCAGAATCTGGGGAACACCTGCTACGTGAATGCAGCGCTGCAGTGTCTGAGCCACACGCCGCCCCTGGCCAGCTGGGTGGTGTCCCAGCAGCACGCCACCCTCTGTCCGGCCCGCACCTCCTGCACGCTCTGTGCCATGCGAGCTCACGTGACCCGAGCCCTCCTTCACCCGGGAGAGGTGATCCGGCCCCGCAAGGACCTGCTGGCGGGCTTCCAGAGACACCAGCAGGAAGACGCCCACGAGTTTCTGATGTTCACTCTGAATGCCATGCAGCAAGGCTGCTTGAGTGCATCCCAGCCGTCGGGCCATCCCTCCGAGGACACCACCCTCATCCGTCAGATCTTCGGCGGGACCTGGAGGTCTCAGATCCAGTGTCTCCACTGCCTCGGTGTCTCGGACACGTTCGACCCTTATCTGGACGTCAGCCTGGATATCACGGCGGCTCAGAGTGTGGAGCAAGCTCTGAGAGAGCTGGTGAAGCCCGAGAAGCTGGACGCTGAAAATGCCTATGACTGTGGCGCTTGTCTCCGGAAGGTGCCTGCCACCAAGAGGTTGACTTTGCACAGCACGTCCCAGGTCCTGGTGCTGGTGCTGAAGCGGTTCACACAGGTGAGCGGGGACAAAAGGGCTCAGGAAGTGCGCTATCCCCAGTGCCTCGACCTGCAGCCCTACACGTCTGAGCGGAAGGCAGGGCCACTGGGCTACGTGCTCTATGCCGTGCTGGTGCACTCCGGGTGGAGCTGTGAGCGAGGACACTACTTTTCTTACGTGCGAGCGGGCAACGGCCAGTGGTATAAGATGGACGATGCCAAGGTGAGCTCCTGTGACGAGAGTGCTGCCCTGAGCCAGAGCGCCTACGTCCTCTTCTACTCCCGGGAGGGTGCGTGGCAAGCCGGTGCTGGGGGAGGGGCAGCGGCCCCCCTGCCGGCCGACCCCACACACCCCGGGGAACCTGACCCCGCCGGCCCCGGGGAGCCCGCGGGAGACGCCAGCGGCAGAGCTCCTGGGTCGCAGGTGTCCCCGGGGGACACAGAGGTCGAAGGAATCAGCTTAGAGCGGTGGAGACGCCTCCAAGAGCACAACCGGCCGAAGCCGGCCTTCGACCTCCGGAAGATCCAGTCGGCGCTGCCTGCCGGCGCAGTCGTGATTCACCAGTCCAAACACGGAGGAGGGAGAGACGGCAAGCTGCCTGGACAGGAGCACCACTGGCTCGACCGTCCCAGCACGGACAGCCCGCCTCCGGGCCCGAGGAGCGTTGGCAACGGCCCTTGTGCCAGCGGGAGGGCCCGAGCGACCAAGAGGAAGAACAAGAAGCCGCGGCCATCTCTGGGGCTGTGGCGGTAGGTAGGCTCGGAGGCACATGCGTGCAGAAGCCCGCGCACACTCTGCGTGCGGCACGCCCTGTGTGACCCACCAAGAGTTCCGGCGAGGAGCCAGTTCCTCTCGGCGGTGTGGCTGGTGCAGCCTCCTGGAAAGAGGCGGGGCCTGCAGTGTGCCCGGGGCCACGCTGTTCACCTGGATCGTGCTGAGCTGCCGAGCTCTCGAGGGCTGCCTCTGCTGGCAAGTTCCTGGAGAGGATGGGGTGCGTGACGGGGTCTGAGCACGGTCCGAGGTCCTCGCGCTTCTGCGCGGGTGGGAGAGTCCTCTCTGGATGGGACTTTGGGTGTGGGTTTGCCTTTCTTTCCCCGTCTGCTTTCTCTGGCCGCACCGCTGGCCTCTGGTGAGTGACGCGCCAGGGAGACGCCTCCCAGTCTGCCCACAGCCAGCCGAGCAAGGAGACGATCTCCTGAGCCCTTCAGGGGCCGGGAGGAGCGGGTGCGGGTCCGTGAATCGTGTCCTTCCGGCCGGTCAGGCTCTCGCAAACGCCCCAGACGTCGACCAGGGTCCCGGGAGGAGATGGGCGACCAGGCTCTATGGGTGGAATTTCCTTGGGAGGCGTAGTGCTACTTGGGAAAGGGACTTCCGGCAGGAATGACGCGGGGATCTGCTCGTCACCGGCGGGACGCTCGTGCGCAGAGATGCCTGGGGCTCCATTTCCGGTGCAAGGAGTCTGCTGCAGAACCTCCAAGTGCCAAACGGGAGAAGCGATTCACCGTGCCCCCAGCACCACCGCCAGCACCACCGGCACAAACACGACGGCCGAGGGGAGAAAGGCAACCCGTCGAGTCCCAAAGAAACTTCTCCACCAGCATGGCACAGGTGCCTAAGTGGAGATGGCTCATGCAACCGTCCATTTGTGAAAGCAAAGGTCTTCCCCGCTCTGAGGAAAGACCCAAGCCTGCCCTAGATGGTGAGAGCAAGACAACTGGTCATCTGACTCTGCCCATCCTATCTGTCCGTCAGTTGTCTCGTCCCGCTTGGCCCCGGACAAACGCCGCTGGACGCGATGAGACGTGGCCGGCCTCCGAAGTGTCTGGGGCGGTGGGGAAACTGTCCTCTCCTAGCTGCTTTCCCACCTGCCTCGTGATCCCGCGACCTGGTGGAGGGGTGCCTGAGGCCCCTTATCGATCCCCTCTAGCGGTTTCTTTCTTTCTCTTGGTTGCCGGCTTCAAACCCAAAACCCTCCATCCAAAGGTGGGCCTGGAATTTGCGATTTAGCATCTCAGACCTAGAGGGCCAACTGTGCCTCCTGAGCGCGCTCGTCGGCTTGGCAAGGAACAGAGAACTCTCCGCTGGCGTTTGCCCCCGCACGGTTACCTACAGCGCACCGTGCCCTCCACCCGTAGAGAGGAAAGAGAATGATGAGCAGTATCTTCCCCCAAGAACACGAACAAGCGTGCCCTGGACGAGGAAGTCGAGCCACCCACAGGCCGCCCTCATTATCACCACCAATCTTCCCCCGCCCCATGGCCTCAAATGGACTTACTGCTTGCCCCATCCACACCCTCTGGAGAAGAAGGAGAAGGAGAAGGAGAAGGAGGTGAAAAAGGAGAAGAATGGTGATTGGAATGTGTGGCAGAGGGAATGGGAAGGTCGCCTGATGCTGGGGCAAATCCGCGCAAAAGAGAGACAGATGCTGGCTGATCTGGCTTCTCTGTGCCATGGGAAGGAGGCAAAAGGACAGCAGGGTTGTGAGCACGTGGGTCATAAAGCACAAAGCGGTATCGTCCTGGGATGGGACGGGGCAGCGGGAGGTGTGAGGGGGTGCAATAGGCTAAGGAAGAAAGTGGGGTGACGGCCATCTTTTCCTAGTAAGGATCAACGGAGTCAACACGTCAGCTATGGGAAACCCGTGGACTGTGGAACGCCCGTAGTGCTGGAAGGCAAGCATAATGTCCAGGATGGGAGAGCAGACAGACATACATGTCACACACCAAGAAGGAAACCAACAGTCACGCTCCTCCAGGAGGGACATCTTTTTATACCTTAATGGATAGTGCATTTTGAGCCCCTAAATTGAAAAGATGACTCTAGAAGTCAACTTGTGTAATTAAAGTAGAACAAGAGAGTGAAAAGAAGCAAAAATTATGTAATAATAATAAAATGAGCAGGAAGTACAAAGAAAATTAAAAAATGAACGAAATGGCAAAAAAAAGAAAAAAAGAAAAGAAAAGAAAGTAGAACAAGAAAGAAAAAGACAACTAAGTTTGAAAAGGAGCTGAAGAAATGAATCCAAAGTTTCAGCGCGACTATGGCTTTCTGAAGGAGCTCGCCTTGGACCATGACCAACAGCCCCGAAGTGAGAAAAGCATATGTGCCACACTCGCGGCACCTTTTGGTTCTAGGACCCTGAACGCTAGAAGAGTGGCTAGTGAGAAAGCATAGAAATTGGAGTGGACCTCAGTGGAGGGCAAAGTTGAGGCAAGGCTTTATTGTTGTCCGGGGAGGGGCTGTCCTCAGGCAGGGGTCTGGGGTCGGGAGACCCCTCAAGGGGAGAGGGTAGGTGGGCAGACATATGTTCCCACAAGTGTGTTAGGATCTGAAGGGTGAGCCCACAGAATTCCTTCCCAGCCCGCTTGTGTGTGCTGAACGTGGAAGCCCTGCAGTGACTCTCTAGCGGGCAAGGCTGGAAGGCCAAAGGCCCCCCCGACTCATTTGCATCCTGAGCCCTTTGGTCCAGGGCCAGATCGGAAGTGCGTGTGGGGCTTCGTCATGGGGAATTCCCCGAGCAAAGTGTGGGCGGTGGGATGTCGGGAGTGGGAGTGAGCACGCCCTCGGCCGCCTCAGCCAATGAGGAGCTTGCGCGTGCGGGTGTGGGCCTGTGGGAAAGCCATCAAAGGCCCGAGGGGGCGGGGCCCAGGCCCTTTCTCGGAGAAGCACCTTCTGAGGGGAGGAGGCGTCGTTGTGCAGCTGCAGGTAGGAGATGGAGAGACTGGCGGGCCTTGTGTGCAGAGACCCGGGGGCTGCTTCTGCGCACGGGGGTGGTGCGTGTCCGTCTCCCTTCAACGTCTCACCCGGAGGGCAAGGTTGTCGGCCCAGCGCCGCCGGTGCGGATGCCCTTCGGGGACCCTCTGTCCCTGAGGGGCCGTCGCCGGCGCTTGGGCGGCCCCAGCGGGGTGACTTGGCTCCTGGGTCGGCAGAGCTGGCGCCTGGCCACCAAGTCGCCCTGAGTTGGAGGGGGCCGTGGGGGGTCGGGGCTGGGCTTCAGAATCTGGGGAACACCTGCTACGTGAATGCAGCGCTGCAGTGTCTGAGCCACACGCCGCCCCTGGCCAGCTGGGTGGTGTCCCAGCAGCACGCCACCCTCTGTCCGGCCCGCACCTCCTGCACGCTCTGTGCCATGCGAGCTCACGTGACCTGAGCCCTCCTTCACCCGGGAGAAGTGATCCGGCCCCGCAAGGACCTGCTGGCGGGCTTCCACAGACACCAGCAGGAAGACGCCCACGAGTTTCTGATGTTCACTCTGAATGCCATGCAGCAAGGCTGCTTGAGTGCATCCCAGCCGTCGGGCCATCCCTCCGAGGACACCACCCTCATCCGTCAGATCTTCGGCGGGACCTGGAGGTCTCAGATCCAGTGTCTCCACTGCCTCGGTGTCTCGGACACGTTCGACCCTTATCTGGACGTCAGCCTGGATATCACGGCGGCTCAGAGTGTGGAGCAAGCTCTGAGAGAGCTGGTGAAGCCCGAGAAGCTGGACGCTGAAAATGCCTATGACTGTGGCGCTTGTCTCCGGAAGGTGCCTGCCACCAAGAGGTTGACTTTGCACAGCACGTCCCAGGTCCTGGTGCTGGTGCTGAAGCGGTTCACACAGGTGAGCGGGGCCAAAAGGGCTCAGGAAGTGCGCTATCCCCAGTGCCTCGACCTGCAGCCCTACACGTCTGAGCGGAAGGCAGGGCCACTGGGCTATGTGCTCTATGCCGTGCTGGTGCACTCCGGGTGGAGCTGTGAGCGAGGACACTACTTTTCTTACGTGCGAGCGGGCAACGGCCAGTGGTATAAGATGGACGATGCCAAGGTGAGCTCCTGTGACGAGAGTGCTGCCCTGAGCCAGAGCGCCTACGTCCTCTTCTACTCCCGGGAGGGTGCGTGGCAAGCCGGTGCTGGGGGAGGGGCAGCGGCCCCCCTGCCGGCCGACCCCACACACCCCGGGGAACCTGACCCCGCCGGCCCCGGGGAGCCCGCGGGAGACGCCAGCGACAGAGCTCCTGGGTCGCAGGTGTCCCCGGGGGACACAGAGGTCGAAGGAATCAGCTTAGAGCGGCGGAGACGCCTCCAAGAGCACAACCGGCCGAAGCCGGCCTTCGACCTCCGGAAGATCCAGTCGGCGCTGCCTGCCGGCGCAGTCGTGATTCACCAGTCCAAACACGGAGGAGGGAGAGACGGCAAGCTGCCTGGACAGGAGCACCACTGGCTCGACCGTCCCAGCACGGACAGCCCGCCTCCGGGCCCGAGGAGCGTTGGCAACGGCCCTTGTGCCAGCGGGAGGGCCTGAGCGACCAAGAGGAAGAACAAGAAGCCGCGGCCATCTCTGGGGCTGTGGCGGTAGGTAGGCTCGGAGACACATGCGTGCAGAAGCCCGCGCACACTCTGCGTGCGGCACGCCCTGTGTGACCCACCAAGAGTTCCGGCGAGGAGCCAGTTCCTCTCGGCGGTGTGGCTGGTGCAGCCTCCTGGAAAGAGGCGGGGCCTGCAGTGTGCCCGGGGCCACGCTGTTCACCTGGATCGTGCTGAGCTGCCGATCTCTCGAGGGCTGCCTCTGCTGGCAAGTTCCTGGAGAGGATGGGGTGCGTGACGGGGTCTGAGCACGGTCCGAGGTCCTCGCGCTTCTGCGCGGGTGGGAGAGTCCTCTCTGGATGGGACTTTGGGTGTGGGTTTGCCTTTCTTTCCCCGTCTGCTTTCTCTGGCCGCACCGCTGGCCTCTGGTGAGTGACGCGGCAGGGAGACGCCTCCCAGTCTGCCCACAGCCAGCCGAGCAAGGAGACGATCTCCTGAGCCCTTCGGGGGCCGGGAGGAGCGGGTGCGGGTCCGTGAATCGTGTCCTTCCGGCCGGTCAGGCTCTCGCAAACGCCCCAGACGTCGAGCAGGGTCCCGGGAGGAGATGGGCGACCAGGCTCTATGGGTGGAATATCCTTGGGAGGCGTAGTGCTACTTGGGAAAGGGACTTCCGGCAGGAATGACGCGGGGATCTGCTCGTCACCGGCGGGACGCTCGTGCGCAGAGATGCCTGGGGCTCCATTTCCGGTGCAAGGAGTCTGCTGCAGAACCTCCAAGTGCCAAACGGGAGAAGCGATTCACCGTGCCCCCAGCACCACCGCCAGCACCACCGGCACAAACACGACGGCCGAGGGGAGAAAGGCAACCCGTCGAGTCCCAAAGAAACTTCTCCACCAGCATGGCACAGGTGCCTAAGTGGAGATGGCTCATGCAACCGTCCATTTCTGAAAGCAAAGGTCCTCCCCGCACTGAGGAAAGACCCAAGCCTGCCCTAGATGGTGAGAGCAAGACAACTGGTCATCCGACTCTGCCCATCCTATCTGTCCGTCAGTTGTCTCGTCCCGCTTGGCCCCGGACAAACGCCGCTGGACGCGACCGTGGCCGGCCTCCGAAGTGTCTGGGGCGGTGGGGAAACTGTCCTCTCCTAGCTGCTTTCCCGCCTGCCTCGTGATCCCGCGACCTGGTGGAGGGGTGCCTGAGGCCCCTTATCGATCCCCTCTAGCGGTTTCTTTCTTTCTCTTGGTTGCCGGCTTCAAACCCAAAACCCTCCATCCAAAGGTGGGCCTGGAATTTGCGATTTAGCATCTCAGACCTAGAGGGCCAACAGTGCCTCCTGAGCGTGCTCGTCGGCTTGGCAAGGAACAGAGAACTCTCCGCTGGCGTTTGCCCCCGCACGGTTACCTACAGCGCACCGTGCCCTCCACCCGTAGAGAGGAAAGAGAATGATGAGCAGTATCGTCCCCCAAGAACACGAACAAGTGTGCCCTGGACGAGGATGTCGAGCCACCCACAGGCCGCCCTCATTATCACCACCAATCTTCCCCCGCCCCATGGCCTCAAATGGACTTACTGCTTGCCCCATCCACACCCTCTGGAGAAGAAGGAGAAGGAGAAGGAGAAGGAGGTGAAAAAGGAGAAGAATGGTGATTGGAATGTGTGGCAGAGGGAATGGGAAGGTCGCCTGATGCTGGGGCAAATCCGCGCAAAAGAGAGACAGATGCTGGCTGATCTGGCTTCTCTGTGCCATGGGAAGGAGGCAAAAGGACAGCAGGGTTGTGAGCACGTGGGTCATAAAGCACAAAGCGGTAGCGTCCTGGGATGGGACGGGGCAGCGGGAGGTGTTAGGGGGTGCAATAGGCTAAGGAAGAAAGTGGGGTGACGGCCAATGTTTCCTAGTAAGGATCAACGGAGTCAACACGTCAGCTATGGGAAACCCGTGGACTGTGGAACGCCCGTAGTGCTGGAAGGCAAGCATAATGTCCAGGGTGGGAGAGCAGACAGACATACATGTCACACACCAAGAAGGAAACCAACAGTCACGCTCCTCCAGGAGGGACATCTTTTTATACCTTAATGGATAGTGCATTGTGAGCCCCTAAATTGAAAAGATGACTCTAGAAGTCAACTTGTGTAATTAAAGTAGAACAAGAGAGTGAAAAGAAGCAAAAAAATATGTAATAGTAATAAAATGAGCAGGAAGTACAAAGAAAATTAAAAAATGAACGAAATGGCAAAAAAAAGAAAAAAAGAAAAGAAAAGAAAGTAGAACAAGAAAGGAAAAGACAACTAAGATTGAAAAGGAGCTGAAGAAATGAATCCAAAGTTTCAGCGCGACTATGGCTTTCTGAAGGAGCTCGCCTTGGACCATGACCAACAGCCCCGAAGGGGGAAAAGCATATGTGCCACACTCGCGGCACCTTTTGGTGCTAGGACCCGGAACGCTAGAAGAGTGGCTAGTGAGAAAGCATAGAAATTGGAGTGGACCTCAGTGGAGGGCAAAGTTGAGGCAAGGCTTTATTGTTGTCCGGGGAGGGGCTGTCCTCAGGCAGGGGTCTGGGGTCGGGAGACCCCTCAAGGGGAGAGGGTAGGTGGGCAGACATATGTTCCCACAAGTGTGTTAGGATCTGAAGGGTGAGCCCACAGAATTCCTTCCCAGCCCGCTTGTGTGTGCTGAACGTGGAAGCCCTGCAGTGACTCTGTAGCGGGCAAGGCTGGAAGGCCAAAGGCCCCCCCGACTCATTTGCATCCTGAGCCCATTGGTCCAGGGCCAGATCGGAAGTGCGTGTGGGGCTTCGTCATGGGGAATTCCCCGAGCAAAGTGTGGGCGGTGGGATGTCGGGAGTGGGAGTGAGCACGCCCTCGGCCGCCTCAGCCAATGAGGAGCTTGCGCGTGCGGGTGTGGGCCTTTGGGAAAGCCATCAAAGGCCCGAGGGGGCGGGGCCCAGGCCCTTTCTCGGAGAAGCACCTTCTGAGGGGCGGAGGCGTCGTCGTGCAGCTGCAGGTAGGAGATGGAGAGACTGGCGGGCCTTGTGTGCAGAGACCCGGGGGCTGCTTCTGCGCACGGGGGTGGTGCGTGTCCGTCTCCCTTCAACGTCTCACCCGGAGGGCAAGGTTGTCGGCCCAGCGCCGCCGGTGCGGATGCCCTTCGGGGACCCTCTGTCCCTGAGGGGCCGTCGCCGGCGCTTGGGCGGCCCCAGCGGGGTGACTTGGCTCCTGGGTCGGCAGAGCTGACGCCTGGCCACCAAGTCGCCCTGAGTTGGAGGGGGCCGTGGGGGGTCGGGGCTGGGCTTCAGAATCTGGGGAACACCTGCTACGTGAATGCAGCGCTGCAGTGTCTGAGCCACACGCCGCCCCTGGCCAGCTGGGTGGTGTCCCAGCAGCACGCCACCCTCTGTCCGGCCCGCACCTCCTGCACGCTCTGTGCCATGCGAGCTCACGTGACCCGAGCCCTCCTTCACCCGGGAGAGGTGATCCGGCCCCGCAAGGACCTGCTGGCGGGCTTCCACAGACACCAGCAGGAAGACGCCCACGAGTTTCTGATGTTCACTCTGAATGCCATGCAGCAAGGCTGCTTGAGTGCATCCCAGCCGTCGGGCCATCCCTCCGAGGACACCACCCTCATCCGTCAGATCTTCGGCGGGACCTGGAGGTCTCAGATCCAGTGTCTCCACTGCCTCGGTGTCTCGGACACGTTCGACCCTTATCTGGACGTCAGCCTGGATATCACGGCGGCTCAGAGTGTGGAGCAAGCTCTGAGAGAGCTGGTGAAGCCCGAGAAGCTGGACGCTGAAAATGCCTATGACTGTGGCGCTTGTCTCCGGAAGGTGCCTGCCACCAAGAGGTTGACTTTGCACAGCACGTCCCAGGTCCTGGTGCTGGTGCTGAAGCGGTTCACACAGGTGAGCGGGGCCAAAAGGGCTCAGGAAGTGCGCTATCCCCAGTGCCTCGACCTGCAGCCCTACACGTCTGAGCGGAAGGCAGGGCCACTGGGCTACGTGCTCTATGCCGTGCTGGTGCACTCCGGGTGGAGCTGTGAGCGAGGACACTACTTTTCTTACGTGCGAGCGGGCAACGGCCAGTGGTATAAGATGGACGATGCCAAGGTGAGCTCCTGTGACGAGAGTGCTGCCCTGAGCCAGAGCGCCTACGTCCTCTTCTACTCCCGGGAGGGTGCGTGGCAAGCCGGTGCTGGGGGAGGGGCAGCGGCCCCCCTGCCGGCCGACCCCACACACCCCGGGGAACCTGACCCCGCCGGCCCCGGGGAGCCCGCGGGAGACGCCAGCGGCAGAGCTCCTGGGTCGCAGGTGTCCCCGGGGGACACAGAGGTCGAAGGAATCAGCTTAGAGCGGTGGAGACGCCTCCAAGAGCACAACCGGCCGAAGCCGGCCTTCGACCTCCGGAAGATCCAGTCGGCGCTGCCTGCCGGCGCAGTCGTGATTCACCAGTCCAAACACGGAGGAGGGAGAGACGGCAAGCTGCCTGGACAGGAGCACCACTGGCTCGACCGTCCCAGCGCGGACAGCCCGCCTCCGGGCCCGAGGAGCGTTGGCAACGGCCCTTGTGCCAGCGGGAGGGCCCGAGCGACCAAGAGGAAGAACAAGAAGCCGCGGCCATCTCTGGGGCTGTGGCGGTAGGTAGGCTCGGAGGCACATGCGTGCAGAAGCCCGCGCACACTCTGCGTGCGGCACGCCCTGTGTGACCCACCAAGAGTTCCGGCGAGGAGCCAGTTCCTCTCGGCGGTGTGGCTGGTGCAGCCTCCTGGAAAGAGGCGGGGCCTGCAGTGTGCCCGGGGCCACGCTGTTCACCTGGATCGTGCTGAGCTGCCGAGCTCTCGAGGGCTGCCTCTGCTGGCAAGTTCCTGGAGAGGATGGGGTGCGTGACGGGGTCTGAGCACGGTCCGAGGTCCTCGCGCTTCTGCGCGGGTGGGAGAGTCCTCTCTGGATGGGACTTTGGGTGTGGGTTTGCCTTTCTTTCCCCGTCTGCTTTCTCTGGCCGCACCGCTGGCCTCTGGTGAGTGACGCGCCAGGGAGACGCCTCCTAGTCTGCCCACAGCCAGCCGAGCAAGGAGACGATCTCCTGAGCCCTTCGGGGGCCGGGCCGGGAGGAGCGGGTGCGGGTCCGTGAATCGTGTCCTTCCGGCCGGTCAGGCTCTCGCAAACGCCCCAGACGTCGAGCAGGGTCCCGGGAGGAGATGGGCGACCAGGCTCTATGGGTGGAATATCCTTGGGAGGCGTAGTGCTACTTGGGAAAGGGACTTCCGGCAGGAATGACGCGGGGATCTGCTCGTCACCGGCGGGACGCTCGTGCGCAGAGATGCCTGGGGCTCCATTTCCGGTGCAAGGAGTCTGCTGCAGAACCTCCAAGTGCCAAACGGGAGAAGCGATTCACCGTGCCCCCAGCACCACCGCCAGCACCACCGGCACAAACACGACGGCCGAGGGGAGAAAGGCAACCCGTCGAGTCCCAAAGAAACTTCTCCACCAGCATGGCACAGGTGCCTAAGTGGAGATGGCTCATGCAACCGTCCATTTCTGAAAGCAAAGGTCCTCCCCGCACTGAGGAAAGACCCAAGCCTGCCCTAGATGGTGAGAGCAAGACAACTGGTCATCCGACTCTGCCCATCCTATCTGTCCGTCAGTTGTCTCGTCCTGCTTGGCCCCGGACAAACGCCGCTGGACGCGATGAGACGTGGCCGGCCTCCGAAGTGTCTGGGGCGGTGGGGAAACTGTCCTCTCCTAGCTGCTTTCCCGCCTGCCTCGTGATCCCGCGACCTGGTGGAGGGGTGCCTGAGGCCCCTTATCGATCCCCTCTAGCGGTTTCTTTCTTTCTCTTGGTTGCCGGCTTCAAACCCAAAACCCTCCATCCAAAGGTGGGCCTGGAATTTGCGATTTAGCATCTCAGACCTAGAGGGCCAACTGTGCCTCCTGAGCGCGCTCGTCGGCTTGGCAAGGAACAGAGAACTCTCCGCTGGCGTTTGCCCCCGCACGGTTACCTACAGCGCACCGTGCCCGCCACCCGTAGAGAGGAAAGAGAATGATGAGCAGTATCTTCCCCCAAGAACACGAACAAGCGTGCCCTGGACGAGGAAGTCGAGCCACCCACAGGCCGCCCTCATTATCACCACCAATCTTCCCCCGCCCCATGGCCTCAAATGGACTTACTGCTTGCCCCATCCACACCCTCTGGAGAAGAAGGAGAAGGAGAAGGAGAAGGAGGTGAAAAAGGAGAAGAATGGTGATTGGAATGTGTGGCAGAGTGAATGGGAAGATCGCCTGATGCTGGGGCAAATCCGCGCAAAAGAGAGACAGATGCTGGCTGATCTGGCTTCTCTGTGCCATGGGAAGGAGGCAAAAGGACAGCAGGGTTGTGAGCACGTGGGTCATAAAGCACAAAGCGGTATCGTCCTGGGATGGGACGGGGCAGCGGGAGGTGTGAGGGGGTGCAATAGGCTAAGGAAGAAAGTGGGGTGACGGCAATCTTTTCCTAGTAAGGATCAACGGAGTCAACACGTCAGCTATGGGAAACCCGTGGACTGTGGAACGCCCGTAGTGCTGGAAGGCAAGCATAATGTCCAGGATGGGAGAGCAGACAGACATACATGTCACACACCTAGAAGGAAACCCACAGTCACGCTCCTCCAGGAGGGACATCTTTTTATACCTTAATGGATAGTGCATTTTGAGCCCCTAAATTGAAAAGATGACTCTAGAAGTCAACTTGTGTAATTAAAGTAGAACAAGAGAGTGAAAAGAAGCAAAAAAATATGTAATAATAATAAAATGACCAGGAAGTACAAAGAAAATTAAAAAATGAACGAAATGGCAAAAAAAAGAAAAAAAGAAAAGAAAAGAAAGTAGAACAAGAAAGAAAAAGACAACTAAGATTGAAAAGGAGCTGAAGAAATGAATCCAAAGTTTCAGCGCGACTATGGCTTTCTGAAGGAGCTCGCCTTGGACCATGACCAACAGCCCCGAAGGGGGAAAAGCATATGTGCCACACTCGCGGCACCTTTTGGTGCTAGGACCCGGAACGCTAGAAGAGTGGCTAGTGAGAAAGCATAGAAATTGGAGTGGACCTCAGTGGAGGGCAAAGTTGAGGCAAGGCTTTATTGTTGTCCGGGGAGGGGCTGTCCTCAGGCAGGGGTCTGGGGTCGGGAGACCCCTCAAGGGGAGAGGGTAGGTGGGCAGACATATGTTCCCACAAGTGTGTTAGGATCTGAAGGGTGAGCCCACAGAATTCCTTCCCAGCCCGCTTGTGTGTGCTGAACGTGGAAGCCCTGCAGTGACTCTCTAGCGGGCAAGGCTGGAAGGCCAAAGGCCCCCCCGACTCATTTGCATCCTGAGCCCTTTGGTCCAGGGCCAGATCGGAAGTGCGTGTGGGGCTTCGTCATGGGGAATTCCCCGAGCAAAGTGTGGGCGGTGGGATGTCGGGAGTGGGAGTGAGCACGCCCTCGGCCGCCTCAGCCAATGAGGAGCTTGCGCGTGCGGGGGTGGGGCTGTGGGAAAGCCATCAAAGGCCCGAGGGGGCGGGGCCCAGGCCCTTTCTCGGAGAAGCACCTTCTGAGGGGAGGAGGCGTCGTCGTGCAGCTGCAGGTAGGAGATGGAGAGACTGGCGGGCCTTGTGTGCAGAGACCCGGGGGCTGCTTCTGCGCACGGGGGTGGTGCGTGTCCGTCTCCCTTCAACGTCTCACCCGGAGGGCAAGGTTGTCGGCCCAGCGCCGCCGGTGCGGATGCCCTTCGGGGACCCTCTGTCCCTGAGGGGCCGTCGCCGGCGCTTGGGCGGCCCCAGCGGGGTGACTTGGCTCCTGGGTCGGCAGAGCTGGCGCCTGGCCACCAAGTCGCCCTGAGTTGGAGGGGGCCGTGGGGGGTCGGGGCTGGGCTTCAGAATCTGGGGAACACCTGCTACATGAATGCAGCGCTGCAGTGTCTGAGCCACACGCCGCCCCTGGCCAGCTGGGTGGTGTCCCAGCAGCACGCCACCCTCTGTCCGGCCCGCACCTCCTGCACGCTCTGTGCCATGCGAGCTCACGTGACCTGAGCCCTCCTTCACCCGGGAGAAGTGATCCGGCCCCGCAAGGACCTGCTGGCGGGCTTCCACAGACACCAGCAGGAAGACGCCCACGAGTTTCTGATGTTCACTCTGAATGCCATGCAGCAAGGCTGCTTGAGTGCATCCCAGCCGTCGGGCCATCCCTCCGAGGACACCACCCTCATCCGTCAGATCTTCGGCGGGACCTGGAGGTCTCAGATCCAGTGTCTCCACTGCCTCGGTGTCTCGGACACGTTCGACCCTTATCTGGACGTCAGCCTGGATATCACGGCGGCTCAGAGTGTGGAGCAAGCTCTGAGAGAGCTGGTGAAGCCCGAGAAGCTGGACGCTGAAAATGCCTATGACTGTGGCGCTTGTCTCCGGAAGGTGCCTGCCACCAAGAGGTTGACTTTGCACAGCACGTCCCAGGTCCTGGTGCTGGTGCTGAAGCGGTTCACACAGGTGAGCGGGGCCAAAAGGGCTCAGGAAGTGCGCTATCCCCAGTGCCTCGACCTGCAGCCCTACACGTCTGAGCGGAAGGCAGGGCCACTGGGCTATGTGCTCTATGCCGTGCTGGTGCACTCCGGGTGGAGCTGTGAGCGAGGACACTACTTTTCTTACGTGCGAGCGGGCAACGGCCAGTGGTATAAGATGGACGATGCCAAGGTGAGCTCCTGTGACGAGAGTGCTGCCCTGAGCCAGAGCGCCTACGTCCTCTTCTACTCCCGGGAGGGTGCGTGGCAAGCCGGTGCTGGGGGAGGGGCAGCGGCCCCCCTGCCGGCCGACCCCACACACCCCGGGGAACCTGACCCCGCCGGCCCCGGGGAGCCCGCGGGAGACGCCAGCGACAGAGCTCCTGGGTCGCAGGTGTCCCCGGGGGACACAGAGGTCGAAGGAATCAGCTTAGAGCGGTGGAGACGCCTCCAAGAGCACAACCGGCCGAAGCCGGCCTTCGACCTCCGGAAGATCCAGTCGGCGCTGCCTGCCGGCGCAGTCGTGATTCACCAGTCCAAACACGGAGGAGGGAGAGACGGCAAGCTGCCTGGACAGGAGCACCACTGGCTCGACCGTCCCAGCACGGACAGCCCGCCTCCGGGCCCGAGGAGCGTTGGCAACGGCCCTTGTGCCAGCGGGAGGGCCTGAGCGACCAAGAGGAAGAACAAGAAGCCGCGGCCATCTCTGGGGCTGTGGCGGTAGGTAGGCTCGGAGACACATGCGTGCAGAAGCCCGCGCACACTCTGCGTGCGGCACGCCCTGTGTGACCCACCAAGAGTTCCGGCGAGGAGCCAGTTCCTCTCGGCGTTGAGGCTGGTGCAGCCTCCTGGAAAGAGGCGGGGCCTGCAGTGTGCCCGGGGCCACGCTGTTCACCTGGATCGTGCTGAGCTGCCGATCTCTCGAGGGCTGCCTCTGCTGGCAAGTTCCTGGAGAGGATGGGGTGCGTGACGGGGTCTGAGCACGGTCCGAGGTCCTCGCGCTTCTGCGCGGGTGGGAGAGTCCTCTCTGGATGGGACTTTGGGTGTGGGTTTGCCTTTCTTTCCCCGTCTGCTTTCTCTGGCCGCACCGCTGGCCTCTGGTGAGTGACGCGGCAGGGAGACGCCTCCCAGTCTGCCCACAGCCAGCCGAGCAAGGAGACGATCTCCTGAGCCCTTCGGGGGCCGGGCCGGGAGGAGCGGGTGCGGGTCCGTGAATCGTGTCCTTCCGGCCGGTCAGGCTCTCGCAAACGCCCCAGACGTCGAGCAGGGTCCCGGGAGGAGATGGGCGACCAGGCTCTATGGGTGGAATATCCTTGGGAGGCGTAGTGCTACTTGGGAAAGGGACTTCCGGCAGGAATGACGCGGGGATCTGCTCGTCACCGGCGGGACGCTCGTGCGCAGAGATGCCTGGGGCTCCATTTCCGGTGCAAGGAGTCTGCTGCAGAACCTCCAAGTGCCAAACGGGAGAAGCGATTCACCGTGCCCCCAGCACCACCGCCAGCACCACCGGCACAAACACGACGGCCGAGGGGAGAAAGGCAACCCGTCGAGTCCCAAAGAAACTTCTCCACCAGCATGGCACAGGTGCCTAAGTGGAGATGGCTCATGCAACCGTCCATTTGTGAAAGCAAAGGTCCTCCCCGCACTGAGGAAAGACCCAAGCCTGCCCTAGATGGTGAGAGCAAGACAACTGGTCATCCGACTCTGCCCATCCTATCTGTCCGTCAGTTGTCTCGTCCCGCTTGGCCCCGGACAAACGCCGCTGGACGCGACCGTGGCCGGCCTCCGAAGTGTCTGGGGCGGTGGGGAAACTGTCCTCTCCTAGCTGCTTTCCCGCCTGCCTCGTGATCCCGCGACCTGGTGGAGGGGTGCCTGAGGCCCCTTATCGATCCCCTCTAGCGGTTTCTTTCTTTCTCTTGGTTGCCGGCTTCAAACCCAAAACCCTCCATCCAAAGGTGGGCCTGGAATTTGCGATTTAGCATCTCAGACCTAGAGGGCCAACAGTGCCTCCTGAGCGTGCTCGTCGGCTTGGCAAGGAACAGAGAACTCTCCGCTGGCGTTTGCCCCCGCACGGTTACCTACAGCGCACCGTGCCCTCCACCCGTAGAGAGGAAAGAGAATGATGAGCAGTATCATCCCCCAAGAACACGAACAAGCGTGCCCTGGACGAGGATGTCGAGCCACCCACAGGCCGCCCTCATTATCACCACCAATCTTCCCCCGCCCCATGGCCTCAAATGGACTTACTGCTTGCCCCATCCACACCCTCTGGAGAAGAAGGAGAAGGAGAAGGAGAAGGAGGTGAAAAAGGAGAAGAATGGTGATTGGAATGTGTGGCAGAGGGAATGGGAAGGTCGCCTGATGCTGGGGCAAATCCGCGCAAAAGAGAGACAGATGCTGGCTGATCTGGCTTCTCTGTGCCATGGGAAGGAGGCAAAAGGACAGCAGGGTTGTGAGCACGTGGGTCATAAAGCACAAAGCGGTAGTGTCCTGGGATGGGACGGGGCAGCGGGAGGTGTTAGGGGGTGCAATAGGCTAAGGAAGAAAGTGGGGTGACGGCCAATGTTTCCTAGTAAGGATCAACGGAGTCAACACGTCAGCTATGGGAAACCCGTGGACTGTGGAACGCCCGTAGTGCTGGAAGGCAAGCATAATGTCCAGGGTGGGAGAGCAGACAGACATACATGTCACACACCAAGAAGGAAACCAACAGTCACGCTCCTCCAGGAGGGACATCTTTTTATACCTTAATGGATAGTGCATTGTGAGCCCCTAAATTGAAAAGATGACTCTAGAAGTCAACTTGTGTAATTAAAGTAGAACAAGAGAGTGAAAAGAAGCAAAAAAATATGTAATAGTAATAAAATGAGCAGGAAGTACAAAGAAAATTAAAAAATGAACGAAATGGCAAAAAAAAGAAAAAAAGAAAAGAAAAGAAAGTAGAACAAGAAAGGAAAAGACAACTAAGATTGAAAAGGAGCTGAAGAAATGAATCCAAAGTTTCAGCGCGACTATGGCTTTCTGAAGGAGCTCGCCTTGGACCATGACCAACAGCCCCGAAGGGGGAAAAGCATATGTGCCACACTCGCGGCACCTTTTGGTGCTAGGACCCGGAACGCTAGAAGAGTGGCTAGTGAGAAAGCATAGAAATTGGAGTGGACCTCAGTGGAGGGCAAAGTTGAGGCAAGGCTTTATTGTTGTCCGGGGAGGGGCTGTCCTCAGGCAGGGGTCTGGGGTCGGGAGACCCCTCAAGGGGAGAGGGTAGGTGGGCAGACATATGTTCCCACAAGTGTGTTAGGATCTGAAGGGTGAGCCCACAGAATTCCTTCCCAGCCCGCTTGTGTGTGCTGAACGTGGCAGCCCTGCAGTGACTCTCTAGCGGGCAAGGCTGGAAGGCCAAAGGCCCCCCCGACTCATTTGCATCCTGAGCCCATTGGTCCAGGGCCAGATCGGAAGTGCGTGTGGGGCTTCGTCATGGGGAATTCCCCGAGCAAAGTGTGGGCGGTGGGATGTCGGGAGTGGGAGTGAGCACGCCCTCGGCCGCCTCAGCCAATGAGGAGCTTGCGCGTGCGGGTGTGGGCCTTTGGGAAAGCCATCAAAGGCCCGAGGGGGCGGGGCCCAGGCCCTTTCTCGGAGAAGCACCTTCTGAGGGGCGGAGGCGTCGTCGTGCAGCTGCAGGTAGGAGATGGAGAGACTGGCGGGCCTTGTGTGCAGAGACCCGGGGGCTGCTTCTGCGCACGGGGGTGGTGCGTGTCCGTCTCCCTTCAACGTCTCACCCGGAGGGCAAGGTTGTCGGCCCAGCGCCGCCGGTGCGGATGCCCTTCGGGGACCCTCTGTCCCTGAGGGGCCGTCGCCGGCGCTTGGGCGGCCCCAGCGGGGTGACTTGGCTCCTGGGTCGGCAGAGCTGACGCCTGGCCACCAAGTCGCCCTGAGTTGGAGGGGGCCGTGGGGGGTCGGGGCTGGGCTTCAGAATCTGGGGAACACCTGCTACGTGAATGCAGCGCTGCAGTGTCTGAGCCACACGCCGCCCCTGGCCAGCTGGGTGGTGTCCCAGCAGCACGCCACCCTCTGTCCGGCCCGCACCTCCTGCACGCTCTGTGCCATGCGAGCTCACGTGACCCGAGCCCTCCTTCACCCGGGAGAGGTGATCCGGCCCCGCAAGGACCTGCTGGCGGGCTTCCACAGACACCAGCAGGAAGACGCCCACGAGTTTCTGATGTTCACTCTGAATGCCATGCAGCAAGGCTGCTTGAGTGCATCCCAGCCGTCGGGCCATCCCTCCGAGGACACCACCCTCATCCGTCAGATCTTCGGCGGGACCTGGAGGTCTCAGATCCAGTGTCTCCACTGCCTCGGTGTCTCGGACACGTTCGACCCTTATCTGGACGTCAGCCTGGATATCACGGCGGCTCAGAGTGTGGAGCAAGCTCTGAGAGAGCTGGTGAAGCCCGAGAAGCTGGACGCTGAAAATGCCTATGACTGTGGCGCTTGTCTCCGGAAGGTGCCTGCCACCAAGAGGTTGACTTTGCACAGCACGTCCCAGGTCCTGGTGCTGGTGCTGAAGCGGTTCACACAGGTGAGCGGGGCCAAAAGGGCTCAGGAAGTGCGCTATCCCCAGTGCCTCGACCTGCAGCCCTACACGTCTGAGCGGAAGGCAGGGCCACTGGGCTACGTGCTCTATGCCGTGCTGGTGCACTCCGGGTGGAGCTGTGAGCGAGGACACTACTTTTCTTACGTGCGAGCGGGCAACGGCCAGTGGTATAAGATGGACGATGCCAAGGTGAGCTCCTGTGACGAGAGTGCTGCCCTGAGCCAGAGCGCCTACGTCCTCTTCTACTCCCGGGAGGGTGCGTGGCAAGCCGGTGCTGGGGGAGGGGCAGCGGCCCCCCTGCCGGCCGACCCCACACACCCCGGGGAACCTGACCCCGCCGGCCCCGGGGAGCGCGCGGGAGACGCCAGCGGCAGAGCTCCTGGGTCGCAGGTGTCCCCGGGGGACACAGAGGTCGAAGGAATCAGCTTAGAGCGGTGGAGACGCCTCCAAGAGCACAACCGGCCGAAGCCGGCCTTCGACCTCCGGAAGATCCAGTCGGCGCTGCCTGCCGGCGCAGTCGTGATTCACCAGTCCAAACACGGAGGAGGGAGAGACGGCAAGCTGCCTGGACAGGAGCACCACTGGCTCGACCGTCCCAGCGCGGACAGCCCGCCTCCGGGCCCGAGGAGCGTTGGCAACGGCCCTTGTGCCAGCGGGAGGGCCCGAGCGACCAAGAGGAAGAACAAGAAGCCGCGGCCATCTCTGGGGCTGTGGCGGTAGGTAGGCTCGGAGGCACATGCGTGCAGAAGCCCGCGCACACTCTGCGTGCGGCACGCCCTGTGTGACCCACCAAGAGTTCCGGCGAGGAGCCAGTTCCTCTCGGCGGTGTGGCTGGTGCAGCCTCCTGGAAAGAGGCGGGGCCTGCAGTGTGCCCGGGGCCACGCTGTTCACCTGGATCGTGCTGAGCTGCCGAGCTCTCGAGGGCTGCCTCTGCTGGCAAGTTCCTGGAGAGGATGGGGTGCGTGACGGGGTCTGAGCACGGTCCGAGGTCCTCGCGCTTCTGCGCGGGTGGGAGAGTCCTCTCTGGATGGGACTTTGGGTGTGGGTTTGCCTTTCTTTCCCCGTCTGCTTTCTCTGGCCGCACCGCTGGCCTCTGGTGAGTGACGCGCCAGGGAGACGCCTCCCAGTCTGCCCACAGCCAGCCGAGCAAGGAGACGATCTCCTGAGCCCTTCGGGGGCCGGGCCGGGAGGAGCGGGTGCGGGTCCGTGAATCGTGTCCTTCCGGCCGGTCAGGCTCTCGCAAACGCCCCAGACGTCGAGCAGGGTCCCGGGAGGAGATGGGCGACCAGGCTCTATGGGTGGAATATCCTTGGGAGGCGTAGTGCTACTTGGGAAAGGGACTTCCGGCAGGAATGACGCGGGGATCTGCTCGTCACCGGCGGGACGCTCGTGCGCAGAGATGCCTGGGGCTCCATTTCCGGTGCAAGGAGTCTGCTGCAGAACCTCCAAGTGCCAAACGGGAGAAGCGATTCACCGTGCCCCCAGCACCACCGCCAGCACCACCGGCACAAACACGACGGCCGAGGGGAGAAAGGCAACCCGTCGAGTCCCAAAGAAACTTCTCCACCAGCATGGCACAGGTGCCTAAGTGGAGATGGCTCATGCAACCGTCCATTTCTGAAAGCAAAGGTCCTCCCCGCACTGAGGAAAGACCCAAGCCTGCCCTAGATGGTGAGAGCAAGACAACTGGTCATCCGACTCTGCCCATCCTATCTGTCCGTCAGTTGTCTCGTCCTGCTTGGCCCCGGACAAACGCCGCTGGACGCGATGAGACGTGGCCGGCCTCCGAAGTGTCTGGGGCGGTGGGGAAACTGTCCTCTCCTAGCTGCTTTCCCGCCTGCCTCGTGATCCCGCGACCTGGTGGAGGGGTGCCTGAGGCCCCTTATCGATCCCCTCTAGCGGTTTCTTTCTTTCTCTTGGTTGCCGGCTTCAAACCCAAAACCCTCCATCCAAAGGTGGGCCTGGAATTTGCGATTTAGCATCTCAGACCTAGAGGGCCAACTGTGCCTCCTGAGCGCGCTCGTCGGCTTGGCAAGGAACAGAGAACTCTCCGCTGGCGTTTGCCCCCGCACGGTTACCTACAGCGCACCGTGCCCGCCACCCGTAGAGAGGAAAGAGAATGATGAGCAGTATCTTCCCCCAAGAACACGAACAAGCGTGCCCTGGACGAGGAAGTCGAGCCACCCACAGGCCGCCCTCATTATCACCACCAATCTTCCCCCGCCCCATGGCCTCAAATGGACTTACTGCTTGCCCCATCCACACCCTCTGGAGAAGAAGGAGAAGGAGAAGGAGAAGGAGGTGAAAAAGGAGAAGAATGGTGATTGGAATGTGTGGCAGAGTGAATGGGAAGGTCGCCTGATGCTGGGGCAAATCCGCGCAAAAGAGAGACAGATGCTGGCTGATCTGGCTTCTCTGTGCCATGGGAAGGAGGCAAAAGGACAGCAGGGTTGTGAGCACGTGGGTCATAAAGCACAAAGCGGTATCGTCCTGGGATGGGACGGGGCAGCGGGAGGTGTGAGGGGGTGCAATAGGCTAAGGAAGAAAGTGGGGTGACGGCAATCTTTTCCTAGTAAGGATCAACGGAGTCAACACGTCAGCTATGGGAAACCCGTGGACTGTGGAACGCCCGTAGTGCTGGAAGGCAAGCATAATGTCCAGGGTGGGAGAGCAGACAGACATACATGTCACACACCAAGAAGGAAACCAACAGTCACGCTCCTCCAGGAGGGACATCTTTTTATACCTTAATGGATAGTGCATTTTGAGCCCCTAAATTGAAAAGATGACTCTAGAAGTCAACTTGTGTAATTAAAGTAGAACAAGAGAGTGAAAAGAAGCAAAAAAATATGTAATAATAATAAAATGACCAGGAAGTACAAAGAAAATTAAAAAATGAACGAAATGGCAAAAAAAAGAAAAAAAGAAAAGAAAAGAAAGTAGAACAAGAAAGAAAAAGACAACTAAGATTGAAAAGGAGCTGAAGAAATGAATCCAAAGTTTCAGCGCGACTATGGCTTTCTGAAGGAGCTCGCCTTGGACCATGACCAACAGCCCCGAAGGGGGAAAAGCATATGTGCCACACTCGCGGCACCTTTTGGTGCTAGGACCCGGAACGCTAGAAGAGTGGCTAGTGAGAAAGCATAGAAATTGGAGTGGACCTCAGTGGAGGGCAAAGTTGAGGCAAGGCTTTATTGTTGTCCGGGGAGGGGCTGTCCTCAGGCAGGGGTCTGGGGTCGGGAGACCCCTCAAGGGGAGAGGGTAGGTGGGCAGACATATGTTCCCACAAGTGTGTTAGGATCTGAAGGGTGAGCCCACAGAATTCCTTCCCAGCCCGCTTGTGTGTGCTGAACGTGGAAGCCCTGCAGTGACTCTCTAGCGGGCAAGGCTGGAAGGCCAAAGGCCCCCCCGACTCATTTGCATCCTGAGCCCTTTGGTCCAGGGCCAGATCGGAAGTGCGTGTGGGGCTTCGTCATGGGGAATTCCCCGAGCAAAGTGTGGGCGGTGGGATGTCGGGAGTGGGAGTGAGCACGCCCTCGGCCGCCTCAGCCAATGAGGAGCTTGCGCGTGCGGGGGTGGGGCTGTGGGAAAGCCATCAAAGGCCCGAGGGGGCGGGGCCCAGGCCCTTTCTCGGAGAAGCACCTTCTGAGGGGCGGAGGCGTCGTCGTGCAGCTGCAGGTAGGAGATGGAGAGACTGGCGGGCCTTGTGTGCAGAGACCCGGGGGCTGCTTCTGCGCACGGGGGTGGTGCGTGTCCGTCTCCCTTCAACGTCTCACCCGGAGGGCAAGGTTGTCGGCCCAGCGCCGCCGGTGCGGATGCCCTTCGGGGACCCTCTGTCCCTGAGGGGCCGTCGCCGGCGCTTGGGCGGCCCCAGCGGGGTGACTTGGCTCCTGGGTCGGCAGAGCTGGCGCCTGGCCACCAAGTCGCCCTGAGTTGGAGGGGGCCGTGGGGGGTCGGGGCTGGGCTTCAGAATCTGGGGAACACCTGCTACGTGAATGCAGCGCTGCAGTGTCTGAGCCACACGCCGCCCCTGGCCAGCTGGGTGGTGTCCCAGCAGCACGCCACCCTCTGTCCGGCCCGCACCTCCTGCACGCTCTGTGCCATGCGAGCTCACGTGACCCGAGCCCTCCTTCACCCGGGAGAGGTGATCCGGCCCCGCAAGGACCTGCTGGCGGGCTTCCAGAGACACCAGCAGGAAGACGCCCACGAGTTTCTGATGTTCACTCTGAATGCCATGCAGCAAGGCTGCTTGAGTGCATCCCAGCCGTCGGGCCATCCCTCCGAGGACACCACCCTCATCCGTCAGATCTTCGGCGGGACCTGGAGGTCTCAGATCCAGTGTCTCCACTGCCTCGGTGTCTCGGACACGTTCGACCCTTATCTGGACGTCAGCCTGGATATCACGGCGGCTCAGAGTGTGGAGCAAGCTCTGAGAGAGCTGGTGAAGCCCGAGAAGCTGGACGCTGAAAATGCCTATGACTGTGGCGCTTGTCTCCGGAAGGTGCCTGCCACCAAGAGGTTGACTTTGCACAGCACGTCCCAGGTCCTGGTGCTGGTGCTGAAGCGGTTCACACAGGTGAGCGGGGCCAAAAGGGCTCAGGAAGTGCGCTATCCCCAGTGCCTCGACCTGCAGCCCTACACGTCTGAGCGGAAGGCAGGGCCACTGGGCTACGTGCTCTATGCCGTGCTGGTGCACTCCGGGTGGAGCTGTGAGCGAGGACACTACTTTTCTTACGTGCGAGCGGGCAACGGCCAGTGGTATAAGATGGACGATGCCAAGGTGAGCTCCTGTGACGAGAGTGCTGCCCTGAGCCAGAGCGCCTACGTCCTCTTCTACTCCCGGGAGGGTGCGTGGCAAGCCGGTGCTGGGGGAGGGGCAGCGGCCCCCCTGCCGGCCGACACCACACACCCCGAGGAACCTGACCCCGCCGGCCCCGGGGAGCCCGCGGGAGACGCCAGCGGCAGAGCTCCTGGGTCGCAGGTGTCCCCGGGGGACACAGAGGTCGAAGGAATCAGCTTAGAGCGGTGGAGACGCCTCCAAGAGCACAACCGGCCGAAGCCGGCCTTCGACCTCCGGAAGATCCAGTCGGCGCTGCCTGCCGGCGCAGTCGTGATTCACCAGTCCAAACACGGAGGAGGGAGAGACGGCAAGCTGCCTGGACAGGAGCACCACTGGCTCGACCGTCCCAGCACGGACAGCCCGCCTCCGGGCCCGAGGAACGTTGGCAACGGCCCTTGTGCCAGCGGGAGGGCCCGAGCGACCAAGAGGAAGAACAAGAAGCCGCGGCCATCTCTGGGGCTGTGGCGGTAGGTAGGCTCGGAGGCACATGCGTGCAGAAGCCCGCACACACTCTGCGTGCGGCACGCCCTGTGTGACCCACCAAGAGTTCCGGCGAGGAGCCAGTTCCTCTCGGCGGTGTGGCTGGTGCAGCCTCCTGGAAAGAGGCGGGGCCTGCAGTGTGCCCGGGGCCACGCTGTTCACCTGGATCGTGCTGAGCTGCCGAGCTCTCGAGGGCTGCCTCTGCTGGCAAGTTCCTGGAGAGGATGGGGTGCGTGACGGGGTCTGAGCACGGTCCGAGGTCCTCGCGCTTCTGCGCGGGTGGGAGAGTCCTCTCTGGATGAGACTTTGGGTGTGGGTTTGCCTTTCTTTCCCCGTCTGCTTTCTCTGGCCGCACCGCTGGCCTCTGGTGAGTGATGCGGCAGGGAGACGCCTCCCAGTCTGCCCACAGCCAGCCGAGCAAGGAGACGATCTCCTGAGCCCTTCGGGGGCCGGGCCGGGAGGAGCGGGTGCGGGTCCGTGAATCGTGTCCTTCCGGCCGGTCAGGCTCTCGCAAACGCCCCAGACGTCGAGCAGGGTCCCGGGAGGAGATGGGCGACCAGGCTCTATGGGTGGAATATCCTTGGGAGGCGTAGTGCTACTTGGGAAAGGGACTTCCGGCAGGAATGACGCGGGGATCTGCTCGTCACCGGCGGGACGCTCGTGCGCAGAGATGCCTGGGGCTCCATTTCCGGTGCAAGGAGTCTGCTGCAGAACCTCCAAGTGCCAAACGGGAGAAGCGATTCACCGTGCCCCCAGCACCACCGCCAGCACCACCGGCACAAACACGACGGCCGAGGGGAGAAAGGCAACCCGTCGAGTCCCAAAGAAACTTCTCCACCAGCATGGCACAGGTGCCTAAGTGGAGATGGCTCATGCAACCGTCCATTTCTGAAAGCAAAGGTCCTCCCCGCACTGAGGAGAGACCCAAGCCTGCCCTAGATGGTGAGAGCAAGACAACTGGTCATCCGACTCTGCCCATCCTATCTGTCCGTCAGTTGTCTCGTCCCGCTTGGCCCCGGACAAACGCCGCTGGACGCGATGAGACGTGGCCGGCCTCCGAAGTGTCTGGGGAGGTGGGGAAACTGTCCTCTCCTAGCTGCTTTCCCGCCTGCCTCGTGATCCCGCGACCTGGTGGAGGGGTGCCTGAGGCCCCTTATCGATCCCCTCTAGCGGTTTCTTTCTTTCTCTTGGTTGTCGGCTTCAAACCCAAAACCCTCCATCCAAAGGTGGGCCTGGAATTTGCGATTTAGCATCTCAGACCTAGAGGGCCAACTGTGCCTCCTGAGCGCGCTCGTCGGCTTGGCAAGGAACAGAGAACTCTCCGCTGGCGTTTGCCCCCGCACGGTTACCTACAGCGCACCGTGCCCTCCACCCGTAGAGAGGAAAGAGAATGATGAGCAGTATCTTCCCCCAAGAACACGAACAAGCGTGCCCTGGACGAGGAAGTCGAGCCACCCACAGGCTGCCCTCATTATCACCACCAATCTTCCCCCGCCCCATGGCCTCAAATGGACTTACTGCTTGCCCCATCCACACCCTCTGGAGAAGAAGGAGAAGGAGAAGGAGAAGGAGGTGAAAAAGGAGAAGAATGGTGATTGGAATGTGTGGCAGAGGGAATGGGAAGGTCGCCTGATGCTGGGGCAAATCCGCGCAAACGAGAGACAGATGCTGGCTGATCTGGCTTCTCTGTGCCATGGGAAGGAGGCAAAAGGACAGCAGGGTTGTGAGCACGTGGGTCATAAAGCACAAAGCGGTAGCGTCCTGGGATGGGACGGGGCAGCGGGAGGTGTGAGGGGGTGCAATAGGCTAAGGAAGAAAGTGGGGTGACGGCCATCTTTTCCTAGTAAGGATCAACGGAGTCAACACGTCAGCTATGGGAAACCCGTGGACTGTGGAACGCCCGTAGTGCTGGAAGGCAAGCATAATGTCCAGGATGGGAGAGCAGACAGACATACATGTCACACACCAAGAAGGAAACCAACAGTCACGCTCCTCCAGGAGGGACATCTTTTTATACCTTAATGGATAGTGCATTTTGAGCCCCTAAATTGAAAAGATGACTCTAGAAGTCAACTTGTGTAATTAAAGTAGAACAAGAGAGTGAAAAGAAGCAAAAATTATGTAATAATAATAAAATGAGCAGGAAGTACAAAGAAAATTAAAAAATGAACGAAATGGCAAAAAAAAGAAAAAAAGAAGAGAAAAGAAAGTAGAACAAGAAAGAAAAAGACAACTAAGATTGAAAAGGAGTTGAAGAAATGAATCCAAAGTTTCAGCACGACTATGGCTTTCTGAAGGAGCTCGCCTTGGACCATGACCAACAGCCCCGAAGGGAGAAAAGCATATGTGCCACACTCGCGGCACCTTTTGGTGCTAGGACCCGGAACGCTAGAAGAGTGGCTAGTGAGAAAGCATAGAAATTGGAGTGGACCTCAGTGGAGGGCAAAGTTGAGGCAAGGCTTTATTGTTGTCCGGGGAGGGGCTGTCCTCAGGCAGGGGTCTGGGGTCGGGAGACCCCTCAAGGGGAGAGGGTAGGTGGGCAGACATATGTTCCCACAAGTGTGTTAGGATCTGAAGGGTGAGCCCACAGAATTCCTTCCCAGCCCGCTTGTGTGTGCTGAACGTGGAAGCCCTGCAGTGACTCTCTAGCGGGCAAGGCTGGAAGGCCAAAGGCCCCCCCGACTCATTTGCATCCTGAGCCCTTTGGTCCAGGGCCAGATCGGAAGTGCGTGTGGGGCTTCGTCATGGGGAATTCCCCGAGCAAAGTGTGGGCGGTGGGATGTCGGGAGTGGGAGTGAGCACGCCCTCGGCCGCCTCAGCCAATGAGGAGCTTGCGCGTGCGGGGGTGGGGCTGTGGGAAAGCCATCAAAGGCCCGAGGGGGCGGGGCCCAGGCCCTTTCTCGGAGAAGCACCTTCTGAGGGGCGGAGGCGTCGTCGTGCAGCTGCAGGTAGGAGATGGAGAGACTGGCGGGCCTTGTGTGCAGAGACCCGGGGGCTGCTTCTGCGCACGGGGGTGGTGCGTGTCCGTCTCCCTTCAACGTCTCACCCGGAGGGCAAGGTTGTCGGCCCAGCGCCGCCGGTGCGGATGCCCTTCGGGGACCCTCTGTCCCTGAGGGGCCGTCGCCGGCGCTTGGGCGGCCCCAGCGGGGTGACTTGGCTCCTGGGTCGGCAGAGCTGGCGCCTGGCCACCAAGTCGCCCTGAGTTGGAGGGGGCCGTGGGGGGTCGGGGCTGGGCTTCAGAATCTGGGGAACACCTGCTACGTGAATGCAGCGCTGCAGTGTCTGAGCCACACGCCGCCCCTGGCCAGCTGGGTGGTGTCCCAGCAGCACGCCACCCTCTGTCCCGCCCGCACCTCCTGCACGCTCTGTGCCATGCGAGCTCACGTGACCCGAGCCCTCCTTCACCCGGGAGAGGTGATCCGGCCCCGCAAGGACCTGCTGGCGGGCTTCCACAGACACCAGCAGGAAGACGCCCACGAGTTTCTGATGTTCACTCTGAATGCCATGCAGCAAGGCTGCTTGAGTGCATCCCAGCCGTCGGGCCATCCCTCCGAGGACACCACCCTCATCCGTCAGATCTTCGGCGGGACCTGGAGGTCTCAGATCCAGTGTCTCCACTGCCTCGGTGTCTCGGACACGTTCGACCCTTATCTGGACGTCAGCCTGGATATCACGGCGGCTCAGAGTGTGGAGCAAGCTCTGAGAGAGCTGGTGAAGCCCGAGAAGCTGGACGCTGAAAATGCCTATGACTGTGGCGCTTGTCTCCGGAAGGTGCCTGCCACCAAGAGGTTGACTTTGCACAGCACGTCCCAGGTCCTGGTGCTGGTGCTGAAGCGGTTCACACAGGTGAGCGGGGCCAAAAGGGCTCAGGAAGTGCGCTATCCCCAGTGCCTCGACCTGCAGCCCTACACGTCTGAGCGGAAGGCAGGGCCACTGGGCTACGTGCTCTATGCCGTGCTGGTGCACTCCGGGTGGAGCTGTGAGCGAGGACACTACTTTTCTTACGTGCGAGCGGGCAACGGCCAGTGGTATAAGATGGACGATGCCAAGGTGAGCTCCTGTGACGAGAGTGCTGCCCTGAGCCAGAGCGCCTACGTCCTCTTCTACTCCCGGGAGGGTGCGTGGCAAGCCGGTGCTGGGGGAGGGGCAGCGGCCCCCCTGCCGGCCGACCCCACACACCCCGGGGAACCTGACCCCGCCGGCCCCGGGGAGCCCGCGGGAGACGCCAGCGGCAGAGCTCCTGGGTCGCAGGTGTCCCCGGGGGACACAGAGGTCGAAGGAATCAGCTTAGAGCGGTGGAGACGCCTTCAAGAGCACAACCGGCCGAAGCCGGCCTTCGACCTCCGGAAGATTCAGTCGGCGCTGCCTGCCGGCGCAGTCGTGATTCACCAGTCCAAACACGGAGGAGGGAGAGACGGCAAGCTGCCTGGACAGGAGCACCACTGGCTCGACCGTCCCAGCACGGACAGCCCGCCTCCGGGCCCGAAGAGCGTTGGCAACGGCCCTTGTGCCAGCGGGAGGGCCTGAGCGACCAAGAGGAAGAACAAGAAGCCGCGGCCATCTCTGGGGCTGTGGCGGTAGGTAGGCTCGGAGGCACATGCGTGCAGAAGCCCGCGCACACTCTGCGTGCGGCACGCCCTGTGTGACCCACCAAGAGTTCCGGCGAGGAGCCAGTTCCTCTCGGCGGTGTGGCTGGTGCAGCCTCCTGGAAAGAGGCGGGGCCTGCAGTGTGCCCGGGGCCACGCTGTTCACCTGGATCGTGCTGAGCTGCCGAGCTCTCGAGGGCTGCCTCTGCTGGCAAGTTCCTGGAGAGGATGGGGTGCGTGACGGGGTCTGAGCACGGTCCGAGGTCCTCGCGCTTCTGCGCGGGTGGGAGAGTCCCCTCTGGATGGGACTTTGGGTGTGGGTTTGCCTTTCTTTCCCCGTCTGCTTTCTCTGGCCGCACCGCTGGCCTCTGGTGAGTGACGCGGCAGGGAGACGCCTCCCAGTCTGCCCACAGCCAGCCGAGCAAGGAGACGATCTCCTGAGCCCTTCGGGGGCCGGGCCGGGAGGAGCGGGTGCGGGTCCGTGAATCGTGTCCTTCCGGCCGGTCAGGCTCTCGCAAACGCCCCAGACGTCGAGCAGGGTCCCGGGAGGAGATGGGCGACCAGGCTCTATGGGTGGAATATCCTTGGGAGGCGTAGTGCTACTTGGGAAAGGGACTTCCGGCAGGAATGACGCGGGGATCTGCTCGTCACCGGCGGGACGCTCGTGCGCACAGATGCCTGGGGCTCCATTTCCGGTGCAAGGAGTCTGCTGCAGAACCTCCAAGTGCCAAATGGGAGAAGCGATTCACCGTGCCCCCAGCACCACCGCCAGCACCACCGGCACAAACACGACGGCCGAGGGGAGAAAGGCAACCCGTCGAGTCCCAAAGAAACTTCTCCACCAGCATGGCACAGGTGCCTAAGTGGAGATGGCTCATGCAACCGTCCATTTGTGAAAGCAAAGGTCCTCCCCACACTGAGGAAAGACCCAAGCCTGCCCTAGATGGTGAGAGCAAGACAACTGGTCATCCGACTCTGCCCATCCTATCTGTCCGTCAGTTGTCTCGTCCCGCTTGGCCCCGGACAAACGCCGCTGGACGCGATGAGACGTGGCCGGCCTCCGAAGTGTCTGGGGCGGTGGGGAAACTGTCCTCTCCTAGCTGCTTTCCCGCTTGCCTCGTGATCCCGCGACCTGGTGGAGGGGTGCCTGAGGCCCCTTATCGATCCCCTCTAGCGGTTTCATTCTTTCTCTTGGTTGCCGGCTTCAAACCCAAAACCCTCCATCCAAAGGTGGGCCTGGAATTTGCGATTTAGCATCTCAGACCTAGAGGGCCAACTGTGCCTCCTGAGCGCGCTCGTCGGCTTGGCAAGGAACAGAGAACTCTT
Source organism: Muntiacus reevesi (assembly GCF_963930625.1). Taxonomy (NCBI): domain Eukaryota; kingdom Metazoa; phylum Chordata; class Mammalia; order Artiodactyla; family Cervidae; genus Muntiacus; species Muntiacus reevesi. The sequence goes on from NC_089254.1 coordinate 113,522,154, forward strand.
CGCTGGCGTTTGCCCCCGCACGGTTACCTACAGCGCACCGTGCCCTCCACCCGTAGAGAGGAAAGAGAATGATGAGCAGCATCTTCCCCCAAGAACACGAACAAGCGTGCCCTGGACGAGGAAGTCGAGCCACCCACAGGCTGCCCTCATTATCACCACCAATCTTCCCCCGCCCCATGGCCTCAAATGGACTTACTGCTTGCCCCATCCACACCCTCTGGAGAAGAAGGAGAAGGAGAAGGAGAAGGAGGTGAAAAAGGAGAAGAATGGTGATTGGAATGTGTGGCAGAGGGAATGGGAAGGTCGCCTGATGCTGGGGCAAATCCGCGCAAAAGAGAGACAGATGCTGGCTGATCTGGCTTCTCTGTGCCATGGGAAGGAGGCAAAAGGACAGCAGGGTTGTGAGCACGTGGGTCATAAAGCACAAAGCGGTAGCGTCCTGGGATGGGACGGGGCAGCGGGAGGTGTGAGGGGGTGCAATAGGCTAAGGAAGAAAGTGGGGTGACGGCCATCGTTTCCTAGTAAGGATCAACGGAGTCAATACGTCAGCTATGGGAAACCCGTGGACTGTGGAACGCCCGTAGTGCTGGAAGGCAAGCATAATGTCCAGGATGGGAGAGCAGACAGACATACATGTCACACACCAAGAAGGAAACCAACAGTCACGCTCCTCCAGGAGGGACATCTTTTTATACCTTAATGGATAGTGCATTTTGAGCCCCTAAATTGAAAAGATGACTCTAGAAGTCAACTTGTGTAATTAAAGTAGAACAAGAGAGTGAAAAGAAGCAAAAAAATATGTAATAATAATAAAATGAGCAGGAAGTACAAAGAAAATTAAAAAATGAACGAAATGGCAAAAAAAAGAAAAAAAGAAAAGAAAAGAAAGTAGAACAAGAAAGGAAAAGACAACTAAGATTGAAAAGGAGCTGAAGAAATGAATCCAAAGTTTCAGCGCGACTATGGCTTTCTGAAGGAGCTCGCCTTGGACCATGACCAACAGCCCCGAAGGGGGAAAAGCATATGTGCCACATTCGCGGCACCTTTTGGTGCTAGGACCCGGAACGCTAGAAGAGTGGCTAGTGAGAAAGCATAGAAATTGGAGTGTACCTCAGTGGAGGGCAAAGTTGAGGCAAGGCTTTATTGTTGTCCGGGGAGGGGCTGTCCTCAGGCAGGGGTCTGGGGTCGGGAGACCCCTCAAGGGGAGAGGGTAGGTGGGCAGACATATGTTCCCACAAGTGTGTTAGGATCTGAAGGGTGAGCCCACAGAATTCCTTCCCAGCCCGCTTGTGTGTGCTGAACGTGGAAGCCCTGCAGTGACTCTCTAGCGGGCAAGGCTGGAAGGCCAAAGGCCCCCCCGATTCATTTGCATCCTGAGCCATTTGGTCCAGGGCCAGATCGGAAGTGCGTGTGGGGCTTCGTCATGGGGAATTCCCCGAGCAAAGTGTGGGCGGTGGGATGTCGGGAGTGGGAGTGAGCACGCCCTCGGCCGCCTCAGCCAATGAGGAGCTTGCGCGTGCGGGGGTGGGGCTGTGGGAAAGCCATCAAAGGCCCGAGGGGGCGGGGCCCAGGCCCTTTCTCGGAGAAGCACCTTCTGAGGGGCGGAGGCGTCGTCGTGCAGCTGCAGGTAGGAGATGGAGAGACTGGCGGGCCTTGTGTGCAGAGACCCGGGGGCTGCTTCTGCGCACGGGGGTGGTGCGTGTCCGTCTCCCTTCAACGTCTCACCCGGAGGGCAAGGTTGTCGGCCCAGCGCCGCCGGTGCGGATGCCCTTCGGGGACCCTCTGTCCCTGAGGGGCCGTCGCCGGCGCTTGGGCGGCCCCAGCGGGGTGACTTGGCTCCTGGGTCGGCAGAGCTGACGCCTGGCCACCAAGTCGCCCTGAGTTGGAGGGGGCCGTGGGGGGTCGGGGCTGGGCTTCAGAATCTGGGGAACACCTGCTACGTGAATGCAGCGCTGCAGTGTCTGAGCCACATGCCGCCCCTGGCCAGCTGGGTGGTGTCCCAGCAGCACGCCACCCTCTGTCCGGCCCGCACCTCCTGCACGCTCTGTGCCATGCGAGCTCACGTGACCCGAGCCCTCCTTCACCCGGGAGAGGTGATCCGGCCCCGCAAGGACCTGCTGGCGGGCTTCCACAGACACCAGCAGGAAGACGCCCACGAGTTTCTGATGTTCACTCTGAATGCCATGCAGCAAGGCTGCTTGAGTGCATCCCAGCCGTCGGGCCATCCCTCCGAGGACACCACCCTCATCCGTCAGATCTTCGGCGGGACCTGGAGGTCTCAGATCCAGTGTCTCCACTGCCTCGGTGTCTCGGACACGTTCGACCCTTATCTGGACATCAGCCTGGATATCAAGGCGGCTCAGAGTGTGGAGCAAGCTCTGAGAGAGCTGGTGAAGCCCGAGAAGCTGGACGCTGAAAATGCCTATGACTGTGGCGCTTGTCTCCGGAAGGTGCCTGCCACCAAGAGGTTGACTTTGCACAGCACGTCCCAGGTCCTGGTGCTGGTGCTGAAGCGGTTCACACAGGTGAGCGGGGACAAAAGGGCTCAGGAAGTGCGCTATCCCCAGTGCCTCGACCTGCAGCCCTACACGTCTGAGCGGAAGGCAGGGCCACTGGGCTACGTGCTCTATGCCGTGCTGGTGCACTCCGGGTGGAGCTGTGAGCGAGGACACTACTTTTCTTACGTGCGAGCGGGCAACGGCCAGTGGTATAAGATGGACGATGCCAAGGTGAGCTCCTGTGACGAGAGTGCTGCCCTGAGCCAGAGCGCCTACGTCCTCTTCTACTCCCGGGAGGGTGCGTGGCAAGCCGGTGCTGGGGGAGGGGCAGCGGCCCCCCTGCCGGCCGACCCCACACACCCCGGGGAACCTGACCCCGCCGGCCCCGGGGAGCCCGCGGGAGACGCCAGCGGCAGAGCTCCTGGGTCGCAGGTGTCCCCGGGGGACACAGAGGTCGAAGGAATCAGCTTAGAGCGGTGGAGACGCCTCCAAGAGCACAACCGGCCGAAGCCGGCCTTCGATCTCCGGAAGATCCAGTCGGCGCTGCCTGCCGGCGCAGTCGTGATTCACCAGTCCAAACACGGAGGAGGGAGAGACGGCAAGCTGCCTGGACAGGAGCACCACTGGCTCGACCGTCCCAGCACGGACAGCCCGCCTCCGGGCCCGAAGAGCGTTGGCAACGGCCCTTGTGCCAGCGGGAGGGCCCGAGCGACCAAGAGGAAGAACAAGAAGCCGCGGCCATCTCTGGGGCTGTGGCGGTAGGTAGGCTCGGAGGCACATGCGTGCAGAAGCCCGCGCACACTCTGTGCGGCACGCCCTGTGTGACCCACCAAGAGTTCCGGCGAGGAGCCAGTTCCTCTCGGCGGTGTGGCTGGTGCAGCCTCCTGGAAAGAGGCGGGGCCTGCAGTGTGCCCGGGGCCACGCTGTTCACCTGGATCGTGCTGAGCTGCCGAGCTCTCGAGGGCTGCCTCTGCTGGCAAGTTCCTGGAGAGGATGGGGTGCGTGACGGGGTCTGAGCACGGTCCGAGGTCCTCGCGCTTCTGCGCGGGTGGGAGAGTCCTCTCTGGATGGGACTTTGGGTGTGGGTTTGCCTTTCTTTCCCCGTCTGCTTTCTCTGGCCGCACCGCTGGCCTCTGGTGAGTGACGCGGCAGGGAGACGCCTCCCAGTCTGCCCACAGCCAGCCGAGCAAGGAGACGATCTCCTGAGCCCTTCGGGGGCCAGGAGGAGCGGGTGCGGGTCCGTGAATCGTGTCCTTCCGGCCGGTCAGGCTCTCGCAAACGCCCCAGACGTCGAGCAGGGTCCCGGGAGGAGATGGGCGACCAGGCTCTATGGGTGGAATATCCTTGGGAGGCGTAGTGCTACTTGGGAAAGGGACTTCCGGCAGGAATGACGCGGGGATCTGCTCGTCACCGGCGGGACGCTCGTGCGCAGAGATGCCTGGGGCTCCATTTCCGGTGCAAGGAGTCTGCTGCAGAACCTCCAAGTGCCAAACGGGAGAAGCGATTCACCGTGCCCCCAGCACCACCGCCAGCACCACCGGCACAAACACGACGGCCGAGGGGAGAAAGGCAACCCGTCGAGTCCCAAAGAAACTTCTCCACCAGCATGGCACAGGTGCCTAAGTGGAGATGGCTCATGCAACCGTCCATTTGTGAAAGCAAAGGTCCTCCCCGCACTGAGGAAAGACCCAAGCCTGCCCTAGATGGTGAGAGCAAGACAACTGGTCATCCGACTCTGCCCATCCTATCTGTCCGTCAGTTGTCTCGTCCCGCTTGGCCCCGGACAAACGCCGCTGGACGCGATGAGACGTGGCCGGCCTCCGAAGTGTCTGGGGCGGTGGGGAAACTGTCCTCTCCTAGCTGCTTTCCCGCCTGCCTCGTGATCCCGCGACCTGGTGGAGGGGTGCCTGAGGCCCCTTATCGATCCCCTCTAGCGGTTTCATTCTTTCTCTTGGTTGCCGGCTTCAAACCCAAAACCCTCCATCCAAAGGTGGGCCTGGAATTTGTGATTTAGCATCTCAGACCTAGAGGGCCAACTGTGCCTCCTGAGCGCGCTCGTCGGCTTGGCAAGGAACAGAGAACTCTCCGCTGGCGTTTGCCCCCGCACGGTTACCTACAGCGCACCGTGCCCTCCACCCGTAGAGAGGAAAGAGAATGATGAGCAGCATCTTCCCCCAAGAACACGAACAAGCGTGCCCTGGACGAGGAAGTCGAGCCACCCACAGGCCGCCCTCATTATCACCACCAATCTTCCCCCGCCCCATGGCCTCAAATGGACTTACTGCTTGCCCCATCCACACCCTCTGGAGAAGAAGGAGAAGGAGAAGGAGAAGGAGGTGAAAAAGGAGAAGAATGGTGATTGGAATGTGTGGCAGAGGGAATGGGAAGGTCGCCTGATGCTGGGGCAAATCCGCGCAAAAGAGAGACAGATGCTGGCTGATCTGGCTTCTCTGTGCCATGGGAAGGAGGCAAAAGGACAGCAGGGTTGTGAGCACGTGGGTCATAAAGCACAAAGCGGTAGCGTCCTGGGATGGGACGGGGCAGCGGGAGGTGTGAGGGGGTGCAATAGGCTAAGGAAGAAAGTGGGGTGACGGCCATCTTTTCCTAGTAAGGATCAACGGAGTCAACACGTCAGCTATGGGAAACCCGTGGACTGTGGAACGCCCGTAGTGCTGGAAGGCAAGCATAATGTCCAGGGTGGGAGAGCAGACAGACATACATGTCACACACCAAGAAGGAAACCAACAGTCACGCTCCTCCAGGAGGGACATCTTTTTATACCTTAATGGATAGTGCATTTTGAGCCCCTAAATTGAAAAGATGACTCTAGAAGTCAACTTGTGTAATTAAAGTAGAACAAGACAGTGAAAAGAAGCAAAAAAATATGTAATAATAATAAAATGAGCAGGAAGTACAAAGAAAATTAAAAAATGAACGAAATGGCAAAAAAAAGAAAAAAAGAAAAGAAAAGAAAGTAGAACAAGAAAGAAAAAGACAACTAAGATTGAAAAGGAGCTGAAGAAATGAATCCAAAGTTTCAGCGCGACTATGGCTTTCTGAAGGAGCTCGCCTTGGACCATGACCAACAGCCCCGAAGGGGGAAAAGCATATGTGCCACACTCGCGGCACCTTTTGGTGCTAGGACCCGGAACGCTAGAAGAGTGGCTAGTGAGAAAGCATAGAAATTGGAGTGGACCTCAGTGGAGGGCAAAGTTGAGGCAAGGCTTTATTGTTGTCCGGGGAGGGGCTGTCCTCAGGCAGGGGTCTGGGGTCGGGAGACCCCTCAAGGGGAGAGGGTAGGTGGGCAGACATATGTTCCCACAAGTGTGTTAGGATCTGAAGGGTGAGCCCACAGAATTCCTTCCCAGCCCGCTTGTGTGTGCTGAACGTGGAAGCCCTGCAGTGACTCTCTAGCGGGCAAGGCTGGAAGGCCAAAGGCCCCCCCGACTCATTTGCATCCTGAGCCCTTTGGTCCAGGGCCAGATCGGAAGTGCGTGTGGGGCTTCGTCATGGGGAATTCCCCGAGCAAAGTGTGGGCGGTGGGATGTCGGGAGTGGGAGTGAGCACGCCCTCGGCCGCCTCAGCCAATGAGGAGCTTGCGCGTGCGGGGGTGGGGCTGTGGGAAAGCCATCAAAGGCCCGAGGGGGCGGGGCCCAGGCCCTTTCTCTGAGAAGCACCTTCTGAGGGGCGGAGGCGTCGTCGTGCAGCTGCAGGTAGGAGATGGAGAGACTGGCGGGCCTTGTGTGCAGAGACCCCGGGGCTGCTTCTGCGCACGGGGGTGGTGCGTGTCCGTCTCCCTTCAACGTCTCACCCGGAGGGCAAGGTTGTCGGCCCAGCGCCGCCGGTGCGGATGCCCTTCGGGGACCCTCTGTCCCTGAGGGGCCGTCGCCGGCGCTTGGGCGGCCCCAGCGGGGTGACTTGGCTCCTGGGTCGGCAGAGCTGGCGCCTGGCCACCAAGTCGCCCTGAGTTGGAGGGGGCCGTGGGGGGTCGGGGCTGGGCTTCAGAATCTGGGGAACACCTGCTACGTGAATGCAGCGCTGCAGTGTCTGAGCCACACGCCGCCCCTGGCCAGCTGGGTGGTGTCCCAGCAGCACGCCACCCTCTGTCCGGCCCGCACCTCCTGCACGCTCTGTGCCATGCGAGCTCACGTGACCCGAGCCCTCCTTCACCCGGGAGAGGTGATCCGGCCCCGCAAGGACCTGCTGGCGGGCTTCCACAGACACCAGCAGGAAGACGCCCACGAGTTTCTGATGTTCACTCTGAATGCCATGCAGCAAGGCTGCTTGAGTGCATCCCAGCCGTCGGGCCATCCCTCCGAGGACACCACCCTCATCCGTCAGATCTTCGGCGGGACCTGGAGGTCTCAGATCCAGTGTCTCCACTGCCTCGGTGTCTCGGACACGTTCGACCCTTATCTGGACGTCAGCCTGGATATCACGGCGGCTCAGAGTGTGGAGCAAGCTCTGAGAGAGCTGGTGAAGCCCGAGAAGCTGGACGCTGAAAATGCCTATGACTGTGGCGCTTGTCTCCGGAAGGTGCCTGCCACCAAGAGGTTGACTTTGCACAGCACGTCCCAGGTCCTGGTGCTGGTGCTGAAGCGGTTCACACAGGTGAGCGGGGCCAAAAGGGCTCAGGAAGTGCGCTATCCCCAGTGCCTCGACCTGCAGCCCTACACGTCTGAGCGGAAGGCAGGGCCACTGGGCTACGTGCTCTATGCCGTGCTGGTGCACTCCGGGTGGAGCTGTGAGCGAGGACACTACTTTTCTTACGTGCGAGCGGGCAACGGCCAGTGGTATAAGATGGACGATGCCAAGGTGAGCTCCTGTGACGAGAGTGCTGCCCTGAGCCAGAGCGCCTACGTCCTCTTCTACTCCCGGGAGGGTGCGTGGCAAGCCGGTGCTGGGGGAGGGGCAGCGGCCCCCCTGCCGGCCGACCCCACACACCCCGGGGAACCTGACCCCGCCGGCCCCGGGGAGCCCGCGGGAGACGCCAGCGGCAGAGCTCCTGGGTCGCAGGTGTCCCCGGGGGACACAGAGGTCGAAGGAATCAGCTTAGAGCGGTGGAGACGCCTCCAAGAGCACAACCGGCCAAAGCCGGCCTTCGACCTCCGGAAGATCCAGTCGGCGCTGCCTGCCGGCGCAGTCGTGATTCACCAGTCCAAACACGGAGGAGGGAGAGACGGCAAGCTGCCTGGACAGGAGCACCACTGGCTCGACCGTCCCAGCACGGACAGCCCGCCTCCGGGCCCGAGGAGCGTTGGCAACGGCCCTTGTGCCAGCGGGAGGGCCCGAGCGACCAAGAGGAAGAACAAGAAGCCGCGGCCATCTCTGGGGCTGTGGCGGTAGGTAGGCTCGGAGGCACATGCGTGCAGAAGCCCGCGCACACTCTGCGTGCGGCACGCCCTGTGTGACCCACCAAGAGTTCCGGCGAGGAGCCAGTTCCTCTCGGCGGTGTGGCTGGTGCAGCCTCCTGGAAAGAGGCGGGGCCTGCAGTGTGCCCGGGGCCACGCTGTTCACCTGGATCGTGCTGAGCTGCCGAGCTCTCGAGGGCTGCCTCTGCTGGCAAGTTCCTGGAGATGATGGGGTGCGTGACGGGGTCTGAGCACGGTCCGAGGTCCTCGCGCTTCTGCGCGGGTGGGAGAGTCCTCTCTGGATGGGACTTTGGGTGTGGGTTTGCCTTTCTTTCCCAGTCTGCTTTCTCTGGCCGCACCGCTGGCCTCTGGTGAGTGACGCGGCAGGGAGACGCCTCCCAGTCTGCCCACAGCCAGCCGAGCAAGGAGACGATCTCCTGAGCCCTTCGGGGGCCGGGAGGAGCGGGTGCGGGTCCGTGAATCGTGTCCTTCCGGCCGGTCAGGCTCTCGCAAACGCCCCAGACGTCGAGCAGGGTCCCGGGAGGAGATGGGCGACCAGGCTCTATGGGTGGAATATCCTTGGGAGGCGTAGTGCTACTTGGGAAAGGGACTTCCGGCAGGAATGACGCGGGGATCTGCTCGTCACCGGCGGGACGCTCGTGCGCAGAGATGCCTGGGGCTCCATTTCCGGTGCAAGGAGTCTGCTGCAGAACCTCCAAGTGCCAAACGGGAGAAGCGATTCACCGTGCCCCCAGCACCACCGCCAGCACCACCGGCACAAACACGACGGCCGAGGGGAGAAAGGCAACCCGTCGAGTCCCAAAGAAACTTCTCCACCAGCATGGCACAGGTGCCTAAGTGGAGATGGCTCATGCAACCGTCCATTTCTGAAATCAAAGGTCCTCCCCGCACTGAGGAAAGACCCAAGCCTGCCCTAGATGGTGAGAGCAAGACAACTGGTCATCCGACTCTGCCCATCCTATCTGTCCGTCAGTTGTCTCGTCCCGCTTGGCCCCGGACAAACGCCGCTGGACGCGATGAGACGTGGCCGGCCTCCGAAGTGTCTGGGGCGGTGGGGAAACTGTCCTCTCCTAGCTGCTTTCCCGCCTGCCTCGTGATCCCGCGACCTGGTGGAGGGGTGCCTGAGGCCCCTTATCGATCCCCTCTAGCGGTTTCTTTCTTTCTCTTGGTTGCCGGCTTCAAACCCAAAACCCTCCATCCAAAGGTGGGCCTGGAATTTGCGATTTAGCATCTCAGACCTAGAGGGCCAACTGTGCCTCCTGAGCGCGCTCGTCGGCTTGGCAAGGAACAGAGAACTCTCCGCTGGCGTTTGCCCCCGCACGGTTACCTACAGCGCACCGTGCCCTCCACCCGTAGAGAGGAAAAAGAATGATGAGCAGTATCTTCCCCCAAGAACACGAACAAGCGTGCCCTGGACGAGGAATTCGAGCCACCCACAGGCCGCCCTCATTATCACCACCAATCTTCCCCCGCCCCATGGCCTCAAATGGACTTACTGCTTGCCCCATCCACACCCTCTGGAGAAGAAGGAGAAGGAGAAGGAGAAGGAGGTGAAAAAGGAGAAGAATGGTGATTGGAATGTGTGGCAGAGGGAATGGGAAGGTCGCCTGATGCTGGGGCAAATCCGCGCAAAAGAGAGACAGATGCTGGCTGATCTGGCTTCTCTGTGCCATGGGAAGGAGGCAAAAGGACAGCAGGGTTGTGAGCACGTGGGTCATAAAGCACAAAGCGGTAGCGTCCTGGGATGGGACGGGGCAGCGGGAGGTGTGAGGGGTGCAATAGGCTAAGGAAGAAAGTGGGGTGACGGCCATCTTTTCCTAGTAAGGATCAACGGAGTCAACACGTCAGCTATGGGAAACCCGTGGACTGTGGAACGCCCGTAGTGCTGGAAGGCAAGCATAATGTCCAGGATGGGAGAGCAGACAGACATACATGTCACACACCAAGAAGGAAACCAACAGTCACGCTCCTCCAGGAGGGACATCTTTTTATACCTTAATGGATAGTGCATTTTGAGCCCCTAAATTGAAAAGATGACTCTAGAAGTCAACTTGTGTAATTAAAGTAGAACAAGAGAGTGAAAAGAAGCAAAAAAATATGTAATAATAATAAAATGAGCAGGAAGTACAAAGAAAATTAAAAAATGAACGAAATGGCAAAAAAAAGAAAAAAAGAAAAGAAAAGAAAGTAGAACAAGAAAGGAAAAGACAACTAAGATTGAAAAGGAGCTGAAGAAATGAATCCAAAGTTTCAGCGCGACTATGGCTTTCTGAAGGAGCTCGCCTTGGACCATGACCAACAGCCCCGAAGGGAGAAAAGCATATGGGCCACACTCGCGGCACCTTTTGGTGCTAGGACCCTGAACGCTAGAAGAGTGGCTAGTGAGAAAGCATAGAAATTGGAGTGAACCTCAGTGGAGGGCAAAGTTGAGGCAAGGCTTTATTGTTGTCCGGGGAGGGGCTGTCCTCAGGCAGGGGTCTGGGGTCGGGAGACCCCTCAAGGGGAGAGGGTAGGTGGGCAGACATATGTTCCCACAAGTGTGTTAGGATCTGAAGGGTGAGCCCACAGAATTCCTTCCCAGCCCGCTTGTGTGTGCTGAACGTGGAAGCCCTGCAGTGACTCTCTAGCGGGCAAGGCTGGAAGGCCAAAGGCCCCCCGACTCATTTGCATCCTGAGCCCTTTGGTCCAGGGCCAGATCGGAAGTGCATGAGGGACTTCGTCAGGGGAATTCCCCGAGGAAAGTGTGGGCGGTGGGATGTCGGGAGTGGGAGTGAGCACGCCCTCGGCCGCCTCAGCCAATGAGGAGCTTGCGCGTGCGGGGGTGGGGCTGTGGGAAAGCCATCAAAGGCCCGAGGGGGCGGGGCCCAGGCCCTTTCTCGGAGAAGCACCTTCTGAGGGGAGGAGGCGTCGTCGTGCAGCTGCAGGTAGGAGATGGAGAGACTGGCGGGCCTTGTGTGCAGAGACCCGGGGGCTGCTTCTGCGCACGGGGGTGGTGCGTGTCCGTCTCCCTTCAACGTCTCACCCGGAGGGCAAGGTTGTCGGCCCAGCGCCGCCAGTGCGGATGCCCTTCGGGGACCCTCTGTCCCTGAGGGGCCGTCGCCGGCGCTTGGGCGGCCCCAGCGGGGTGACTTGGCTCCTGGGTCGGCAGAGCTGACGCCTGGCCACCAAGTCGCCCTGAGTTGGAGGGGGCCGTGGGGGGTCGGGGCTGGGCTTCAGAATCTGGGGAACACCTGCTACGTGAATGCAGCGCTGCAGTGTCTGAGCCACACGCCGCCCCTGGCCAGCTGGGTGGTGTCTCAGCAGCACGCCACCCTCTGTCCGGCCCGCACCTCCTGCACGCTCTGTGCCATGCGAGCTCACGTGACCCGAGCCCTCCTTCACCCGGGAGAGGTGATCCGGCCCCGCAAGGACCTGCTGGCGGGCTTCCACAGACACCAGCAGGAAGACGCCCACGAGTTTCTGACGTTCACTCTGAATGCCATGCAGCAAGGCTGCTTGAGTGCATCCCAGCCGTCGGGCCATCCCTCCGAGGACACCACCCTCATCCGTCAGATCTTCGGCGGGACCTGGAGGTCTCAGATCCAGTGTCTCCACTGCCTCGGTGTCTCGGACACGTTCGACCCTTATCTGGACGTCAGCCTGGATATCACGGCGGCTCAGAGTGTGGAGCAAGCTCTGAGAGAGCTGGTGAAGCCCGAGAAGCTGGACGCTGAAAATGCCTATGACTGTGGCGCTTGTCTCCGGAAGGTGCCTGCCACCAAGAGGTTGACTTTGCACAGCACGTCCCAGGTCCTGGTGCTGGTGCTGAAGCGGTTCACACAGGTGAGCGGGGCCAAAAGGGCTCAGGAAGTGCGCTATCCCCAGTGCCTCGACCTGCAGCCCTACACGTCTGAGCGGAAGGCAGGGCCACTGGGCTACGTGCTCTATGCCGTGCTGGTGCACTCCGGGTGGAGCTGTGAGCGAGGACACTACTTTTCTTACGTGCGAGCGGGCAACGGCCAGTGGTATAAGATGGACGATGCCAAGGTGAGCTCCTGTGACGAGAGTGCTGCCCTGAGCCAGAGCGCCTACGTCCTCTTCTACTCCCGGGAGGGTGCGTGGCAAGCCGGTGCTGGGGGAGGGGCAGCGGCCCCCCTGCCGGCCGACCCCACACACCCCGGGGAACCTGACCCCGCCGGTCCCGGGGAGCCCGCGGGAGACGCCAGCGGCAGAGCTCCTGGGTCGCAGGTGTCCCCGGGGGACACAGAGGTCGAAGGAATCAGCTTAGAGCGGTGGAGACGCCTCCAAGAGCACAACCGGCCGAAGCCGGCCTTCGACCTCCGGAAGATCCAGTCGGCGCTGCCTGCCGGCGCAGTCGTGATTCACCAGTCCAAACACGGAGGAGGGAGAGACGGCAAGCTGCCTGGACAGGAGCACCACTGGCTCGACCGTCCCAGCGCGGACAGCCCGCCTCCGGGCCCGAGGAGCGTTGGCAACGGCCCTTGTGCCAGCGGGAGGGCCCGAGCGACCAAGAGGAAGAACAAGAAGCCGCGGCCATCTCTGGGGCTGTGGCGGTAGGTAGGCTCGGAGGCACATGCGTGCAGAAGCCCGCGCACACTCTGCGTGCGGCACGCCCTGTGTGACCCACCAAGAGTTCCGGCGAGGAGCGAGTTCCTCTCGGCGGTGTGGCTGGTGCAGCCTCCTGGAAAGAGGCGGGGCCTGCAGTGTGCCCGGGGCCACCTGGGTCGTGCTGAGCTGCCGAGCTCTCGAGGGCTGCCTCTGCTGGCAAGTACCTGGAGAGGATGGGGTGCGTGACCGGTTCTGAGCAAGGTCCCAGGGCCTCGCACCTCTGCGGGGCTGGGAGAGTCCTGTCTGGATGGGACTTTGGGTGTGGGTTTGCCTTTCTTTCCCCGTCTGCCTTCTCTGGCCCCACTGCTGGCCTCTGCTGAGTGACACGGCAGGGAGACGCCTCACAGTCTGCCCACAGCCAGCCAAGCAAGGAGACGATCTCCTGAGCCCTCTGGAGGGCAGGCGGAAGCAGGTGCAAGCCCGTGAATCGTCTCCCTCTGGCCGATCATGCTCTCGCAAACGCCCCAGACGTCGAGCAGGGTCCCGGGAGGAGATGGGCGACCAGGCTCTATGGGTGGAATGTGCTTGGGAGGCGTAGTGCTACTTGGGAAAGGGACCTCCGGCAGGAATGATGCGGGGATCTGTTCGTCACCGGCGGGCTCTCGTGCTCAGAGCTGCCTGGGGTTCCATTTCCGGTGCAAGGAGTCTGCTGCAGAACCTCCAAGTGCCAAACGGGAGAAGCAATTCACCGTGCCACGAGCACCACCGCCAGCACCACCGGCACAAACACGACGGCCAAGGGGAGAAAGGCAACCCATCGAGTCCCAAAGAAACTTCTCCACCAGCATGGCACAGGTGCCTAAGTGGAGATGGCTCATGCAACCGTCCATTTCTGAAAGCAAAGGTCCTCCCCGCACTTAGGAAAGACCCAAGCCTGCCCTAACTTGTGAGAGCAAGACAACTGGAAATCGGTCTCTGCCCATCCTAACTGTCAGTCAGTTGTCTCGTCCCGCTTGGCCCCGGACAAACGCCGCTTGACACCTTGAGATGCGGCCGTGTGCTGAAGTGTCTGGGGCGGTGGGGAACTGTCCTCTTCTAGCTGCTTTCCCGCCTGCCTCTTGATCCCGCGACCTGGTGGGGGGTGCCTGAGGACCCTTATTGGTCACCTCTTTCGGTTTCTTTCTTTCTCTTGGTTGCCGGCTTCAAACCCCAAACCCTCCATCAAATGGTGGACCTGGAATTTGTGATTAGCATCTCAGACCTAGACGGACAGCTGTGGCTCCTGACCGCCCTCGTACAAAAGAGAGCCAAATGCTGGCTGATCTGGCTTCTCTGTGCCATGGGAAGGAGGCAAAGGGACAGTAAGGTTGTGAGCACGTGGGTCATAAAGCACAAAGCGGTAGCGTCCTGGGATGGGATGGGGCAGTGGGAGGTGGGAGGGTGCAAGAGGCTAAGGAAAAAAGCGGGGTCACGGCCGTCTTTTCCTAGTAAGGGTCAACGGAGTCAACACGTCCACTATGGGAAAACCCGTGAACTGTGTAACACCCGTAGTGCTGGAAGGCAAGCATCCTGTCCAGGTCGGGAGAGCAGACAGACATACATGTCACACACCCAGAAGGAAACCAACAGTCATCCTCCTCCAGGAGGGAAATCTGCTTATTCATTAAGTTATAGTGCCTTTTGAGCCCCTAAATTGGAAAGATGACTCTAGAAGTCAACTACTGTAATTAAAATAGAAAAAGAGAATGAAAACAAGCAAAAAAAGAAAAGTGAATAGAAAATACAAAAAAAAAAAATTAAAAAATGAATGAAGAAGCCAAAAGAAAAAAAAAAAAGAAAAGAAAAGAAGAAGAAAGAAAGAAAAAGACAACTAAGATTGAGAAGAAGCTGAAGAAGTGAACCCAAAATTGCAGCGAGCCTCTGGCTTTCTGAAGGAGCTAGCGTTGGAACTTGACCTAAGGCCCTAAAGGGAGAAAAGCACATGTGCCACACTCCTGGCATCTTTTGGTGGTAGGACCCTGATCACGAGAAATGTGGATAGTGAGAAACCATAGAAATTGTAGATGAACTCAGTTGCAGAGCTACATTGACGCAAGTGTTTATGTATGATGTAATCAAATCCCTTGTGGTTACATAGTGGGGGAAACAAGCAAATTCAACGCATTTAGGTCTGATAGAGTGCGTGAAGAACTGTAGATGGATGTTCTTAAAATCTTACAGGAGACAGTGACCAAAACTCTCCCCCCATGAAAGTATTTATTGCCAGATGAGGTCCTACAAATAACTGAGAAAAGACCAGAAGTGAAAGGCAATGGAGAAAGGATAGATATACCCATCTGAATGCAGAGTTCCAAAGAATAGAAAGGAGAGAGAAGAGAATATTAAGTGAACAATGCAAAGAAATAGAGGAAAGCAATAAAATGGGAAAGAGAAGTGATATCATTGAAAAAATTGGAGATATGCACAATGTTATAGTTGTTAAGCCACATTTTATTTGGGGCAAATTGAGGACTGCAGCCCAGGAGACAGTACCTCAGATACCTCTGAGAGACTGCTCCAAAGAGGCAGTGGGGGAAGGTCACTATATAAGAGTTTGGTGAAGTGGAGTTCAGTGCAATCAAGCGTTTATTTCACAAAAGGTTTTCTGCTGGTCACGAGGAGTTGATGTCACCATGAAGGGATTTAGTGATTTTCTAGATATGAAGAAATGTAAGAATTAGGATAAAAAATCAGCTCCTGAAAATATCTGACTCTCTCAAAGACCTGTTCCACCAGTTTCCCTGGAGCTCAGAGTGCTTTGTTCTCCACCCCGAATTTCCCTCAATGGATGTTGAAGGCCATCCATTTCAGCAGGGCAGTGTTCAATCTCCGCCAAAGCAGCTGGCAAATTCCCTGTTGTAGTTCTGCTGCTGCTGCTAAGTCGCTTCAGTCGTGTCTGACTCTGTGTGACCCCAGAGACGGCAGCCCACCAGGCTCCTCTGTCCCTGTGATTCTCCAGACAAGAATAGCGGAGTCGGTTGCCATTTTTTTCTCCAATGCATGCAGGCATGCTAAGTCGCTTCAGTCGTGTCCGACTCTGTGCGAGCTCCTGGACAGCAGCCCACCAGGCTCCTCTGTCCAAGGATTACTCTAGGCAAGAATACTGGAGTGGGTTGCCACTTCCTTCTCCCCTTTTGTAGTTCAGCCTCTGGCAAATGCTCTTCACAAGTGCCAATTTGTAGTTGGCACAGATATCACATGGAGTAGTAGAGAAAATATTGAAAAAGTAAAACAGAGATGCATTAAAACTCACTGTTAGGTTTGTCAACCACAAATTGGCACTTGCAATGGTCACTTGCCATCTACCTCTACAAGGGTTAAATAATGTGCTGCTGTAACTGCTGATTTTCAATACCCCCTGAAAGGAGCTCAGGATGGAGAGCACAAATGAAGCCCTCAGTGCTATGGGGAAAACAGATGGAACAAGTCTTCAGAGAGATATTTTCAGGAATCAAGTTTATAAGGCCAACTCTAATGTCTCCTCATCTCTAGAAAAGTGCTAAAATCCTTCATTGTGGTTCATTTCCTAGAAGGGGAAATAAGATCCTACTTCAAGACTAAGACTGTGCCCCCAGTGCAGGGGGCCCAGGTTCCATCCCTGGTTAGGGAATTAGATCCCACTTGCCACAACTCAAATATCCCATGTGCCACAGATAAGTCCTGGCACAACCAAGTCAATAAATAAATAAAAAGACTGCTATTCCTTCCAGAACAAAAACACAGAATTCTGGCCCCAAACAGCTGAGATGCATATCAAAGGAATGATTTCAGTGAGCCCAGACTCTTGTATCTTCCCATAGAGAGAAATATGCTAAATTCGTTCACCTGAGATATTTGATTTTCTTTTAATTAACAAGAATCTTTGATGTTCTGACTACTTGCCCTTTGTTGCAAAACTTCTAAATAACCTGGCTCCTCTCTCTTCTCACAGCAGTTCCCTTAGGTTTTCTTGAGATGCTGCGTCCCTGTCTTGAAGTCCTAAAAATTCCTGCTAAATAAAACATAGCTCTAAACTTTTAGGTTGTGCATAATTTTTAAGCAAGGGCTTCACTGTCTTTAAAGGAATAAAATTATTTGTAATATTTGTAATATATACTTCTTAGGGGGCTTCTGTGATGGCTCAGATAGTAAAAAATCCACCTGCCAATGCAAGAGATTCAGGTTTGATCCCTGGGTCTGTTCAGGGAAGCACGCTGAATGAAACCACCCACCCTGGCCAGGCACCATAGTAACCATTTGCATGAGTTGTTTTATGACAGGAGGTCCTGGTAAGGAACACAGAACTAATAAGCCACCACCAACCGGAAGAGTTCAGGAAAGGTCAAAAGGAGACACCACGTGTCCCACCACCTCCCAGAATCCTCCTCTCTGACATCCATCTTGGCTGAGCAATGCGTGCACCTCCAGGAAGGACTCTGAGTCAGATGATTGGCTAAAGACAACCCGGAAACGAATCTCATCACCATAAAACCGAGACTGAGAGCCACGCAGCAGAGCAGTTCTCCCGGGTTCCCTCACCGCCTGCTCTCTGCCCGGGCGCCCTTTCCCAATATGATCTCTTCCTTCATCAGCACATGTGTCTCCTCGGACAATTCAGTTCCGAGTGTTAGACAAGAGCCCACTTTCGGGCCCTGGAAGGGGTCCCCCTTCCTGGAACAGGTGAGGAAGATCCGCTGGAGAAGGAAATGACAACTCACCAGATGATTCTTGCCTGGGAAATCTCATGGACAGAGGATCCTGGTGGGCTACAGTCCACGGGGTCGCAAAGAGTCAGACACAACTGAGTGACTTACAACAACATCTGCAACAACAACATCTGCTTAGACTTGCTCATGTCTTATCTATCACATCTGTCCATGGAGGATGCTTTATGTAGACCTGAGAAAATGTGTATTCTGGTTTCGTTGGATGGAATGTTCTTTATATGTCTCTTAATTCAATTTGGTCTAAAGTTTGGTTTAATTCCAACATATTCTTGATTTTCTGTTTGGATGATCTATCCATTGCTAAGAGTCACATGTTGAAAGCCCTTACATTTTTGTAATGTTGTCTATTTTTTTTCATATAGATCTGTTGTTATTTGCTTAAAATACTTAGGTGATCCAATGTTGTTTTATATATTTGCATATGTATACATGTGTGTGTGTGTGCACGTGTGCATGTATGTATACTTTTTGATGTATTAACTCCTTTGTCACATAATGGCCTC
This sequence comes from Muntiacus reevesi, assembly GCF_963930625.1. Classification (NCBI taxonomy): domain Eukaryota; kingdom Metazoa; phylum Chordata; class Mammalia; order Artiodactyla; family Cervidae; genus Muntiacus; species Muntiacus reevesi. The sequence continues at coordinate 113,539,820 of NC_089254.1, forward strand.
CTTTGATGTTTGCTATTGTTTCTTCTTAAAGTCTATTTTGTCTCATATAAGAATTACTATGCCCCCTTTCTTTCTGCTTTTATTCCTGTGAAATACCTTCATCTATTCCCTCACTTTGAACCTTTGTATCCCTAAAGCTGAAGTGAGTTTCTTGTAGATAGCATATCGTTTTTTATTTTTTTTAATCATCTATGTCTTTTTATTGGTGAACCCACTCTATTTGCATTTAGACTGGATATTGATACATAAGAACTGACTCCTGCCATCTGAGTGATTACTTTCTGGTGATTTTTTGTCTCCATTGATTCCTTTTCCCTTTGTATCTGCCTACTTTTGTAAATTGGAGTCTTTTCATCATGATATTGTTTCCCCTTTCTATATTTCTTGCATCTACTCTAAACTTTTACTGTGGTTTCCATGAAGCTTACAATAAAATCTTATACCTAAAACAGTTTGTCTTGTGCTGATTGCAGCCTCTCTTTATTAGCCAATAAAGTTCATCAACCATTTAACTCTTCCTCTGTAATGTTCTGATGTCACAGTTCTCTCTTTTATGCTCTTTGTTTGTTAATAAGGTATCTTAGCTGTAGTTACTTTTAATCATCTTTTCCTTGAACCTTTATACTTGAAGTTGTTAATGTACCGTTGTTCTAAGTAATTGGAATTAACTAAATCTGACTATATATTTTTACCTTACCTAGTGTGTTATATACTCTTGTGTGTGTTCATGTGTTACTTTGCATCTTTTTCATTCTGCTTGAACATCTCCAGCATTCTTTGCAAGGCAGGTCTGGTGGTAATGAGCTCCCTCGGCTTTTCTTTAAGAAAGCCTTTACTTTGCCATCATATCTGAAGGATCAGTTTGGTGAATAGAGTTTTGCTTGTTGGCAATTTTTATTGCTCTACCTTCTGAATATTTCATTTTACTGTCTCCTGGCATGTAGTTTTCTTCTGAGAAATCCACTAATATCCTCGTGGGGTTTCCTGTGTCAGTTACAGTCATCCCTTTAAGTAAAGCAGACATTCCTATTTTAGATAGGAAAATTTAATCAGTATTTTGTAACAACAGTAAGGAAAATTGTCATGGTCTGGGTCCCGGTTGGAAAAGAATTTCTTGACATGAGACACAATGAGTGGGAAATTAAGTTTCTTAGAGTGGGAGACACCATTGGAGCTGTGGGCCAGCTCAAGAGAGAGCCGTCGTTGAACAGGGGTCCTTAGCCCAATTTTATACCCGGGGTGCAGGGAGCAGGATGGGGTCTTGCCGGTCATTTGCTGATTGGATGAGGCACATCTCCTGGGGGTGAGGGGGAGGGCAGAGAGTAAGGCAAAGAACTTCTCCCTATGGGGTAGGAGGGGAGACAGGTTATATTGCTCACGAGGACCTGAAATCTGTTAATAATTTCAACATGGGGCAGGGAACGATGATAAGGGTCTGGTTTTCCATCCCTGCATTCCACTCCTCCTTGGTATTATCTGCTCTTCCGTTCTTGGATCACTACTTTCGTCCCTCTCTTTATTTTTAGGGCCAATTCTTGGCCCCTTTTGATACCCTGCTCACGTCTAACTATCTAATTATTTCCCTTCTCAGGCATTTGGGAACCCAGTCTCAAGGGAAAGTGGGCGATGACCACTTTGACTTCTTCAGGCTGTACAGGGGCGTCGTGCCTTTATGGAGGGAGATGAGAGGCCATGGAATGATAAGGCGACTTGTTTCAGCATTGTTTGGGTGTTGGCCAGGAATACTCTTGTCAAACTGTCACTTGGAGATTTGTTGTATTCTAGAAGAAACAAATTTAACAAGAAAGTTGGAGATACATGGCCCAAAGATTAAGAAGAGAAGTAGAAAGCTCCCGAGGAGCTAGCCAGGAGAACCAGGACTAGACATTGGTTCGTGACATTAGTGTTTCTCTAGGTACAAGAAGATGCAAGAAGTTGGTCTCATAAAAATCTTTGCCTGAAAACATCTGACTCTCTGAAGGCAGAGCACAGAGTGCCTTATTTCTTATCTCTATCCTGAACTCCTTTCAAGGGGGGGTTGAAGTTCAGCAGCTTGTAGTGGTCATAATGTAATCTTTGTAGAGACAGCAGGCAAGTGCCAACTTCCAGTCAGCAGGGTCCCTTCACCGCCACATATTTGACCATGCTTTGGGGGCATTTCATGACCTTTGTGTCCCGGGTCTAACGAAGATTCCATTGACAGGCCACTCTGTGCTGTTACTAGACCAGACCTTGCAAGCAGCAAGTCTCTGGACCATACCTGTCTTACTAGCCTCTTGGCCCAGGAGAATATTCCCTCTTGTTGCTTCTCCCCATATCTAGAATTACATTATTACAGTCATTGATCTCATATGGAACTGCATGCCGGCATTTTATCACAGGTCAGTCACAGATTTAGTAATATAAGAAACAATCTTCTGAAACAAGCGACATGGAAAATAATATAGCTAGCAGTTATTAGTAAGGTCACAAGCAGAATTTAAGTCAAGAAATTTCATTAGGTAGAGCCCAGTATATCCCAGGTCATCTGACATTGTTAAATGATTATAGCCAGGTGTTAATCTTCTGGTTGTACATCGTGGAGGATCTGACCTTTATCCAAAGATTAGTTACTGACATAAGCTTTCAAAAGAAACTTAGAGTGTCCATTTTAATAAATAAATTAATTAAATCTTTTGGCAATATAACATAACAACAAAGAACTATCTCAGAAGTGAGTTGTAGTAAACACAAACCCTAACTAACAAAACTGGAACTTAATATTAAGTGAAATACAATTTTTTCGTCATTGTGAGGGCATTAACCCAGTAGCCAGGGAAGGCTTTAACTCATCAAATAAAAATGAGGTTTGTCAGGGAGCCAGGAAAAGCCAAGCTGATGCCTTGGGGTTCCCATAGCCCTGACTCTTTGATTTACAGCTACTGTTCCTGCATTTTTAATTCCCCATTTTAGGAGTAGATTGTTGTCATGTTTTAAGGACATCAGAATAGCAAAGTCTCACAGTGAAGGGTTATTTTTTGTGGAAGCAGAATGAGCTTTTGCATGTTCCATAATCTTAAATAATGCTTATTTACTTTACCAAAGTAACAAAAGATTTTAAAAACAAATATAAATCACTTAAAGGCAAAGAAATTCATAATCTGCCTTTGAAAACCTCATTCTAAGAAAACTTTTTCTCTTAACATAGAGAGTAGACTAAATTCCAGTCTGTTACAAGGTTACCAGATAACAAACAAAATGTGTTTATTGGTTAATCTTAGAAATCTTTCCAATAAATCTTTAAGTAGCAGTATTCTGGCAAAGGCATCAGAATGAGATCAAGAAGGCATGTTTAAGATCTGATTAAATTGCAACTGACAAAGTAGCCTGGTCATTGCTGTGATATGTAACACTTTAATATGATAACTAGAATTATAACTGACAACATTTTACCAGGGCATATCAGATTTTCATGAATTTCACATAATTTCTAAGATATCTATATTAGTAACATCAACCAAACAATATAAACTGAAAAGATTCATCACTCCTCCAACAGTACTTTCCAGGTAATTTAACATGTCAAATGAGGTCAGGTAGTTTAATCTCTCTCTTTGGGTTGCCTCAGGGGCGCCCTGAAGCATCCCAAAGTTAGCTAGAAGTCAAATGATTTAGGAAATGTATTCAATAAATATCAAACGGGTTTATAACACTCAGTTGGATAGGATCACTATGAAACAATAGTTACTCAGCCAAAGTTAACAAAATATTTCAAAGGTAAACATATATTACTTCAGAGATAAAGACACTTAAAATCCATTATCAAAGGCAGATCAACATCTCAAGAAAACTTATGTTTATGCACAAATCTCTTCCTTTGGGGTCCACTTTCCTTAAAACCTTCTCATCAGGTTCTGTACCCATTACTATGTTCTCCCATCCTGAAACAGTCACCTGTAAGTCAGACCTACTTCCTTCTCCCTTCATAAAATATGATTTCAATCCTCATATCTTCTTTACTGAAAACACACAACCTACTTTCCTTAAGCAATCAAGAACTGACCTTTGTATTAGCATTCTATAGATGGGTAAACATAATTACCAGTGATAATTTCTAAAGAAAATTCTAGAGAACATCTCAGGATGGCATCAAACTTTATTCATTAATAGTCCAAAATCTCTAGTTTCTCTCTAAGAGGAAGTTAGTGTTCAGTAATGAATGTTTCAGAATCTTATTTTATTTGGAAATGACCTAGCTATTCAATAAACTTATCTCACTTAATTTAGCACACCCCTAGAAATTCAAGTTACCCCAATCTTCAGACTATTTTAGACAGACATTCCTAAAAAATAATTATTCTTAATAGTTTATCTAAAAGTTCATATCTCACTTACATTTGTTAGCAGTTTGTTTTTGTTTTTCTTTTTCTAGAGGTACTTTCCTTGTTGACAAACTTGTAACAGATATAACAATATTTAACTTAAAATAAACCTAGGCACAATGAAAATATTATGCTTAATGTTAATGACTCTTAGACATGTCTATATTAGATTAGCAAGCAAACATTAATACTAGATATTTAATATTGAATATGTTCCAGATCACGTGAATCTGATATTCATTTAGGTTAATTTCTCTTGTATTTAGAATTGTCTGATTTGTAAACACTTACTTTTCTTTGAGGTGAGGTGAAGTGATGTCGCTCAATCGTGTCTGACTCTTTGCGACCCCATGGACTGTAGCCTAACAGGCTCCTCTGTCCATGGGATTTTCCAGGCAAGACTACTGGAGTGGGTTGCCATTTCCTTCTCCAGGAGATCTTCCCGACCCAGGGATAGAACCCAGGTCTCCTGCATTGTAGGCAGATGCGTTATCATCTGAACCACCAGGGAAATGTGACCCTCAAATATATGGTCAGCTGACTTTCAACCAGCATCCTGAAGGGATAATCTTTTCAACAAGTGTGGTGGAACAACTAGAGAGCTGTTAAGTGAAACAAACCAACCAACTACCCCCGACCCTTACTTTAAGAATTTTCATTCTTCAACTTTTCTTTAGGCCAATTAAATTAGAACTCATTTACCATTTTGGCAATATTATTAAAATACAGAACAAAAGACACACACTGAGACATACATAAATCCAGACAGACAGAAATCTCATAGCTTTCCACTTGATATTTAAAATATCTCTTTGTCCCCTCCCCCCCCCCTCTTATTTTGAAGTTCTAATCTGCCCAAGGCTGGGGTCTTAGGCAAAGTGGGCTGTGTATTTCAGGGACATGGAAAGGGTTAATTTCAAGCTTTTCCCTAGGCAGGCTTTTTAACAAACTTGTTGTTTTTAATTGCATATGCAAAAAGAACTGGTTTTGCACTTCCCAAGAAAAAAATTTTCACTTTAACCTGTTTTCTCCAGAGTCTAAAGAATATCATGACCAGCCTGTGTCAGAAAGTCACCTTTCCTTTCTGTAGTCATAGTTTTATACCTAAATTTTAGTCCAAATAGTGCTCAAATTGACTCTTATATCAGGGGCATATTCGCTGATAAAAATCTTGGATTGTTCCTCTGGTGGGAAGGGAAGTGTTTATCCCATCAGAAGGATCTTAAAGGTTAAGGAAATTTGCAGGAGTGGGGGAAGCTTGGTCCTTCCCCACCCTGAGAAACAGAAGTAGTTACAAGGGAATTCTTTAGGATGTTCAGGGGTGGGGGAAGCTTGGTTCCCTCCCCACCTGAGAGATAAGCATAGTTTGAAGAGGATCTTTAGGATGTTAGGAGAGCTTTTGATCCTTCAGGCTTTTGAATATAGGAGAAAGACCTGGACCAAAGGGAACCTCAGAATCCTTTCCTAGAGATCATGTGGGTATGAAAGGTCGAGTAGGGGTCGTCTAGGAAACCTGATGGAGAGAGAGGGGGACAGGAGACAGGGAGGCAACAGGAAGACATGCGGCATGAATCCCTGAAATCCAGATTCCGACTGAGGGCCACGAAGGTCTGAACGTAAGGAAATTCTGAGTTCTCTCATTGCTTTTGGCCAAAGCTAGTGTGCCTTTCAGAGGCCATTTTTGGGGGTCCCCCATGGCTCAGGAGCAGCGCAGCGGCAATAGCGCAGGAGTATGGCCGAGAGGAACTACCCCACATCCAAGGTAAGGAGCAGCGGCTGCGCTTTGCTGGAGCAGCCATGAAAACATACTCCATGTCCAAGGTAAGAGAAACCCAAGTAAGACAGTAGGCTCAGAGAGAAGGCATCAGAGGGCAGACAGACTGAAACCACAATCAGAGACAACTAGCCAATCTGGTCACATGGACCACAGCCTCATCTATCTCAATGAAACTAAGGCATGCCGTGTGGGACCACCCAAGATGATCGGGTCATGGTGGAGAGGTCTGACAGAATGTGGTCCACTGGAGAAGGAATGGCAAACCACTTCAGTATTCTTTCCTTGAGAGCTCCATGAACAGTATGGAAAAGGCAAAAAGAGGACATTAAAGATGAACTCCCCAGGTTGGTAGGTGCTTGATATGTTACTGGAGATCAGTGGAGAAATAACTCCAGAAAGAACGAAGGGATAGAGCCAAAGCAAAAACAATGCCCAGTTGTGGATGGGGCCAGTCAAGAAGCAAGTTTTGATGCTGTAAAGCGCAATATTGCATAGGAATTTGGAATGTTAGGTCCGTAAATCAAGGCAAATTGGAAGTGGTCAAACAGGAAATGGTAAGAGTGAACATAGAGTTGGGCTATAAAAAAAGCTGAACACCGAAGAATTGATGCTTTTGAACTATGGTGTTGGAGAAGACTCTTGAGAGCCCCTTGGACTGCAAGGAGATCCAACCAGTCCATCCTAAAGGAGATCAGTCCTGGGTGTTCATTGGAAGGACTGATGTTGAAGCTGAAACTCCAATACTTTGGCACCTGATGTGAAGAGCTGACTCATTTGAAAAGACCCTGATGCTGGAAAGATTGAAGAGAGGAGGAGAAGGGGACGACAGAGTATGAGATGGTTGGGTCGCATCACCAACCCGATGGACATGAGTGTGAGCAAGCTCCAGGAGTTGGTGATGGACAGGGAGACCTGGTGTGCTGCAGTCCATGGGGTCATAAAGAGTCGGATACGACTGAGTGACTGAACTGAACTGAGCTTGTATTGGGGCCAGGCCTTCTGCAGGGCTAAATTTTCCAGGTTCTGAGAATGTAGCCGAGGGGTGAGTCTGAAAGAGGCTCCCGGGATGTCCCAGAGCCCATCTCAGCCTGCCTGCCATGGGGTAACGAGAGTCACCGGCTGACAGAACGGTGTCTCTTTTGTCCCAGCGATCTCCCCGCGCGATTAACGCACGAACATGGCCGGCCGACCCGACAGTCGCGCCCGACATTGAGAGGGGACCCCTGAGAACCGAGCAGCGGGGGCACCGTGTGACCCGGGCAGAGACAGCCAGGTTCCATACTTTGCACAAGTGCACGGGGAACTTTCTTCAAAGTTGACCATATGTTAGGCCAGAAAATAAGTCTACTATAAATAGACTCAAGTCATACAAAGGAACTTTTTCCTGTCACAAAGCAATGAAACTAAAAATTACTAGTAGAAGGAAAAGTGGGAAAATCCACAAGTATGCGAAGATTAAATACACTCTTAACTAACCAGTAGGCTAATAATAATAAAAAAAAAAAGAACTTAGAAAATACCTGGAGGCAAATAAAAATATAAACAGAACATACCAAAATGTATGGGATTCTGCAAAAACACCACCAACAATGAAGTGTAAAGCTGTTAATGCATACATTAAAAAGAAAGTTCAAATAAGCAACCTATCTTTACATCCAGGTAGAAAAGGGAGATCAAACCAAGCTCAAAGCTAGAAGGAGGAATGAAAATAGTAAAGATTAGCTCTCAGATAAATATACAGAAGAGGAAAACCAAAGAAATCGATTTTAAACAAAAGTTACCTCAAATAGGTTAAAAAAAGCAACAGATCTTTAGCTATATTGACTAAGTAAAAAGACAACTAAAATCAATAACAAATGAGGAAACATAACTGCTGATATGACAAAATAGAACAATAAGGGTGCATTCTAACCTAGATGAAATTGTGTTATTTATGCCTTAGTCTGTGGTATTTTATTCTGGCAACCCTAGCAAACTACCATAGCCTTATCCTGTTTCTTGCAAATAAAAGTTATGGAAATAGTCCCCAAACCCACAATGTTTATAAAGCATCTGAAAGGAGGAAAAGAGGAAAGGACAAATTACCTAGGGTGACAAAATTTTTTTCTTTGTTTCTTACCAAAGTTAAAATAAAATCGTCAAAACCACCAGAAAAGACTAATGAATAGACATTTTAGAGTTGGCAAACAACAGCCATGGTAAAACAAACCAGAAATTCATTCAGTTTGTAGAAATAGTAAAATAACATAGTAAAATAAAAACAGTAAAATGCATTTTATTCTTTGGAGGTTTTAAAAAATTCAATTTATTGAAATTTCCAAAGAGGTACATGATTCAATACAGGTACATGATTCAAGATACTGAAAATATACTTTGCCTTAATTTGTGCCTCCTTTCGTTTAGCCTGTTTGTCCTGGGCCATCTGCCCTCCACGGGTAGTATTTTGTTTCTTATGGATCCTTCTAGAGTTCCTTATAAGCAAACACAAAAATATATTTCTCCTTCATGCCCTAATTAAAAACACAATTAGTGGTATATTAAGCATGGTATTTTGTTACATGTTGTTTTATTTATTTGGCAATACCCTGGAAATTGTCCTGTAGCAGGAAATAATTTCCTGAATGAAAGTGCACTGAATGGATAATGTACTATTATAATACACTTTGCCCATCCACATTGGGATGAACAATGATATGCAACAACCTGTTTACATTACAAACAATGCTGCAATATATAACTTTGACCTGTGTTATTCTGCTGCTAGCAAACGTGTAGGATATATTTCTAAAGGATTTGTAACCTGGAGTATTTGTAACTGAGCGAGCATTTGATAAGATGCTACCAGTAAGGTCCTTCTGAGCCAGCAATGAGCCTTTCTCCTTAAACTGCAACTTCTCTATCACAGCACTGCTGCACCTGTGTTTAAAACTGCTTTCCAACGTATTCTAACCTTCAGAAACCCCCTACAGTCTTCCTCTTCATCAGCACTGCCCTTTATTCTCAGTGTGGTTACTACCTCACTGGGTACATGCCTGCTGTCTCCACTCTTCTCTGGGTCCATCACTGCTCAACTCACTCCATTAAAGCTGGAGCCAGTGTGGCCAGATAACTCGAGTGTAGAGAAATGGGTCATGGATGGTCTGAACCAGGGAGCCTGGTGCCCAGGAGAGAGGGAGGGACTGTAAAAGATGTAACTGGGGAGAAGGAACGGTGTATTAGGTTTTTATTCAGGTGAAGATACTACAGAGCCCAGCCATGGGAGCAGGAGTCTTGGTTGGAGATAAATCTTTGGGAATTTGTATCCAAACATCACAGCTGACATGGGAGGGGGGCACTCCAAAGGGAAGAGCATGTGAGTGAGTCTGCTGTGAACCTTCTGCGAGTGCTGGGGAGAGACACACACAGGGAAGGACGCAGCAGAGAAGCGGAAGGCAGCAGCAAGCATTCCGAAATGAAGGAGAGCATCATGGCCATAGGACGTGTCACAGAAGCACATGCCTCAGAAAGTGGGGGTAAATGGAAAGACGGATTAGAAGTCATTAATCCTGGCAAGTTGCTTCATGACCAGCGAAGGGCAGAATCAGACCATAGGATACAGAAAGACAGATAAAAATTGGTAGGTAAAATCCATTCATGTTCACGTTGAGATTTTGTTAAGATGGTTTTCTAAGGAGCATAGAAATATAATCTCAGATGGAAATCCCAGGATCACAGGCTGCCAGCACTGAGCTAGGCCCTGACCCTGCCCCGCCCCCCGCCCTCCGCCCTCCCCCCTCCCCCCTCCTCCCCTTCACCATGCATGCCTCACTCATGTCAACTGAGCCAACATGTGTTTCTACCCTCCAAGTTGGTGCCCATCTCAGCGCCTTTGTACTTGCTCTTCCCTCTGCCTAGAATGCCGTTGTCCTAGAGCTTAAAGTGGTTGCTGTTTTCTGCTCATCTGGTTGGCAGCTCAGGTATTCACCTCTCACATGAGCATTCTTGGACCACCCCATCTAATGCTGGTGTTTCCCCTTTACCATCCCATGTGATCCTGATTTTTTCCATCATTGTTGTTTAGTCACTAAGTCATGTCTGACTCTTGCGACCCCATGGACTGCAGCCTGCCAGGCTCCTCTATCCATGGGATTTCCCAAGCAGGAATAGTCGAGTGGGTTGCCATTTCCTTCTCCAGGGGATCTTCCTGACTCAGAGATTGAACCCATGTCTCCTGCTTGGCAGGTGGATTCTTTACCACTGAGTCACCTGGAAAGCTCAGTTTTTTCCTTACAATGCTAATCAAAACTTTCCCCCCAATTAAAATTTTTATTTATAAGAGTCTGTGTACTCTAGAAAGTCACATGAGGTCAGGGTCCCTATGTATTCATTTATTAATGTGCCTCCAGTAATTACAATTCTCCGTTGATAAGTATTTTTTGAGTAATGAATGCAAGAGTCTTAAAGTCCCTTTAATTCAAATCCATGGATTAGAAATGAGAAGTGAGCTGCCAGTGTCACACAGGCAGTCAACTCAAACCAATCCAGAGATAGTGAACTTCACACTTTACAGCAGAATGAACTGCTAGTGACTGAAAAAGAAGATGGACACTGGGATTCAGAAAAAAAGAAAAAAATTCTCCACAATATAACCTGTGGAAAATTTAGTGTGACTTATTAGACCAGCAGATCTTATTATGAAAAAGAGGAGGAAAAACTGCCTCAGTGATTTGATAGTACCTGAAGGATTGAAATTCAGAGACTTCTAAGACCTACCCAGGATTTATTGGCATAACGTTCTTCTAGGGGGGCAAAAAAGCCATCTAAGTGTGTCTCCTGATATTTCATTTTATTTTAACATGTTCATGAGCAAAACAAAGAATATGAAACAAAAGACACCTTCAAGCATGTGTGGCTAGGCGATTTTAAACTATTGATTCAAAAGTATAATTTTCTCTTAAAATGTGATTTTTGCTTCCAAATACAGAATGTCTGGACTTCCTCACCTACTACTGGTAATTAGAAAGCTGAATAAAATACATGAAATGAGCCTTGAGTCACAATGCTTGGCCAGAGACAACCTGGAAACCAACGCATCACCGTAAAACCTGAGACTGCACGTCACATGGCAGAGTCCCCTTGGGTTTCCTTTCAGTTTCAGTTCAGTCGTGCAGTCGTGTCCGACTCTTTGCGACCCCATGAACCGCAGCACACCAGGCCTCCCTGTCCATCACCAACTCACCCTGCTGCTACCCTCCTGAGCACCTCTTCCCAAGCAAGTCTCCTGCTTTGTCAGCATTGTGAACCCACTCTAGGGCCCTGGAAAGGGTTCCCTTTCTGCAACGATCAGAGGAACAGTGTCTAGACTTCCTCACCTACCATTGGGAATTAGAAAGTTGAACAAAATACATTAAACAAGTGTTCTCACACCCTGAACAGCAGGCAGTGTTAGGGTTCCAGGGCTAGGTGCCTCGAGTGAAGCTGGACACACATGTCAACCTGAGGACTCCGCAGCTCTCTGCCTTCAGGCAGTTTTCACGCTGCAGCTACAGGTCAAGGGGCCCATAAACATTCCTGCTAAAATCTGAATTGAGAACACTGGTGAGTTGGGAGGCCTATGATCTGTGTGGCAGGGTATTAAAAAGGAGGGAGCTACTCGGAGAGAAAGTTTCACAGCTGCCTGATGATCCCTTTAAGTCTTTATCGAATATCAATCTGAGGACATACAAGTCATTTCATAATGAATAAAAACACAAAAACATAAAACATTGGTCTCACACCAATATAGGAGCCCTATATTTAATGCCTAAATAGTAAGGAAATCGTTAACAACGTCACACATGTTTCTGACTCAATATTATGCTTCGATTATCATGTTTATGAAGATTTAAAAATACAGATCAGTAAGTGCATTTAGCAGCAACTCTGCATTGCAAGGGATCAGGCAGAACACTTGCATTAGGCTGCGACTAGGGGTCCGCATAGGAGTGGTGGCACAACAGGAAGGCACATCCTGCTCAGAGCTTGTGATGTAGGGAAGCTGGAGGCAGGGTGGACAAGAAGAGAGGAACCCATGGGATTGCTTAGAGGAACATATTCCCAGCGATTTGTTTCTAATTGGAAAGGATACAGGAGAAAAGAGTCATTGACCAAGCCCAGACCTTGAGGCCTCATGCTGCAGTTTGGGGTCTGGACTTCCAGAACGGTTGCTGCGGGGCATGGGGCAGGCCGCGTGGGTTGTAGAGAGTTTCCTCTGCTTTCAAACCACTATTTAGAGATACTGACACTCCTCTTCGGTCATCTTCAACTGAGCAGCTATTCTGTGGAAAAGCTTTATAATTACAGACAACGGTAGTAATTACAGTAACATAACAATGATAATAGTAATTTTCATTATTATAAATTGGAGTACTCCAGTAACTAAACCCACACATAACAATTAAAAAAAAAAAAAAAAAGAAAGGGAAAAAAAAAAAAAACCAAAACCTGAGTGTCTGGCCATCTGGTCGACCTGTCTGTGGTGACCACCCAGCTACAACCAAGCAGCAGAAACGCCAGTAGTATAAAGGCGGATCTCACGGCGGAGAAGGCACAGCACCCCCGATCCTCACTCATTTCCTTAGTCCACCGCAGGTTGCATTCCTCTTCCCCAAGCGTCCTCCCATCCACTCGGGTTCAGAGGGCTCTTCCAGGATTAAGGTTAGCGCCAGGCACGCGTCTCCCTGCCGCTTTCTGCGTCTGAAACATGTTTGGAGCGTCTGACCACGGCACCCGTACAGGACTGAAGGCGCGCACTGGGGGCCCCCTTGCTCGCCCACCACGTTCCCTGTTGTCAGCCGCGGTGAGGAACCCGTGTGTGGGGTCTACATAACCGCCGAGCCCATAAGGGGAACAGAAGGGGACCACAGGCCGTTCCCACAAAGACGCAGCCTAGCCTGCGAACGATCGGGAGCAGCTACCCCGCCCCTAGGCCCTGGTGCGTATCTGGGCCCCACGGGGCGGGGAGACCCGAGAACAGGGAACGCGGTGACGCCCCAGCCCGCAGCCCAGCGTGTCCTTGTTCCGCGCGCCCGGCCCGGCCCGGCTTTAGACCAGGGGAGGACGGCCGGCGGGAACTCAGCGCCGTCCGCCAACGGAGACACACGGCCACTCCCAGGCGAGATGTGAAAACCAGCAAATGTGGACCCAGAACAACGCGCTGGGCACGTTCACTCTTTTCTGGCCGCGAGGCATAGCCCAGGCGGCCCCGCGGGCAGAGGAAGCATCCGAAGCGCTCTCCAGCTCCTAGACACACGGACCGGCCTCGCCACGTGTCACCCCTTAAGATCCACCAGGAGCAAGACGCGCATTAGCCCTGAGACGGGGGACCGGCGCACCCGCTAACGAGCCACGAGCATGGACTCGGCCGCGCTGGTCAAGCCCCGCAACTTGGAGCAGGAGGACTGCGGAGGGGAGACGAACGCCCCTAAGGGTGACCCAGCAGCCTGGCCGGCTAGGCACAAGCGCTCCGGCACGGAAGACCATCTCCCTGCCCGCTCCGAGGCCCGGGGATGGAGGACTCAGGGAGATGCGAGTCGACCCGAGTGACCGTTGGCACCGACCCTCCCGCTCGGGCGCCTGGCAAGTAACTGCAGGTCCAATCTTCAGCAGGAGCAGACGTGCCCAGACCTCCGCATCACCGGGGTTATCCCTGCCAGTGTTGCCGGCCTCTGGAGCTCTGCTCCGCGTTCGCCGGCTGAATCGCAGCCCTAATGAAGGCCGCCGAAGGAAAGGAACACTCAAAGCGGCCGCCAGAGGCGCCCGACATCCAGTTCGAGCGTCACCGGGACGAGTTGCTGTGGCCTGCAGGCCGCAGCGGCACAGGACGCCCGAACAGCCGAGCTCGCCCGGGGCCTCTGCCTCGGAGGGGGCTCCCCACTCGGGACAGCGAGACACGGAGCGCCCCAGGCGGCAGACAAGGGCGGACGGAGAGCGGGAGGCCGCGGCGGAGAGGCGCTCCCCGCGAGATTGCAGGGCCAAGGCCAACCTGGGCAAGGGAGATTCTGCCCGCGGCTGGGCTGTGTGAGCCGTGAGCTCAGTGAAAGGAAAACAGAAAAAAAGAAACCACGAAAGACGTTTTATTCTGTAACTTCAGAGTTGAGATGTTACTAAAGTATAAAAAGACAAGGCTCAGAAACCATAAAGGAAACGCCTGAAAAATTGACTACCTTATCGGTCCTTTAGTCTTTACCAAGCAAAGTCAGATGACAAGAAACGGGTGTGCGGAAACATTCATGCGACTACATGTATATTAAGTATGTTGATATCAGCATTGGTTAATAACAGAATATTTAGAAAACATGGCAAGAGACCGGTTAAGTAAATTGTCAGTGCATTCACGTAACACAAGACTATCAATTAGCTTTTCGGTTTATTGCTGTTATTTAAATGTTAGATCTATAGGTATTGACTTAGAAAGACGTCGAGGGCAAACTGTTAAATGAAAACGATTTTAGCACTTCCAGTGGTATATATATGCATTTACCTTTTTAAAGAATGAAGTAGAAAAGTAAAGAGTTAGAATAGCTAAAGCGGTTTTAAAAAGCAAGAATCAAGTTTTTCCTATACCCTGGTGTCTGGACAGAAAGACGTGCCAGAAATAAAGAAGGGCCACACCACGTGCTTTTATGCTGCCTCCTACTGTAGTCTTGGGACAGGCAGCTGGTATCTCAGCCCCTGCACCCCTCTGCTCCACTAACACCCAGAGCCCCTGCCGGCAATCAGAACGCTGACTCTGCAGGCCTGGGATCCCTATGTCCACAGTCTCTTCCTTCACATCAGGAGCCTGTAGCAATTCACTTGGTTTGCCCAATCATCCATGCCCAGAGCTGCTGGCTCTAACATACACCTGTGTAGTCCTTCTCTCCATAAGCTTTGAGCTGATATCCCAAGGGAAGACCATTTCCCTCACAAAGCAGGGATGAACCACGGGAACAACTGGAAATTTGCACCTGGACCCATTATACAAACTCTGCGTGCACACTCAACTCCCAAAGACACTAACCCTTTCACTGTGCTCTTTGCATGGCATGGCCATTGCTTACTTGAAGCATCCAGGCTCACTTATGTGGGAGGAAGAAATACAAAGTACACTCACACACGCATGCACGTTCACGCGCGCGCACACACACTCACACACACACACACACACGTACAAACGTACCCCAGGAGCTAATCTGTACTCTTGCTAGGGCTGGCAATGGTGGGAGCAGGAAAGAGATCATTGTTGCTATTTCTCGGGTCTTCTGAGCTGACAGACCCTGGTCGTTTTACTGATTTCACCCTGGGGGACTGCGGGCTTGGAGCTCCCTAGTCTGTAGTTTGCTGTCCAGCGCCCTGCGCTCTATTTGGTCCACTCTATCCTTTCTCCTCAATACACAGTCACCATTAAGAAGTAAGAATCTGCACATATTGCATTGAATTTCCAAATTTGAACAAAGTTTAAGAACACAGAGAGAAATTGAGTTATTGTGAAGAAGGTAGTAAGAAAATTTTATCTTTTTTGTGGCTTCCAAAATGTTCAAGTATAGTCTATAAAAGCTTAATATTTTTATTTATTAGGAAAATTAAATAACCCCTCATTACTCCTTCTTGCCCATGACCACCTCTGCCCCAGCTTCTGTCACACTGGGCTCACCCGACGGCATGCCTGTTCTCTTGGTTTGGAGACTTCTTTCACACTCATCACTGTCATCTATTCTCACCACATACCTGAGGCCATGGTAGCCCTTCACATGGTAAATCAGGGGATTTTTCTCCACTGAGCCTGAGGGATGCATTTTTTTTTTTCTTTTAATAGAAACTTCTCCCATCTGTCCTCTAAAATCACAGCCTTTACGGATGCTGTAACAAGTGGGTGTGAATGATAGAAAAAGGCTGTTTCCATAACAGTCCCTGAGCTGCCATATGCCTAACAGAGTGGTGGATGGTACTGGCATTAATATTTCCTGGGTGGTGTTAGAAGATTCAGGCTGAAAGGAGAAGCTGGACAATTTGGCAAGACACAGATCAAACCAGGAATGAGAGCAAGTCTCTCTCATTGTTTCAACGTCAATACTCAGCCACCACCACCCTCCTCAGCATTCTCATGAGGGAAGGTTGAAATACTGACCAGATAAAGCTGAGGAGACAGAAAACAGGCATGAGAGCCAAGCCTCCAGAACCCTGCTAGATACCCCAGGCATGAGTCTCCAACCACTCACCTGGGGGGGGCCTCCTACCAAACCACGGGCATGCAGAGATATGGTGAACCCTCCTCTCTCTGGGGTCAAAGCACTATGGGCTACTCCCCACATAAATAAGGTAGTAATGTTTCCATTTTACACAGAAAAAAAAATGAACATCATGAACTGTTATATTCTGATTAGACCTATTTGTTCAGAGTTATTTAATTAATATTCAATTTCTAGGATTTACATCAAATCCCAGGAAACCCTCAGAATGACCACTTTGGGAATCTTGACTCCACAGAACAAACACCACTCTCAAACATTTCCATAACTAACTCTTGATCAAATGCACCAGGCTTTGTTCTCCAATAACCACTGAAGTGGTTTAGAGTCCCCCGTCCTTCCTGCTGTGCCCTCCCCTGACCCTCTGAATGCAACTGCCTTCAGTCATCTTGACTCTCCCCAGTATGAGAATCAGGCAACTTTGGAGACTTAACCTTCGTTCCATCATCCATGGCCTCCGATATGTGGCCAAGCCACTCTGAATCTTTTCACTGGCAGGTGAAACAATCTAAGGAGTCATGTCTTGGTGGAAGATCAAGCACTCTGGTTGCACAGAAAAGCTCGTAAACCCCCTTGCACTAGAAAGAAGCAGAAGTATGTACATCATAAGTCCCCCACAGAGCAGATACGCTCATCAAATACAGAAGAAGTTTAATTTGGGGTGAAATTTAATTGACACCTTCAGAGACATTGGTGAAATACTACATAGATTTCTGCCCTACTAAATATTATTGGCAGAAACAGTCTTCATTTCATAAATTTTGTATAGGAAAGTATTTGTCTTTAAGGAAAAAAAAATAAACTAATTACATTCTTCTGAACAAATTTATGTGCCCCTCAAAGCATATTCTGACATTTACTTGATGCTCTCCATCTTCTAAAAAGATAAGAAATATAATCATATGTTTCATTTCACCCTGCTCATCTCCAGGTTTCCCATTTTCCCAGAAGGGTGTGCTTCCTCTGAAACACACCTACTCTCTTGTCTTCATAAGATAGCTAAGGCCTCAACCATAAGTTCAGTCCTTGAAATAAACACCTCAGATGATCTGATGGCCACAGGAGAATGAGAAGCTGTCGTTAATGTGGTGAGAACTTGGCTTCCCTCCCCAACTAATCTTCTGCCATGTCTCCCCCTGGCTGAGCGTTATCATCCTAAATGATGTCTGTGGGCAGCAGCTGATGTGAAAGTAAAGACGGTGTCCAGAGGCCCAGTACTGCCCCATCCTCTCCCCCAGCAGCTCTAATTCTGCGCCTGGTTTCTTTTTTGGTTTGTTTTACCGTGAGTAGTCTTTACAGCTATCCTAGGACTTCCTTTAGAGTAGTTCTTGAAAGATTTGCCAACCAACATTGGCCTCACTTGTCACTGCTATACTTCCCTTCTGAAACTAAATTCAGTTCTTTCAGAAAGATTGAGTCCAGGGACTTCCCTGGTGGTGCAGTGGGTAAGAATCCACCGGCCAATGCAGGGGACACAGGTTTGATCTCTGGTCTGGGGAGATCCCACACACCACAGAGCAATGAAGCCTGTGCACCCCGACTGCCAGGGTCCAGCCTCGGCAGGATCCAGGGGGTACCCTCGGGATGAATGGCGTCGGCAAGAGAAGACACATGAGACCAGCCTTGATAGGGCCAAGTCTGTGAGGGGGAGAGAGAGACAGAGAGAGTGACCAGACGGGGGGGTGCAGCCGAGTCTGGCAGGGTCTGGCAGTGCTTTATTTTTTTATTGTGGTTTTTATACCCTAAGTTAGTGCATCTCTAAGGGGAAGATAGTTTAACATTACATCAGCTTGTTCTTCACGAAACCATGGTGTTTCCTGCATACTTCTTTGTTTATGAGGGTCTTGTATATTATTTTCTGGCCTTGGGGCCCATTAATATTTTATGCAGGCCAGGTGAATGTAAACCTATTTTCCGTTTCTGTGGTGATCTTAACTGAAAGGCAGCAGTCTCATAGGGCAGCAGTACAGAAAAGAAGTATAACCTTGTTAACATAAAAATTAATTCTTCTGCAGAAGTTGTCAGTTGAGTTTCTCTAAGAAGTTTACCCCACACTGACTCTCCGACTTTGGTGAGGCAGCCTCTGCCTAGCACTCCTGGGTGACAATTAACAACCATCTCATTGTTACCACACTAGGGCTAAGCTCTTATTTTTCTAGATCTATAGCTATATTAACAATGGTTTATATAACACAACCTTAGCACATTAAGAGCAAAAACAAAGCAAGCAAATATTAACCCAATAACTACTTTTAGAATAATTTTTCTTGTGTTTTCTAATAGGGCTTCCTCAACCCCGAAGGGCTCTATGTCTATTAGGGCCTTTATATTATCAGGTTCCTTATGCTATTTTATGATTAGGGTATTATAAGCAATCATGTAGATTAGTACCAAGGGCATAAATGCATTTGCCAAACAAACTAAAATGCCAGCAAAGGAGTTTAAATTAAAACATTCCTTTCATCTTGGATAATCTCATAAAATATCACCACCCGGGAAACTTATTGATTAAAGTTTTAAATCGATTCTTACTTGGGAAGAGATTGGGGAACGCCTTCTGCCTGTGTCACAGAAATTAGGGAGTAGTCTATTGAAGCAAGCATCAGAAAGACAGATACAATCTTTAAGGCGAGCACCGGGGGCAGCTTTTCGGAATCCCTGAAAACCTGATCCGCCCTGCCTGTCAGGTTTTCTCCCTCATGGCCTTGTCATGGGTGGGATATCAGGTACCGCCTCCCGCCAACCGACTACTGAAGTGTGTACACCATGGAGCAGGTGCTCCACACCGAGAAAAGACACCACAGAGAGAAGCCAGGCACCATAGTGAAGAGGCGCCTCTGCAGGCATGAAGGCCACACTGCCGAAAGCAGGTGTGCAGCAGTGACCGCCCAGAGCAGCCAAAAGAAATTAATTAGCTAGTTAAATTTTTAAAAAGACTGAGTCCAGAAAAAAAAAATTAATGACCTTTCATTTCTCTTTATTTTAATTCTTCTGCTGACATTTTGTACCTGATTCTGTTAGATATTTAGAATGCATACAAAACTCCAGGTCACAGAAAAGGAGGAATTCCAAGTTAGTGTTCAGCATCTCAGGGAACAGGTACACATCACTCCTGCTGAACAGTCCAAGGAAATGTGAGGGTAGCAATGAACCAAAACCACCAGCAAACCCCAAGAGGAGCACAGCCCATGGACTCCGGAGCAGCTGTCTGCAGGCGCACCCCAGGGCAGCAGAGGGCCTGCAGGCTGGCTGGGCTTCCTGAGCCCCAGACTGTGGGGAAGGCTGTGGTCTTTCAGTGATGGTTCAGACTCCCCACCAGGAAAACCAGGCCTGACCTCAGCATCTCTGACACAGTACATACCTTCAGGACCCACCCCAAGTCTGCCCTCTCCTCCTCTCTCTCATGCAGAATGAATAGACTGCATGCAGTGCGGGCTAGGTCGCTGATCATCCTGGGGTGCTAAGGCCAGGGATGGCCACATAACTCACCACTTGTGATTCTTGGGATCATAAGAACTTACCTATCTCCTCATTCAGGGTGAGGAGCAGCAGTGGCTGTGACAGGCATGACGTCCCAGTTAGGCAGAGGGACAGGCTGAGTCAAGGAGAAATGACAGGAGGCTGTCTGTGCGGGAAGCTGACCAGGGCGGCGTGGCCAGCCCCTCTGTTCAGGGGCAGGCGGACGCCCTTGTTGCCAGAAGCAAACGCGAATCAGCCGGTGTCCCAGGGCTGTGACACACAGCAGGTAATGCCTCCAGGTTCTGCGGCCTTGTACCAGGCGGGCACTTGTGAATCTGGGATGGCCACGGAGAGCCAAGCCAGGTGGACGGTCAGCCCATGGAGCCTGCAGACCTTGACACCCACTGGGTGGAACACAGAGAGAAGGGCTGACCAGTCACCAGCTCTCAGTGAATGGAGAGGGTGGGAAGCTTTGGCCTGAGTCTCACTCCTAGGACTGACCTACAAGGTTAACGACTGACCTGACCATTACTAGATTATTTTAACAGAAGCCCAGGGTTCCTACTATACCCAGTTTCTAATGGGCCAAGGTGAAGGTGGAAGAAGATGTTAGCGTCATTCCTTTTTGGATTCATTGATAAATTCATCCAATATTTACTGGACATTTTTATCACTAGTGGTAAAGAACAAAATCTGTCTTTGAGAAACTCATTCTCTGCTGGTAATACAGATAGTAACCCGCATCACAGCGCAGTGGAGAGTCCACTCACCCCGCCCAGGAGTCTGGAAGCCCTGACAGTCTCATGGTGGAGGGGGGGCTCAGGTGAGTCTTTAAAAGTGAGACTATTTTTACCTGGAGGTGGAGGCAGCTAGTGTGAAGAACAGGAACATTTGTGAAAATGAACCTCATATCCCCTCTTCTCCTCTCAGATGCTCAGACCACATGGTACCCTGTGCATTTCCTTGAAATCTCTATTCACTCTCCAGGCACAGAGCATTTCCCTTTTCTCTGTGATTCCCCTGAAACACGTTTCTCTTCTAGGGATAGATAGCTCATTCCTTCACTGACTTCAGGCCTTTACTTAAATGCTTCCTCCTTGGGGAGAGTTTCCCACCACACATGGAAAGCATCAGCTCCATCTTCCTCTGTCCACTGTCCTGCTCTCTTGCTCTCTCTCTTATTTTTTGTATCTCTGACAGCCTCTAGGGATGGGGCTGTGGGTGAAGGGAGATGTGGGGAGAGGGTAGGGTGGTATCTTCTCCCCACAGGCTTTGCTGGAAGAGAAACTGGTTTTCTTCAGAGACAAGGCATGAATATAAACTGTAGGTAAATTGAAACTTAAATTGACGGTATTATCAAATTGAACAATAAATGTGAAAGACAAAAAACATGAAACCTTTTGGAGCATACATAACAGAATGCTATTATGATGTGTGGGGAATGAAGAACTTCTTTAAACAGCCAAACAAACTTGTGAGCAAAAGATGGATAAATATGACCATGTTACAAGTAACAACTGCTGCTCATCAAAATATGTGAGCAAACAAACTTGTGAGCAAAAGATGGATAAATATGACCATGTTACAAGTAACAACTGCTGCTCATCAAAATATATCATAAAATGAGGAAAACAAAAACCAGGGAGTGGAAAATGACAAGTGCAACAAGTGTAAAGATCTTTCACCAGTAAACATTTCTAAAAAGTAGATGTCAAAAACACATTAACAGGCATTGCATGAAAGGTGAAACATGGAAGTCAAATGAATATTTAAAATGTGATCAATTTCATTTGTGATAAATTAAATACTAATTAAAATTCCAACAAAACACCATCTCACAGCTTACAGTTGAGCAAACATTTATGAGTGACTATGAAAAAGCTGGCTCAGATGTGGAGCAGAAGAAGTTGTCATTCATTGTCAATCAGAATGTCAACTATAGTGACACAGCATAGCTGGACAAGTGAACACCCTCAGTTTCATTAATTCCCACTCATCTCATAAAATAGATATGTGTGAACCATATTCTTAACAGCAAAGAGCTGTAAACAATTCCAATATCCAGCAATGATAGAATGGATAGATTTTGGTACATTTATAGTATGGGCTACTATATAGCAGTAAAAGTAATTCAATGGCATGCATGTGAACGAATGAACCTCAGAAACTGATACCACACACAAAAGAAATATTATGTCACAAAAGGATAATCACTGTGATTCTACTTACATAAAGGGCCAAAAGAGGAAAAGCCTGTGTACTGTTTAGGAACCCATGTGCATTTGCAAATCTCAAATTAAGGGAAGGGAGTGTCATAGAATTGAGATATACAGAAAAATTAGAATTTTTTTAATGAGAGTGGGTGTTGAGAACATGAGAATCTGCTTTACTATTTTTCTGCAAATTATGTACTTTTATTACCTACAAGGCTTTCTTTGTGTAATCGATTCCTCAGTAAGATTTGTGCCACACATCAAAATAAATTCCAAGTGGCATTTAATATAAAATTTGATGCCATTAGCCTTAAGAATAAAGTATAAATATGCACGCAATCTTGAGATGGGGAAGACCTTAATAATAAAATATAAATGTATATGCAAGCTTGAGATAAGGAAGACCTTGATTAACTCTAATGGACTGGGTTTTGTCCCCCCAGGGAAATGTTTTGAAGTTCTAACCTGCAGAGTCTCAGAATGTGACTGTATTTGCAGATAGAGTTTTTAAAGAGATAAATAAGTTGAGGCCTTTAAGTTGTGCCCTAATCCAATATGACTCTTTTCCCTGTAAGTAAAGGAAGTTGAACACAGAAAGAAACCCCAGCGGTGGGTGTACACAGAGGAAGGATGAAGTGAGGACCCAGGGAAAGTGGTTGTCTGCAAGTCAAGGAGCAAGTCCTCAGGAGAATCAACCCCAACCACACTATGATCTTGGATGTCCAGCCTCTGGAGCTGTAAGAAAGCAAATGTCTGCCATTCAAGCTTCTGGGGATATGCTACTTGGTCATGGTAGCCCCAGAAAACTAATATATAAGCATTACATTGAATGCCAAACTACATAGAAAGGTCTTAATGGATTTTACTACAACATTGCTAACTCTTACATGTCAAAAAATAAAAGGAAAATTACAAATTCAAAACTATAATACATTTGACAAAAGCCTGACATTACCAATACATAGGTCCTACAAGTATGTAATAAACCAAGTCATCTAGCAAAAAGTTTGGCAAGACCCATAAGCTGAAATGTTCATATAAAGAAATACAAATGTTTGTTAGAAAACAGAAAAAAAAAATTCAACTTCCTTCAACAAATTAAGGCTGAGATATTATTTTGTCTTCCATTAAGAGACAAGAGCCTCATAAATTAATAGCATATGCATTTAACAAAGATTGTAGCTATCATCCTCAGCAGATCAAAGTATTCAACATTCCTTCTTGTTTGGTTCTTTGACGGTACATATAGATCAAAGAGCTGTAAAAGTGATTTATGTTTGGCATGGAAATTATAAATCTCACTTCTAGGGATTTATACCAAGTAATTAGGTAAACATTTTTACTATTAGAATATATACTCTACAAAGAGAAATAGTCTTTATTCTCAACATAAGGATTTGGTTCAACAAAATTATAGCAACTTTCACACCATGGAAAGGTTTAAACTGTAAAGGACATAAACCAAGATATGAAGCGAGATCATCAATGATAGTAGATTTTCTGAGGTGTATGCAGGTAAATGTAAATGTCCTCTTTCTTAGTTACCAATATTTTTCAAAGTTGGCTATGATAAAATATAGATCGCTTTGATAATAATGTGGTGGTGGTTTAGTCACTAAGTCGTGTCTGACTCTTTGTGAACCTGTGGACTGTAGCCCTCCAGGCTCCTCTGTCCACGGATTTCCCAGGCAAGAACACTGGAGTGGGTTGCCGTTTCCTTCTCCAGGGGATCCTTCTGAATCAGGGATGGAACCCATATCTCCTGCACTGCAGGCAGATTTATTACAGCTGAGCCTCCAGGGAAGCCCAAGAAGTCTATAAAGTCACTTCAAAAGCAACATGAAAGCAACTGCTGAGGAGTCTGAGTAGACTGGGAAGCGGACATCCCGGGGGTCTGAGGCCAGGACAGGCCCATCTGCGTCTGAACCGTGGGCACTCTCACTTGCTCTCCAACCTTGGCTGGGTTTCTGAAAGTGTTGAAGTCTGAGTTTCGTCAGCTGCCTCAGAACCTTGTTTCCGGAACTCAAAGGGCTCAGAGTGGGCACAGAGAAAGGCTGCTTCTCACCAACTCCTCCAACCTTGTACAGTGAGAAGTAGATTTTTAAAGTTGAGAGTAATAAGGTCTTTTTTAATCAGGGAGATGCAGAAGTAGAAACAGGCCAGAGAGATGGAAAGAATCCAAAGCATGACCAGAATCCAAAGGATGCTAAGCATGATCACCCTGTGCTCAGTATCACGAGTCATTCCCTGGGAATTGGGTGATTGCTAGCTACCCTCACTATGCGAGGAAACCCTCACTCTGCCAACTACCCTCCACAAATGGGACGAGTGGACTCATTGGGAAAGACCCCGATGCTGGGAAATATCAAAAGCAGGAGAAGGGGATGACAGGCAATGAGGTGATTCAATGGCATCACCGACTCGATGGGCATGAGTGTGAGTAAGTTCCGGGAGTTGGTGATGGACAGGGAGGCCTGGTGTCCATGGGGTCACAGAGAGTTGGACATGACTGAGTGACTGAACCAAACTGAGCTACCCTCATAGGAGTGCCAATATATGTCTTATCTCATGTAATTTCCCACACAGCTCTATGATGCAATAGGATTGTCATTTCTGCTCTAGAAGTAAAGAAACAGGTGATTAAAGATAGTAGGTGTCCTGTCCAAAATCACACAAGTAGACAGGGTAGCGATAGGATGTGGAAGTTTGTGTAACTCAGAGCCAGCTTGTGTCCATCCACCCAGCATCCCTGTTTCTAAATGCATTCACCCTGACTCACACAAGCACAGTTTACTTCAGGCTTGGGGGCTGAAAATGACTGGCTTCTTACTTCAGCATTTGACAACATATTGCTGTCACTTTCAACTAGGTGTCAGAAGGAAGAGAAAGATGGAAAAGTAACTACATGGAATACGTTGTGGTATCAGGTCATTTTCCCCCTGGTTAATGTTGTCTTCTTCCAGTGGCGATCCCCCTGGTTCTGGATGCTCATCTTTGTCGGTCGGTGCTTGGCTGACGGTCAAGATGCAGGTGTAAGGCCCCAGGAACCCTCTTGGGCATCACCCTCTCAGCTAGCTGTCTCCAGAGCATCTCCAGATCTAAGAGAGATCATTAAAACACAGCCCTCCCACTGTTTCCCTGAGGCGCCTCTGCCTGCAGTCCCTTCCTGCCCAAGGGGAGGGCCTTTTGTATCTACCCACATCTTCCCTTCCCTCTCTCTCAGGAGAGTGGCTTCTGAATTGCTTTTCAGAGGATACATATTATCGAATTACCTCTCCTTATTCTAACTCTCTGATACAAAGAAATTCTTCCTACCACTAGGGGGGCCATGTATCTTTTAAAAGGATACATTTTTTTAAAGAAAAAATGTTAAAATTTGAAGAAGCTCTTTCTACCAGTAGGGGCTGATGTATCTTTAAAAAGATACATTTCCCTACCTGCTCATTTCTTATTGCTGGTATAAGAAAGGAGCACAAGCTCATTTTCTCATCCTAGGAAGAGGTCCAATATGGATCTCGCTGTGTGCGCATCGAGGCGTCGGCGGGGCTGCGTTCCTTCTGGAGGATCGGGGTCTGTTCTTCCTAGGGGTCACCGCACTGCTCACTTGTGGGCCCAGCAACCACTTCGGTCCCGCTGTGGCTCGTGTCCGCACGTCTCCTTCACCAGCTGTGACCCCCCTGACTCCCGCTCTGACTTCTGAGGACCCTTGGGGCCACATTGCACCCGCACCAGTAACCCAGAAGGGCCTCCCAGGTGTAGGTCCTTTCTGCAACCACACCCACACACGTGCCTTTGGCCACGTGAGTTAACACAGTCACAGGTTCTGGGGATTAGGACCCGGACATCATTTCGGGGGAGGGGAGCTGTTGATCACACTACTCCTTCTGCACAACCTGAAAGAAAATTACTTCAAACAATTGCAAAGTAGCTTCACAATAGCTCAGAGTATAATCAACTATTAAAATATGATATAGAGATAATAAAACAATTGGGTCATAATGCGGGTCAGAATAAACAGGCCTAGAAGAATGCTTTCCTAATTTTTCACCAGCAGGAAACAATGATCAGACTGTATTTGGATGACGCCTGTCAGGGCCGTGTCCTGAAGCATGAGGTCGGGGAGGGTGCGTGGGGTCCCGCACAGACAGGGCTGAGCCCGGTGAGGTGCCGGTGACCGCAGGCCCAGAATCCACCGGACAGCGAGGCCTGCTGAGGGTTCATGCAGGAGGACCCCCAGACACTAGGGCGGGAGCTGGGTGGGCAGGATGTGGCTGCGGGTGTGGGGGTCCCTGAGATGCTGAGGCTTCTCACCACCTATTTGTGCAAGTGCCCACCGTCTTTAACTCCTAGTTACCGCATGATGTCCTGATCTGTAGCGTCCATTCAACACAAAAGCACAACGTTTTAACAGCAGCGTGGCAGGGACTGCAGAGGGCGGTCCGGGCCGCTGAGATCAAGAAGCACGTGAGAAACGGAGCACCGCCGCTGAGTCCGGAGCCCGGGGGACTCCTCCCGCCCCTCCCCTCGGTGATTCCCAGCCCCGGAGCTTCCCGCTGGGGTCCTCTGCGGGGGAGGCCCCGGCGCCCGCATGCCTGAGCCCAAGGCCCCGCGACCGAGCTCGGGGACAGGTCGCGCACCGGTTCTCCCGGTCCTCCGCTCACACGTTCCCGCGGAGGCGGCCGAGGTCCCAGGTCGGGCCCGGGGAGGCGAGCGGGCGGTGGCCGCGCGGCCCTGTCGGTGGCCGCGTGCGGGGAGCTGGTGCAGTTTCTTCCCTTGGGGCCGAGCCCGTTCGATCGGAAGTCCTTAGCCCGGCAGAGGAGCCGCTGTGCCGCCGGCGGGGCCCTCGGGTCCTCCTTCCCGGCCCACGGAGGTTTGGGACCGGCTCCGGGGCCCGGAGGCCGCCCGACTCTCTCCTCGCCGCCTCCCGGCTTCTCGGGGCACACCCGGCTTCCAGGTTCCCGCGTCCGCCTCAGCGGCCAGGGACCCGGAGCTCCTGCGGGGACGACACTCCGGATCGCGCCTGGCCCCGGCCCCCTGTGCGAGTCGCCTGCCCCGCGGCGAAAGCAGGGATATGTCTTGCTCATGGTCCTTTGCTGGCACCTGACATGAGTTTGATTCTCAGTCACTATTAAATGGATGATTGAAGGATGAGTGACAGGGGTGTGCTGGAAAGGGCCTGGCTCTGCGATGATCTGGAGATGCCACACATCTTTGGAGGATTTGGAGATTGACCTAGGTACTCTCTAACATTCATCAGCTCTGACATGTATTAATCTTTGGGTTAACCCCCAAGCCTGTTCCATTTGCGCCTGGATATTTGGTTGAATATTGGTTGTACTCAGTGACTTGAGATTCAAGATTAGGCTGTGGATAAAAAAGTTAAAAGTGACAGCAGTTTGGTTGCAGATAAGTACAGACAAAATAATCTACATAATTTCTGTGATCTTCTTTAAGTTACACAATTCAGAGAATAGCCACCACAATCACATAGTCATGCACTTGGCCAGATAGTTTCCTGGGTACTAAATTACTATAGCCAAAGAACCAAGTGCTATCTCTGAAGGTCTGGGAACTAGCCACATTTGGCCAAGGGAGAACTTAACTTATGCCAGTTTTTATCTTTTGCTAAATATAGACACTGGAAAGTGATAGATGACCCTCCAAGGGGACTAATCAAGCAGGTTAGAACTAGTACTCTAGAAACACAAGGGATCCTCTCCATGGGAATGTCACTTTATTCAAAGCTTTCAACATCCTCTGAAATGGGGAACATACAGGGCAAAACTCTGCCAGCTATACTTGCAATTATAATTTGCTTGTGGCTTTTTATATGAGTGGATTCTCATCCATATCTGTCCGTACATTCCAAGATCACAATTAATGCTTCCTGAATTACAGAAGTCAGTGCTGCATCACCTAGGATTAGGGCAGATTCAAAACCAATCTTGTGGTTTAATGTGAAAACAACCTTCTGTAAAGGCCTATAGAACACATTGTCAGCTGACTCTGTGGCTAAAATCTGGGGAAAGTCTCTTAGGGAGTTGTTTTCCTGCCAGATGTTTGATACTACAAGGGGAGAGGTTCAAGTCTGGACTTGTGTTTCCAAACAGTTGCTCTAATTAATGCAGTGTTTATCAAAGGTGAGGTGCATTATCACCATTGTTGGAAACAGAGTCATTACTGAATGACCACACCCTTTTCTGATGTGGAGTGGAAATGCCCCAGAGTCACACACTAGGGCTAGGAGAATGTGCCCCATGCCAGGTGGTGGGAGATCACATTCCTATCTCAGCCAGTTTACCATCCACTGAATGATCATTCTCACAGGCAGTCCCAAGACTCCACATGGAATGTTGAGAGGGTAACTGATCCAGAACCTACTAAGACCTGCACTAGCCCTGCAGGCCGACAGAAAAAGGGTGATCCAACTTACACATGGCATCTTAAAATAAATAAATAAATAAATAAATAAACAGAGCGCCAAAGTCATCAATACAGGACACAGATGGGTGGTTGCTGTGGGGGTGTGAGGAGTGGGCACAGGTGGTCAAGAGGAACAGACTTGCAATTATAGAAAAGTAACACATAGGGTCATCATGTGCAGCATGGCAACTATAGCTAGTAATACTATTTTTTCTTTTTTTTTTTGTGCACTTAAAAGTTCCTAAAAGAGTGAATTTATAAAGTCTTCATCACACACATGAAAGTTGCAGGTATGTAAGATGATGGACATGAGATGGACTTATGGTGATCATTTCAGAATATATACAGATAAGGAATTATTATGTTGCACACATAAAGCTAATATAAAGATAAAAGTCAGCTATGCATCAATTAATAAAAACAAGAAGAAGGTGGAAGGATGATATGCGCTCTCACAATTGCTGAGAATGAAAAAGCACTGAGCTTTGCAACGGGGTCTGCAGTCTTCCGTCCTCTCATCAATGGAAAGGGTGCGTACAGCCTTGGATACAGCAGATGGGATAGGCCTGGGGTTCTGCATTTCTCATAAGCTCTCAGGAAATGCCAATACCCACAGATTTCTGGCTGCACTTTGACTAGCAAGGTGTTAAAGCTCCTGAGGGTGGATATTAACTAGACTGGTTTCTAAGGGATCCAGTTACAATAATGATGAGTACAGCACAGGGGCTTTTTTGGCCTCCATGCCTGACAGTGTGAACAGCTGCGGGGTGAGCTGAGATGGTGATTCCGTGTGCAGAGAAGAGGAAGATGGCAACTTTCATCAGACTAGAAATGATGTGGTTTCATGATCATATACCGACCTCTGCAGACACATGGAGCCCACTAGCAAAGACCTTCAGAAATAAAGGCTAAAATAACACTATGATTTTTTAATTATTATTTTGGAATGCTATCCACAATAAGTAAACTAGATTAAAACAAAATGATTTTATGCCACATCTCAAGTGGTTCAATTGCCTGGGAGTTTTTTTTCAAGTTTTTTTTTTTTTTTTTAATTGGATTGTGTCTAATCTTTTATTTGTTTATTTATTTTCAAGTTTTATCTTGAATTAATCTTGGAGGGCTCAGCAGGAACCCTTCCTAGAAGTGTCTGCAATTACATGAGAGCTTGACTGAGTATGTCACTGCTTGTCCAAAGCTCTGGTGGCAAATAAAACATAAATGACATAGGAAGGACCCTTTACTACACTTGCTAAAATATGGCAGGGACTTCCTTGGGAAGCTAAGTTCTTGGTCACCGTGAGGAGTAGAAAGTGAGCTTGCAGAAGACGCAGATGGGCCACAGGAGAGGAGCCAGCCGAGCTCTTCACCCTCTCAGCTCCACTGATAAAGGCTCTGTCTGACCCCCAAGACCCTCAGACACGACTCCCAATGGCCGCGGGTCCTGAGAGGCCTGGTGTGGGCCCCGGTGTTCTCCTCTGACCTGGGGAACGAAGCGGTGGGATTAGGAGAGAACCTGGGCGTGGAGTGAGGGCCCCGGGCTCGGGCTGGGCCACGCGCCAAGGGACACCATCCCCGCGCTCCTCTGGGGTCAGCGTCCACGGGGGTAAGATGAGCGGCCCGGCCGCTCTGGGGTGTTTCTTGGGTCCCTTGATGCTTCAACAGTCTTTGGGCCCCAACGAAGCTGGCAGATGTCGGAAGTGTGTGACCTCGGGCAGGACCCAGCGGTAAAGAATCTGCCTGCCAACGCAGGAGACAGGTCCGACCCAGGAAGCCCCCACACGCCGGAGCAGCTAAGGCCGCGCACCGCGACTGTCGCCGGTAGAGCGCGAAGCCGCAACTCCTGCCGCCCGTGCCTCCCGGAGCCTGCCTCTGCAGCAGGAGAAGCCGCGCGAAGAGAAACCCGTGCCCCAGTGCTGGAGAAAAGCCCCCACGGGAGTGAAGGCTCGGCACAGCCAGAATAAATGAACAAACAAAATTATTTAAAGAGAAGAGGTGTGTGAGCTCTGGGCCCTGAGCAGCCCCTGGAGTCCGTGGGGAGGCTCTGGCCGAGGCCGTCTCCACAGACGAAGGTGCCGTGGGGCTCGGGGCGCAGCTGGCCCCTGACACCCCGAGAGGACTGCTCTCTTCCTGCCACCGTCTCCACCGGCAGGCTGGCAGGGGGCAAGTCATGGAGCCTGTCCTTGCTCCGAAGTCCGTGTGGCCTGTACACGGGGTCTGTGTGAAGTGACACTGGGCATTTCCGTCTGTCAGTGCCTTCTCTGTCCCTCCCTGGCTTGGAAGCCCCTGGAAGGCAGGCCTGGTGAGCTCTGCACACGGTGATTCTGGGCCCTGAAGCCCCAGCGGCAGCAGACCCTGGAGAGTGACCGAGAGAGGGAGCCAGGGTGGAAGCACCAGAGAGCGAGGGGCTCTGCTGGGAGATGGGGAGACGGGAAGGGGGGCTACCTAGAGTGAAAGCTGCTCCCCCACAGCATGGACAGGGCCTGAGATGAGACCCAGAGGACCCTGCAGGCCTGACGGGGGAGCCACAAGCCTCAGTCTCTGAGCAGGTGAGCAGTGAGCACCTCTGGGCCTGAGCGAGGCGTGGAGACTGGATTCCGGCCCTCAGGAAGCCCTGGGCCTACCAGGGGCCTCAGGAAGACATAAGTGCCCCAGCTTGTGGCAGGTGCTCACCGAGAAAAGGCACTCAGGACCAGAGGAAAGACCAGGAGTGACGGCACAGCCTGAGGGAGTCAGAGGGAATCAGCAGAGCGGTGGTTTTCAAGCCAAGGCCTTGGAGAAATGCAGTTCAGCAACCAGCAACCCAGAGCCAGGGGCCAGCGGTAGGTGCAACAGGGAGAGAAAGACCCCCTAAAAATCCAGATGTGAAGGCAGAGCATTCATCTAAACTCCTGGATGATGTCAAAGGCAGCCTGGACTGCAGGGTAGATGCAGGGGGTGAAGGCTGGCAGAGGAAGGGGGCAGGGGAGAGAGCGAAAGACCGTCAGAGCCTGGCTGTGGATGCCACTCTCCTTCCATGGGAGATAAAAGCCACTCAAATGCTATGAGTAGAGAACCAGTTAAAGCAGATGAGTTATCACAGGGAGAAAACTAACAGGAGGCAGAGAGGCTGCAGCCATAGGGCGGTCAGGAGCCCAGCAAGAGCACCAGTGAGAGGGGCCCAGACTGAACTCAGGAGGCGGAGAGCTGGGGGGAGGAAGCCCACAGAGCAGTCCTGGAGGAGGAGAAGGAGGAGGCAGGACAGCAGGAACATGGAGAGCAGCTCCTACAGATGCTGAGGACCCTCGTTGTTTTGTGATGAAGGAAAGCTCAGAGAAGTCAGTCCCTGAAGGAGGAAAGGCTTGTCTAATCTCTGTCCAGTGTTTCCCCAGATGCTACTCTCCATCAGTTCCCCAATGAAGGCTGTGTTTTAAAACTAACACGAATTACATTACTGTAGCCCAGTTATCATCATCACAAAAGCTATGAAAGTGCTTAAAAGCTTGATCATTAAAAATTGAAATAAACAAGTGACCAGACCGAGCTAAAATAATGGGCAAATGACTGAACCATTATTCACAATAACCAAGTTTTCCCTTGACAGATGAATGCAGAAAGATAAGGTGTATACACACGTATTCCCTGATAGCTCAGTTGGTAAATATTCCACCTGCAATGCAGGAGACCCCAGCTCGATACCTGTGTTGGGAAGATCCACTGGAGAAGGAAAGGCTACCCACTCAAGCATTCTTGGGCTTCCCTTGTGGCTCAGTTGGTAAAGAATCCACCTGCAATGTAGGAGACCTGGGTTCAATCCCTGGGTTGGGAAGATCCCCTGGAGAAGGAAACAGCTAACCACTCCAGTATTCTTGCCTGGAGCATTCCATGGACTGCATAGTCCATGGGGTCTCAAAGAGTTGGACACATCTGAGTGCCTTTCACTTCATTTCACTTCATACACACATATACTGAAATATTATTGAGTTTTCAAAGAGAAGTCAATCCTGCTCTTTGCAGGGACATGTATGAACCAGGAAGGACATTATGTTAACTGAACAAAGCTAGAGACAGAAAGAGAAATCCTGTATAATGTATATGATGAATAAAATAGTCAAACTCATCTATGCATAGGGTAGAATTGTGGTTGCCGGGGGCAAGAGAAGGAAAAAGGGGAGCTGCTGTTCACCACGTAAGACGTTTCAGTTCTGCAAGATACACACCTTCTGGAGATGTGCTGTATATACTTTGTCTATAACTAATGACACTATGTTGTTGTGAAGTCACTCAGTCATGTCCAACTCTGTGACCCCGTGGACCATAGCCCACCAGGATCCTCTGTTATGGGGTTTCCCAGGCAAAAATACTGGGTTGGGTTGCCACTTCCTTCTCCAGGGTGTCTTCCCAATCCAGGGACTGAACTGAAGTCTCCTGCACTGCCAGGCAGATTCTTCACCGTGAGCACCAGGGAAGCCCCAGTGACACTATGTTCTACACTTAGAAATTTGTTCAGAGTGTAGATCCCACTAGACTACTGTTGAATGTTCTCACTACAACTTAAATATAATATCCACAGAAGATCTGAAAGGACTTACTTCAACAGACATTTCTCTAAGAAGATATACAAATGGCCAACAAGCACAGAGAAAATGCTCATGCAAATAAAACTCACACTGAGATACAACTTGTTACCCATTAGGATAGCAATTATCAAAAGACAGAAATAAGATGTGTTGGTGAGAATGTAGGTGAAAACTGAATCTTGTGCAGAGTTGCTGACAATATAGTATAGTACAGCCACTGTGGAAAACACCATGGCCAGTCCTTAAAAATTGGAACTAAAGTTACCACATGATCCAGGAATTCCACCTCTGGATGTATATTCAAAAGAACTGAAAGCAGAAGTTTGAACAGATATTTGTGCAGCAAGGTTCATAGCTGCATGATGCACAATAGGCCACAGGTGGAAGGAACCCAATTGTCCAGTAACAGATGACTGGGTAAACAGAATGTGGTGTATGCATAACCTGGAATATTGTTCAGACTGAAAACATAAAGGGAACTTTGGCACAGGCTACAGCATGGATGAACTTTGAGGACATCATGCTAAATGAAATAAGCCAGACACAAAAGGGTAAACACTTACATCCACTTTCATAAGGTACCCAGGGAGTGAAATTCTCTCAGTCATGTCCGACTCTTGGAGACCCCATGGTCTGAATTCTCCAGGCCAGAATAGTGGAGTGGGTAACCTTTCCCTTCTCCAGGGGAGGTTCCTAACCCAGGGTTGAACCCACATCAGCCACATTGCAGGACGATTCTTTACTAGCTGAGCCAGAAGGGAAGCCCATGACGTACCTAGAGTACTTAATGCCTCAGAGTAGTCACATTCATAGACACAGAAAGTGGGATAGTGGTGGGCAGAGGCTGGGAATAGGGAAATGGGGACTGGTTCAGTGGGTGCAGTGTTTGAGTTTTGCAAGAAGAGTTCTAGAGCTGGGTTACACAATAATGTGAAGGTTTAGGTCACTGCTGAACTGGCCACTTAAAGTGTCTCAGAGGCTAAATTTTAGGTTATGTGTATTTTATCTCAATTTTAATATATAAATAATTATTTACTCATCTTTCAGTTATTCAAAAGCCCGGCATTTTGCATGATGCACTCAGCAAAAAAAAAAAAAAAAAAGAAAAAAGAAAAGAAAAGTATATTTACAAATAAATAATTATTTACTCATCTTTAAATTATGCAAAAGCCCTGCATTTTGCATGATGTACTGTGCATATAAGTTAAATAGGCAGGGTGACAATATACAGACTTGATGTACTCCTTTCCCGATTTGGAGCCAGACTGTTGTTCCATGTCCAGTTCCAACTATTGCTTACTGACCTGCATACAGATTTCTCAGGAGGCAGTAAGGTGGTCTGATATTCCCATCTCTTGAAGAATTTTCCAGTTTGTTGTGATCCACACAGTCAAAGGCTTCAGCATAGTCAATAAAGCAGAAACAGATGATTTTCTGGAACTCTCTTGCTTTTATGATAATCCAACCGATGTCAGCAATTTGATCTCTGGTTCCTCTGCCTTTTCTAAATCCAGCTTGAATATCTCGAAAATCTTTTGGATAGCTTTAATCTTGGACATTTTCCAGCTTTACTCTTGGGAATCAGTGTGACTTTTCCTTTCAGAGAGATTTGTTAGATATGCTTGGTCTTTTCCCACAGATCTTTTCCCCAGGATTAATTAGTAGAATCAGATAGTGAGTCACCTTTTTCATCACATGAAATGTGGATAAGAAAGAAATTTGTTTTAACATTAATATTTGTACACAGAGTGTAGATTCCTAGTCACCAAGCTTCTCACTTCTTCCCAACTCAACATGCAATAGACTCTTGTTGTATCCACCCAGCTCCCAGGGACAGCCATGACCATAAGATCTGGCCAAGCTAAATTGAGTAGAAGTTCCATTGGCTCTGAACAGGCCTGGCCTCTGAAAATGTCCCAGAAGGCATCCTTTCCCCTTTCTAGCTGAGCAGAACAGACCCAGTGCCAGGGTCAGATTTGAAACCACAGATTGTTGATGAGAAACATATAACTCAAAGGTACCATGGCCCCTGAATCCGTTTCTTGAAAGAAAATCAACAAGCAGAGTCACTTGATATTTGAAAGCATCTGTTCAAGTATAGGTAAGATTTTATGATGTTCATGCAATTGATATTTTCTTGTTTATATGCTACAGTGAGCAACTTTAACTTACACAATTATGGATTAGAAAATAAACTAAAAATTCTTTCAAATTTTGAAATAGAATTTTTTTTTGAATATTTGAAAATATAGAAAATTCATTTGTTTATTTAAGAAACATTCAGCATGCTCTCTCAAGCATTGTTTTAGAATTTCAAGATGTACATTTGTGCCCACATGCTAAGTCACTTCAGTCATGTCCAATTATGTGTGACCCTATGGACTGTAGCCTGCCAGGTTCCTCTGTCCATGGGATTCTCCAGGCAAGAATACTGGAATGGGTGCCCTCCTCCAGGGGATCTTCCTGACCTAGGAATCAAACCCGTAGATCTTACAACTCCTGCATTGGCAGGTGGGTTCTTTTGCCACTAGAGTCACCAAGATGTACATTCAAGATGTATATGCATTAAATATAATCCCATAATTTTGCTTTCAGACATTTTATAGTCAGTATAAAAAAACAAAAGTGGCCACCACTCCTGCTTTGGATAATTGAAGTTGATGTGTGGTGGATATGGGTGGAGAGGCAGGAGGTGTGGATCATCTTTGTTTCTGGGAACACTCTTAGTTCTAGCTTGACAACAGCTTCAATATACAGAATTTTCTAAACCCACCTCGATCCAAGGAACTTCTCAGCCCAATCTCTGAAGCCGTAATCCATAATCTGTAGCAACCAACCCAGAAAGCCCAGTCACAACCCCAACAATATTCAACCTCAATAGTCAGACTTTAATCACTAACTGACAGCTTTCTTATTTTTAATCATCCTTCCTATTTAGAAGCAAAAGAGGGAAACCAAATATGTCCCTCAAACTCACATAGAGGAGACCCATCTTCTATCCAGTCCTCCCCCTCTTTCCTACATCACAATCTCTGATCACAATATGCTTCCTTTTTTCTATCAGAAAACCATCCCATGCCTATGCCTGACTCTGGGAGATAGCAAAGGATAGAAAGGCCTGGTGTCCTACTGTCCATGGGATCGCAAGGAGTTGGACCCAACTTAGTGACTAAACAGCAGCAACCACAATGCCCGAGTCTCTGCCGAACAAAAGGGGTGGTAACTGAGTCCTTCACATTATGGAGCAAGAGTGCAATAAACAGTGCTTGTTCTCTCTAGGGTGATTTTTGTTTGCCTACAGATGTTAGAAGAGAGAACCAAACAAAAGTCAGAACAATATGTGCTGTTTCTGTTAAATCTTAAAAAAAAAAAAAAAAAAAAAAAAGATCCTTTATCTATCACAATTTTTAAGTTGAAATCTAATTCACACAAAACTTATTCTGTAAAATGTACAACTGAATGATCTACCGTCTCTTTACGAAGTTGTGTAACTATCACCACTACCTAAATGAGAGCATTTCATCCCCTCACAAAGAAAGCCACTATCCATTCGACAGTCACTTCTGCTCCCACCTTCCCCCAACTTCTGACAATCTGTGTGCTTTTCGTCCCTGATGATTTGCCTGTTCTGCATATTTAAAGTGCGTGGGTTTGTACAACAGCGGCCATGCATGCTGGTTTCTCACACGTGGTGCTATGTCTTTGAGACTCATCTATGGCTTAGCACATGATTCATTCCTCTGTTTGAGTTGAGAATTTTCCTTTCTAGGCCATTATAATACACACACACACACACACACACACACACACACACACACACACACACACAACCAAGGTCTATTCTTTTTAATTGTGGAAAGCTCACAGAGTATAAAATTACCATTATGGCATTGTTGCGTGCTCAGCCCACGTCACTAAGAACTGTCCTTGTGCAAGGACCCTCTTTGCCGCACCGGCCCTGAGCCACCAGCGAGCAGAGCGCACCAGCCCAGCCATGACACCCCGTCTCGGGGCCTCCGTACCACCCCCCGACCAGGACTCCACACAGGCCTCCCCACGGCGGCCTAAGGAGAGAACTCCATGCGGGGGGCAGTGGTGGTGAAGGAGAGAGAGACCGAGGAGAAGGACAGGAGGGGCGGGCGGAGGAGCCTCCCGTGCAGAGCTCCCAAGGCTCAGTGGCATGCTCACCAGACCAGCCCTGCTTAATTGCTGGGATCAGAAACGGTCAGACGGGTGGGAGAAGTGTGACCGTGGACGCCAGCAGCTTCAGCCAGACACCACGACAGTCTACACTGCACACCAGCCAGGCCCAGCTTCAATCCCCGAGCCAGTTGCAGAGCCCCAGAGCCCCAGCCTCATGTGGGGGGCTATGCCAGACACACCCTCCAGAGCTCCACATTCTCAGCTCTCAGGAGAGTCCTCTGAGTTCCCAGGAGACTGTGTCCACTGAGGATGTATGACAAGTGGCATTAGGCTGGGACCAGTTGGAAGTGGCCACAGTGAGACCAAGTTTCTCTGTATCTCGTCTGCTCCTGAAGCGCCCACTCTCTCTGACTCGCTCATGCCTTGCTTTTTCCAGGCATCCCCCCAAATGCAGCCAGGCTGCAGGCAGGGGTTTCAGGGCAGAGCAAGAGCTGCAGTGTCTCATGGTGAGCAGGGCCGGCCACAACTCACCTTCGACTCTGGGAGAGCATCACTGTGGGTCAGAAACTGACCCTCTGAAGTCACAGGTGCCTGCGCCTGGATCACACAGGGGCCTCAGAGCTTAGGCTTGTCTTGTGCCCTCTACAGCTGTCTCTAAAGGATGGGCCATCTAGCAAGGAGACAGACTGACCCCTGGTAATCACAGTCAGATTGGTTAAGGACAAAGGGGGTGTGGTGGGGCGGTGGGAACGGGGGTGGAACCTGCCTGCTTCCGTTGGTTTCCCACCCCCCACTCCCCTGACCTTCTCCTCCTCAAGATCATAACCCGTATTGGGCTTTCTTGGCCCAGACACAGCAGAAGTGATCATTCAGTTACTCAATATTCAGTGGAAACGTCATGTAAAAAGACATAAAACTGAACATAAAATCCATCCAGAGAGTTAAGGTTTTAGATGAGGTTAGTGTCAGAGAAGATCCTTGGACTCTGGGTAAAGGTCCCCCTGAAACTCTGGCCCTGGAAAGAGGGAGAAGAAGATGACACCTTTGGTGAATGTGACCTAAGCCTGGTTTGTGTTTAACCAGCTCATTGATTTGATTATTTGTCATCATCACATTTTCTGAGCCCCATTCTGCATCGTCGAGGTCCTCACAGGGCTCAAAAGCTAGAGAGCTCAATAAAGTGTGGTTAAAGACTTGAGGGGCCCTGGGTGAGGCAGAAAATGATGTGGGCAGAGCAGGGGATGAAGAAAGGCATTGTGGACCAGGTGAGGTCTGAGCTGGGTCTCCAAGGGTGAGTGATCAGTTAGCTAGGGCCTGGCTCTGAGCAGGACTCAAATAGACAATGAATGACTAAATGAATGAAAGTGGACATCTTCCCGAGAGAGCAAGAGTGCCAGCTCTTCTGTAACTAAGTCCAAGCTTGTACTGCTCACCTCATGACAGGCCAATTAATTGAGAGATGAGCTGTTGGGGCAGGAACAGCAGCTTTATTCCGAAACCCAGGACTCTTGCCCCTAGGACCCATCTTACCTGAGTTAGAATCAGGCTTCTTTCATATTTATACTAAAAGCTGTGGGAGGGAGGGGAAGGAGAGTCAAATATGTCTTCATTCAATCAGCCTCCAGAGGGGATGGGTTCATTTCTGCCTCCCTTCTGTGACTCACAGGAGAGTCTGGTCAGGAGGTTTCCTGTGAACTGAACAAAGTCATTTTAGCTTGGTGCCCATTACCTGGGATGCAGGGTTCCCAGAGATGGGACTTTATGTATAAGCTTATAGGCAACATTCCTTTAGCTGCTGCCTCATAGTAGGTAGACTATGAAGGGTCCTTGTCTATGGTGCATTCAGGCCAAAGCTCGGAACTGCAGGCACACGGGGGCAGTGGGGAGAGGCCCCGCGGTGCGCCCACTCCACCCCTCACAGTCTTGCTGAGGAAGCAGCCTGTGTCTTGACTCCCCGGGGCACCTGTCTGCGTTCTTCTCTCGGACAGGGCTGTCAGAAGCAACAGCCAGCCGTGCTGCTCCCTGATCAGGCCTGAGGACACCAGCTGCCTCACCTGAAAGGGGTCAGGCTCTGAGTCATGTTTGAAGCTTTGGGACACCATGGAATATAGCCCACCAGGCTCCTCTGTCCATGAGATTCTCCAGGCAAGGATACTGGAGTGGGTTGTCATTTCCTTATCCAGGGGATACTCTCGACTCAGAAATTAATCCCAGGTCTCCTACATTACAGGCATATTCTTTACCATCTGAGCTACCACAGACATGCATAAGAAACTGCTACCTCCCAAAAGTGAGGTCAGAAGCCTGGGTATATGGTTCAGGCTCTATGAGGCATTTCACATCCTCCTAGTATCTCCTCTCATCTCCCTAAGAAACTCATGTTTCAGGACACCTCAAACCAATACTCTGCTTTTGGTGGGATCTAGTGCTCAGAGGTTAATATTTTCAGCCCAGAGAGACACAGCCTATGCTTTAGACATGAGAAGCCCTCCCATCTAGCCCCAATCCATCCAGATCTCTCCCGTTCCCCAGACCCCACAGCAGCAGACAGTCCCTGAGCCTGTTCAGCAGACAAGCTCCCAAAGTGTTTGGCGCTGAGGCTCCTCCTAGCCCCGTGTCCCCTCGG
Organism: Muntiacus reevesi; assembly: GCF_963930625.1. Taxonomy (NCBI): domain Eukaryota; kingdom Metazoa; phylum Chordata; class Mammalia; order Artiodactyla; family Cervidae; genus Muntiacus; species Muntiacus reevesi. The sequence goes on from NC_089254.1 coordinate 113,579,628, forward strand.
CCCTGCACGATGAGCCCACAGTCTTGGGAATGGAGGGCCCCCTCTGCGCTTCTTCTGGGGCGACTGTTGGGCCTTCTTCCTCCTTCAACCAGAGCAGGGAGCTGGGCTCGTCCACGCCTGGGAGTGGAAGGGAAGGAGGGGACGAGCGGTCAGTCCCTCTGTCTCCCGCGGCCCTGGGGGAGGAGGCGCTGGGGGTGGAGGGTGAACGGGGGCTTGGCCTGCTCAGCGGTCAGGACTCAGGGCGCATTCGGGGCAGGCTGAACCTACTGGGGAATGTTGATGGTGACAAGCTCTTTCCATCTCTGTAGGAGCTGGTCCAGCTCACCAAGCTCTCTCAAAACTAGTACACAGATATAAACAGCCTTCATCTGGCAACAGGGGGTGGGCTGAGTATTTCCCACAGAACTCCTCTCTAACCTCTGGGAAACATTCTGACAGGGTCTCTGATGATGCAACAGAGGTCCGGTTTGGTTAAGAATCAAGAAGGACTCACTGTTTGGCACACGGATCCCCATGCTATGTAGCAGCCTTGATGGGAAGGGAGTTTGGGGGAGAAAGGACATATGCATGTGAACGGCTGAATTGTTCCCTTTGTTGTTCACTTGAAACTATCACAGCACTGTTTGCTAAAGGGCTATACCTCAAATAAAAAACAAAAGTTAGAAAGACAACATCATGTGACCAAACACGCAGGAAAAGAAGACACTGGATGATTTGGACATTGGCTTCAAAAGTACATTTTGGTAACAGAGAAAACCACAGTGTTTTAAAATCCTAGTTTATAATTTAGAATCTATAATATTTAGATGACTGATCAGTTGTTTAATACAGGCACTGATAAAAATACAAGCTAAAGTCTAACCAGTTTTAATATCATTTTCTGTTTTCATAAATTTTGCACTATAGACTAAAGCCAGGGCACATGATATCTGTTTATGTGTCTCCCTCCCTCCATCTCCCTCTTGCTGTAGTTCTAAGATTTATGTGACCAGTGAGTTTGCTTCAGCTCTCCTGCAACACACACCTTCATCTGTAAGAGAAGTGATAACACTCGCTTGCACTCGTGTAAGTGAGGAGGTGACGCGCGGTGATGGAAGGAAGGAGACTGGTGGGAGACCCGGCCTGGCCTCAGCCTGGGGGCTTTACCCAGACACTCGCTCCCCAGTTCCCTGCTGACCCGTAACAGGGGCCTGGAAAAGCCTGTGAGGACCCCTGGCGAAGAACCTTCATGCACGTGTCACCATTTACATCGTTAGCACGGAGTTCCCAAAGATCTTCAGATTGCTGATTTTTTCTGATTTCTTTAGTCTTCATTAGTCTTCTCACCAGGGGTGTCGTTAACCAAATCAGCCTATATATTATGAATATTAGCATATATTATTGGTTTATAGATATTATTATAATAAAATAATAATAGTACATCACATTTAATATTTACTTGCACTATATATACATATGTTTATATAGCATTATATTAAAATAAATTGAATTAATAAATATAAATAAACTAGCACAACAATATGAGAATATATTACTCCTCAGAGGCAGGCCTCTCCCTTTGGTATGGTCAGCTCTTCCTACTGACCATATTTTCTTTGCCAGAAAACAATGAGGACTGAGGCCAGAGTGAACGTGAGGGGAAGGCAGGCAGAGAAGACGCGTCCTGAAATCACAGGGGAGACAAAGCTGAATCACTCAGGTGAAAGGAGTGTGCTCCTGAGACCCACCTGCACTGCGGGCTCAGTGAGGGCAGCGGATGCGGCCCCTCACCCGGCCCCTCGGCCCCTCCTGGGGAGGCTGAGCAGGAGGAAGCCTCCTCCAGGGGTCTCCCCTCCGGCTCCTCCCCGGGCCCTCTCATCCTCCCCAGCCTCTGCTGCAGCCTTTGTCCTTTGCTGCCAGCAGGCCCTCCACTGCCCTCCGCTGCTATCCTACTGGCTCTCTTTCCTTCCTTCCTAATTCTCTGGGCTGCTACTGGCCAGGCTGGAGACGCAGGCATCACAAGACCTCCCTCCAGCCAGTGAGCTGTCCTTGCCCCGCCTTCCTCCTTGAGAGCGGGGTTAATGGGGTGCCTGGGGTTTATTCCTGAGGCTTCCCTTGCTCTCAGATTCCTCCCTTGCAGATGCTGAGATGTGCAGGGCAACTAAAGGCATTTCTGCATTTCCCTGAATGTGGATGCGAGATGAACCTGGTTTGCTTAGAGCAGAATCATATTGTTCGAAACAAACATTTTTATATCCCCCCAAACAGAAAATTGTGACACCTCAAAGTCATACTGTCACACGACAAAAGCAAGTTGTAAAACAACACACATTACTTGTCTAACTGAACTAAAAAATGATACTATATTATCTGTGCAAGTATATATATATATATTTATATATGAAAATGTTTTTTAGAAAGCTGGAGGAATATATACAAATGAACCACAGGTACCTTGATACGGATGAAAGACAAATTTTACTTTTACTCTAAATTATCCAGTTTTTTTGTGTGTGTACTTTTAATTCAGGATGAACTTGAACAAGAGTGTATACTGTTTGTTTTAAATAAACACTTTACATATGATTGTACAGAACTCGCTTGTCATAAAAACCGAACCAATGTATTTCAGAGTCAAACAAATGGCAAGCTATGTGGAAGAGACTGAATATTTGCTGAAGGCTTGAAGACAGAATGAGCACACGAGCAGCCCAATCAATGAAAGGCGGGCTGCACACTGCTGTCTCCTCCAGTCACTAGAACATCCCTTGAACACTTGCTGGGTTTAAGTCAGCCTGGAAATCAGTTACCTGTCCAAGGCAAGTCAGAATTTATGCCAGGCCCATAGTAAACACATGTCTTAAAGAATGTGGCTGCCAATATCTCTGAGGGGAAGAATAAGTACACTTTATTCACAAACTTATTTTGGCCTGTCCTATAATGGATTATTTCATTAAAAACAAAACACTCAAACCAACATTGAAAACCACCGTTTTGGTGTACCTTAAAGTTTTTGCCATGTTAGAACTTTCTCTTTTTCTGTCACCTCTTAAACACATGCAAAATAAATACAGTGGAGTCCCCAGCAGGAGCTGCTACTCAGGTAGCTCTGGGCCTCAGTCCTCACTAGGAGTTAAAGTGGCAAAGAGCATTTTTGTTCCAGAATTCTAAAGGCATTTTGGTGTTGGATAATCTGGACCTGTGGAAACCTGATACTGTTTCTTACCAGTGCCATAGCTCAATGATTTTCAATATCTTACTTTCCGTATGCAGATATTGAGAATGCTCAGGAGAGAGCATAAATATAATGACATAACTCGCTATAAATAGCATATAAGTAGAAAGGGTAGTTAGATGTGAATCTACCTTACCTTAAAATCCTAGTTCCTGTGACTCTCAGTCCATAAGGCTCAGACTACATTCTTTGGGCATTTCTACAGGGTGGACAGTAGGTGACACTTTCAACCTGTTTAAAAAACAGTCCACCGGCTTTTGCTTTTTTGCTTGCTTTTTAACTGTTTTACCACCATTGCACAGAAAACAAAGTAATTTCGTACATAAGTGTATGAAGTCCAGATCAATGTCTTGGGAGCAATTTCAGACACAAAGCCATTTAACTGAATCTGTAGGAAGCACTTACAAATAACCACAGAAAAGAGTTTACCTCTGTATAGATCCAAACTGCAAAAAGAAAGTGAAAGTCACTCAGTCAAGTCCGATTCTTTGTGACCCTTGGACTGTAATCCCGCCAGGCTCCTCTGACCATGGAATTCTCCAGGCAAGAATGCTGGAGTGAGCTGCCATTCCCTTCTCTAGGTGTCGGGAGCCACCGGGGTGTGTCCAAACCGTGACAAGTTCACGGGATGAGAGAGGAACCAGCAAGGCAGCTCTTTCTCACATGGGGCTGCCCCGGAAGCCCAATATGTCCCCTGAGGAGCCGCCAGGATGAGAAAGGAATCTGCAAGCAGCTTCCTCTTGAGGTTGTCCCGGGGGCCCGGTATGTCCTTTTCTTCCTTCTTTCATACTGTTGTTTGGCTTTCTATTAATTTTTGGAAATATAACATATAGTAATAAGGCCTCCCTGGAAAAGTCCAAGCCTTTTTTGGAAAAGCTCATGATTGCTCTGGCTCAGGACATGACCATAAATATCAAGTCAGCAAAGAAAAGGCCACAGGTATAGTTTGGCTGCTTGCTTAAAAGATTATAATGTTCTAGAATAGAAAAGAGTAGAGGCATTTAGATTTAGGAGTAGATACACTGCATCATTTACTTGCTCCTTGGTTGAGAGGGTTTTCATTATTGCTATTTCCTTGCTGCTATTTGTTCATTGTTTCCCTTTCTTTAAACAACATGATATTATGGGTATTTTTGTAGAGTTAGGAAATCGGGTACTTAGCTTTCAAAAGAAGATTTATATTAACCAGCTTCACTGCCATTATCTCACTATTAATAGAGGTGTTTTGCTGCTTTAGAGGTGTTTCTGCTGTTTAATAGTTAATCATTGTAAATTGAGATTTTGTGGTTTCAGGTAAAGAAAAATATCAGGTTTTTTCTCATAGCACTATTCTCAGAAATGTCAAACAGGTTACTGTGACCCTTCCCATGTATTGTTTTGTTGTCCAAAGAATTTACACTGTGCCTGAGATTAGTAGGACATTGTTTTTTTTAGAGTGAAAATGTTAGGCCATTGAGGCGAGAAGACTATATATGAGGCATTTAAAAATAAACCCTGTAATTGGAAATATTCTAGATGACTGCATAGGGGAAAAACATGGGAAAGAAAAATATTGACAGATGCACGAAACTATATCAGATGCAACATGTGGTGACTTAAGGGGGAGGTAACGGTCACTCTATAAAAACTGAGCTATCCTAAAAATAAAAAAAAAGCTACCTCTTCTATGCAACCTTCTGTGTGTGTCTGTCTTCTTCCTTGCCAATGTCACTCATCCCTTGGGTATTTCTGGTCCTGCCCGGGCTTGACCTCGGCATCTAGGGAATCTTCAAAACCCAAATTATCCAGTAATAAAAAGCTTTTGGTGTTTGTGTCACAAATGCTCTTTGCTACTTCAATTTCTGGTAATGACAGAATCTCAGGTCGACCTAGGCTCTGTCCTAAACTAGTTTGTGTCCTGTAACCCTGGTCAGACAAATAGACTTTATAATGTTTGGTTTTTCTTGTTTGGAAACAATTTGACTCAGCTCACAAGTGAAAGTCAAACTACTAGACCCTAAAATGTTCCAGTAGAGTGCAATCAAATGCTGTTGATTCTAGGTACTTCATAGGATGTTTTTAGGCCTTGTCAGCCACCAGATTCTCTTGATTCTGAAAGCTGGGTTTACTAGGGACTGGTAGCAATGGAAGTGTGATGAAATCACTGCAGCAGTGTTCTGCTCCAATGCACAGGATCTGGACAGACTAGGAACAATGATAAAATATTCTGAAGGGGTGAATCCAGGGCATTTAATCTTATCTGAACAAAAGCTTGTGCACCGACGCATTATATGCACTACTTCTGGGTGGCCACAAGCTCCCTGGGCTCTCCAGATCCCTCAGGTTAACAGCTTCTGGCCCGGGAGTGAAAGAAAACAAAGGCAGCCCTTCCGTCTTCCCATTCCGACCTCTGGTCCCATCACAGCCTCAGCCCTGAGAGGGACGGTGGATGGTCACACGCTGTCCCAGCCGTACGGATGCCAGACGAGTTACAGGCGCAGCCCTGCCCAACAGCCTGCTGCTTCCTGCCTGCTGCCCGGCGTTGTGAGAAGGCCCCAAGGAGATCTAGGAAAAGCAAAGGGGAGTCCAACTCAGCCGAGGGGCCCGGAAGCACGAGGGAGCTAAAGAGACAGGAAGCACGAGTCAGGTCAAGGAATGACCCACTTCCGGCTGTGCTGATAACGGACGTGGCCGAGCTTCCTGCTCTCTGCGCGCGCGTCTCTGCGTCTGCAGGCACTTCCGGTTTGCCCCACCGTGAGAGGCGACTGCTTGTCAGAAGGCAGATCTTTTCTGTCATCAATAAACTGTCTTTTCCTTGCTGTCAGACCTGTAATTTGGCACTATATGCTCCTTGTTCTATTGGCTGCTAACATTTCTGTAAAAGGAGATCTAACTGTCAAGAGTTCGAAATTCCAGTGGTCTATGACGTCCCACCACCAATCCAATCTCCAGAGTTGTGTTTGAATCAGGTAAAAATGCTCATTGCAGACTTAGTATTGAACATACCAATGTGAGAACATGAATGAGTTTAGAACTTTTAGAAAGTCTAATTTTAAAGGTATTTGTTTATCTTTAAAGCCCAATGAGAAAATTTTACTCTTGCTTATCTTGTCTGAGGAATAAACATTGACAGATACTGAAAAAATGCTACAAAATTTGAGGCTTTGAAAAATGGAATTAAACGAGAATGGGTCTCATGAAGAGTAACCCCTTTGGGATGGAGAAGCTGAGAGGAGAAACAAATTGATTCAAGAAAAGATCTTATTATTAGAGCTGAGATCATCTGCCATTTAGTCAAATTTACTTTTCTGCATGCCAGATCCCCTTATACAGACTTGTACAGACACACAATGCAACTACCATCTCCACTGATACACAGAGGGGTGCCCTGGCCACAGCTTCAGGCCACCTTGTGGGGCACTCAAGATGCTGAGGCCTTCCGTCCCATGTGTCCTGGGGAAGTGACTCCCATGAGGTTCAACCACTGATCCTAATTTTAGTCTGTTTTCAAACAGTCCTTTAATTCCCCGAGGACAGCGCTCGTCTCTCTCACCACATAAAATGTCCCCCCATGTGTCACTGGTCCTCATCAACATGGCTGATGGTTTTATAATCAGTCTTAAGATATGGTCACCTGATTCTATTATTTTTTTATTGTGCTGAAGTCAGTCAAGTGTTTTATATCTTGCTAGCATATAATACATCAGATTCAGAGAAATAATTGAAGTATGAGGTCAAATGATTATCCTCTCCATGTGAAGTATATAAGTATAGTCTCTGGGAGATGGTGAAGGACAGGGAAGCCTGGTGTGCTCCAGGCCATGGAATCAGGAAGAGTTGGACATGACTGAGTGACTGAGCAATGATAAAATATTATCTCAGTTCATAATGTATGTACCGTGCATAGGTGAAAGTGGGAGAAAAGTATTTTAAAAATTAGATCGAGCTTCGCTAATAAAATTAGCAGTGGTAAATGTTGTTTGAGGGAAGAACATAATGAATTATGGATTAGAAAATTTTCCTCTTATGTGAAAGGAAAAAATCAAAAGTCACAGAACATTCTCATGAGTAGACATATTGATTTATTTATAAACTGTTTGTTTTTAGTCAGCCTACTTCCATTTTAAGAGTTTGTGGGGTTTCCAGGACGGCTCATGGTAAAGAATATTGCCAATGCAAAAGGATCCCACATGCGTCAGAGGAACTAAGCCCTTTCACCACAACCATTGAGCCTGTGCTCTAGAGCCTGGGGTCCACAGCTGCTGAGCCCACGCTCTGCCACTACTGCAGCCCATGACAGGAGAAGCCGCTGCGAGGAGAAGGCCGTGCACCGCACCCAGAGAGTGCGCCCCGCTCACCGCACCCAGAGCAAAGTCCGTGCAGCAGCAAGGACCCAGCACAGCCCCACCCAAGGAAAAAGCCTGTGCAAGAACAGCCGAAGCCCACTCCGTGCTGTCCCTCCCCGCCCCGTGGCCTGAACAGTGGGCGCTGCAGGCCAGCCCTCGGGGGCACTGCGGAGTGGGCAGCGAGCCCGCCTGCCCGCCTGTGGACTAGGCCCCCACCTCAGATGGAGCCGCGCTGCACCCAGGTGCTGACGTCACCCATTCACCGTGACGTCCTCCTCGGTCAGAGCCTGCTCACTGCCGCCTGCCTTTCCCTTTTAATCTCTTCAGAGTGTGCAGACGTGGCGATCAGACACAGACCTCCCAAGAGTGTTCACAGGAAACGGTGCCAGGCACGGGCAGAATTGCCCCGGGTGAGCACCCGCCATCAGACCCACCGACTGAGCTCCCTTTGTGCCGGGAATGGGTCGTCTCCAGAACGCAGAGGAGAGTCTGTGTCACACAGGCCGATGGTGAGAAGTTCACAGGGGTCTTGGCTCCTGGACGCTGCCTGGGGCTGGCTAGTGGAGGCTCCAGGAGTGAAGGGGCCGAGCACAGGAGCGGCGGCAGCAAACCGCAGCACAGCTCGCTGGCGAGGGTTCCTGGAGGACGCAACGGTGACAGAGCTGGGTTTTCAATGGCAACAATGGCATGAGCTGTGGACAAAAGTTTCTCGCAGGTTCTCTTCGGATTCCTAATGTAGACGCCCTCACTTTTCCTTTTGCAGATGTACTGCTCCACTGGGAAGTAAAGGTTGGTGCCACCTAAGTGGGCTCCTGCTGCAAGGAACGTGATGATGTCCCCCTTCATTTGCCGGACATCGAGGACCCAGAATAGTGTAAAAGATTCATTTCAAGTTATGACAAGAATTCAGACAGTGCCGTATGGACCACTGTCTGGGTAGTGTGGAAAAAGCCTGAGAAGATGTTTTAGAGAAGCCAGGTAATCTTTCTGATAAAACAAACTTCACTTTCATTCACTTGGTAGAAATAACACGATGAGATTTACTCTTTAGAGGTTTAACATTTTTTATAATGTTTTGACATTTATGAGAAATTTATGATACATGTACAAGGTTTAAGTACCTAAAAAAATTAAAATATTTCATATTACCTTTCTCCTCCTACCCCTCCCTTCTTGTGAAAGCTCTGCTGCTTTCACGGTCAGTCATGGTGTTTTGTTTCCCCAGAATCTTTCCAGAGTTTTGAATTTTTAAAAAATTATTTATATGGCTGTGCCAGGTCTTAGTTGTGGCCTGTGGGACCTTTTCCATGGAAACTCTTAGCTGTGGCATATGGGGTATAGTTTCCTGACAATGGGCTGAGCTCAGGCCCCTACAATGAGAGTGCAGACTCTTCACCACTGGATCAGGAGAGGTGCCCCAGATTGTCATTTATGCAGACACAAGCAACTATGAATATCTGTTTCTTCTTCATTCTACATGGTGGTGCTAGTGGTAATGATCCCACCTGCCAATGCAGGAGACAGAAGAGACTGGGGTTCAATCCCTGGGTCTGGAAGATCCTCTGGTGAAGGAAATGGCAATCCACTCTAGTATTCTTGCCTAGAAAATCCCCATGGGGCAGAGGAGCCTGTTGGCTTACAGTTCACAGAGTCACAAAATGTCAGGCATGACTGAATGACTTAGCACACAACCACATTTAAAACCATAAATGGTAGTATACTGTGCACAATATTTTATTATGTTTTGCTTATATTCAGCCGACAATATCTTGGGGAAATCTCTTGAGACACTATTTTCTGCCAATCAGTCTACTGATTGGATGAGATACTATAACACACTTTACTGGTCAACATTGTAATAAATACTAATATTCAATTACATCTTGACATCACAAAAAGCAATATAATGCATGACCTTAGCCTATGTTATTTCACTGCAGGAAAATTAATAAATTTCTAATGCACTGAATAATGTCCAATGATCATAATGGACTGAGAATCCTCACCAGCCACAGTGAAGAAACCTCCTTGAATATGTGGGGTATTCAAACAAGGCACAAAAAATGCATGTATTACAGCTGAAGAAAAAAAAGAAAAAAAAAAAGAAAAAAAGAAAGAGGGAGAGAGAGAGAGAGAGATGAAACTAATCACAAACCTTAAAATAAAGGGCACAAAGAATTGTACTAACAAACCTTAGCAATAATCCTGAAAAGTGTTTGTTATGCAAGTAACCATTGCCTACCAGGAAAAAAATTAATTAACACTTTCAGAAAACATATAAATAAAACAAAACAAAAGCATTTATATCACCCAGGAAACTTAAGACATTTAGTAGTCCTGTGTCAGACAGGAGGTCTGATGTATATTTCATATTATCTCATACCCACCCATAAAAAATGAATGTAAACCCCTTTATACACACTTCAAATATTTTAGGATATTCAAGAAATTGACTACTTTTTGGAAAAATATGAATTGTCAAGACCATTATTTAAAGCAACTAAAGCAAAAGAAAATTAAGCAAGGAAGGCTATAAAGTAAATTTTTTCGAGTATTACTTCTGAAAATCATGTAAAAGTTATGCAAGCAAAGAACAAGTGGTTACAAAAGTACCACATAGTTTTAGAGAATCAAGAATAGAAGAACAGAAGAAATCTGTATTTTGTGAATATAATTTAACTCTGCTGTGAGAACTTGACATAAGTGACAGAAAACAAAACACACACCAATTTTACCTACTGTTCTTTGCCTCAAAATCCTAATCTATTAAATACTAATAAATGATATATGAACATTTGCAGAGAAATTCTCCATCTCTAAAAAACTTAGGTGTACTCACAATTTTTGTTCTTTGAAAGTAACTCAAGTTGTATATTCTACGAAGTGCTTGCTCCAGAAGATGTGGAATATATGTACAATGGAAAACTACTCAGCCATAAAAGTGAATGAAATAATGCCATTCACAGCAGCATGGATGAACATGGTGATTTCATATTAAGCGAAATCAGATAGAAAAAGACAAACATCATATGATATCACATATGTGGAATATTGACAAAAGATACAAATGAACTTATTTACAAGACAGAAGTAGAGTCACAGACATAGAAAACAAGCTTATGGTTACCAAAGAGGATCACGGGGGATGTGGGGAGAGGTAAACTAGGAGTTTGGGATCAATATGCACACAGTACTGTATATAAACTAGGTGGACAACAAAGACCTGCTGTATAGTGCAGGGAGCTATACTCAATATCTTGCAATGATCTATAATGGGAAAGAATATGAAAGAATATATAGTCTCTCAAAGAGTCACGCCCAACCCTTTCGGACCCCAGGGTCTGTAGCCTGCCAGGCTTCTCTCAAAGGAGGGGTCACAAAGAGCTGGAAACGGCAGAGGGACTAACATTACATCCCTACTACTATGCTCATTATTAGCCAACTTGGAGAAAGACATGAACGCGTTATCAGTGCTGCATTTAGTTTTCTTCTAAGATGCCTGCCATATAGGAAACAATTTGAACATATTCTGAATTTGAGCTGTGCTTGCAAGTCACTTTGTGAGGACAAACAGCTGGTGGATGAAGGCACGGCTGACCCAGAGGATCCTAGCCAGGCAGGAAAACACAGACACACTTAACACACAATAAAATAGTAAACTGACCGAGGACACTGCAGCCAGTCATACTCCTTCGTTCTCCACTTGTCCACACATAACTGTCTACAGTCTGCTGTGATTCTTGGCCACTGTAAAATAGAGTGTATTGATAGGAAATTTGAGACAAAATAAGGCAAACAGATAAGGAGAGAACTGTCATTGTAAAGAGAGTCGGTGGATTACAGCTCCCAAGAGGAGGCACAGGCCACGCCATTGGGCCACACGGGAAAGGATCGGCTTGTCTGGAGAGGGAGATAGGGGAATTCAGCACAGGGGGCTTTACTGTGACTCCTCAGGAGGCAACAGTGAGCTGGGTGTGCAGGTTCAGGACTGACAAGTGTATGTGTTGTTAACGACCCTCCTAGGTGCCTGGCTATGGTGACAAGGGATGGGGTACTGTGGCCCGGACCTCCTCAGAGACACGCCGTAGTGCTGAGAGGGAAATATAATGTACAGGATGGGAGAGCAAACAAATAAGTCACACATCAAGAAGGAAACAACAGCTATCCTCCTCCAGGAGGAAAATGTGTTTATCCCTTAGGCTATAGTGCGTTTTGAGCCCCTCAATTGGAAAGATGACACTAGAAGTCAACTAGTGTAATTAAAATAGAAAAAGAGAATGAAAACAAGCAAAAATAAATAAATAAATAAAATGAAGAGAAAGTAAAAAAAAATTTAAACAAAGTAGAAGAAGAGAGAAAAAGACAACTAAGATTGAAAAGGAGCTGAAGAAATGAATCCACAGTTGCAGCGAGACTATGGCTTTCTGAAGGAGCTCAATTTGGACCATGACTAATGGCCCTAAAGGGAGAAACGAATATGTGCCACACTCGAGGCATCTATTGGTGCTAGGACCCTGAACGCTAGAAGAGTGGCTACTGAGAAAGCATAGAAATTGGAGTGGACCTCAGTTGAGAGCAAAGTTGAGGCAAGGGTTTATTGTTGTCCGGGGAGGGGTTGTCTTCAGCCAGGGGTCTGGGTTAGGGAGACCCCTCAATGGGAGAGGGTAGGTGGGCAGACATATGTTCCCACAAGTGTGTTAGGATCTGAAGGGTAAGCCCATGGAATTCCTCCCCAGCCCGCATGTGTGTGCAGAACTTGGAAACCCTGCAGTGACTCTCTAGCGGGAAAGGCTGGAAGACCACAGACACATGAATCACTTGCATGCTGAGCCCTTTCGTCCAGGGCCAGATCGGAAGTGCGTGCGGGGCTTCGTCATGGGGAATTCCCCGAGAAAATTGTCAGTGGTGGGATGTCGGGGATGGGAGTGAGCACGCTGTCGGACGTTGCAGCCAATGAGGAGCTTTCACTTGCAGGGTGGGGATGTGGGAAATCCATCAGAGGACCGAGGGGGAGGGGCCCAGGATATTTTTCCGAGAAGCACCCTCTGAGGGAAGGAAGCGTCGTCGTGCAGTTGCAGGTAGGAGATTGAAAGACTCGTGGGCCTTGCTTGCAGAGACCCAGGGGCTAATTCTGCGCACGGCTGTGGTGCATGTCCGTCTCCCTTCAACGTCTTCCCTGGAGGGCAACGTTGTCGGCCCAGCACCGATGGTGCAGCCCTTTGGAGGCCGTCACTGGGCGTCCCCAGCGGGGTGACTTGGCTCCTGGGTCGGCAGGGCTGGCGCCTGGCCACCAAGTCGCCCTGAGTTGGAGGGGGCCGTGGGGGGTCGGGGCTGGGCTTCAGAATCTGGGGAACACCTGCTACGTGAATGCAGCGCTGCAGTGTCTGAGCCACACGCCGCCCCTGGCCAGCTGGGTGGTGTCCCAGCAGCACGCCACCCTCTGTCCGGCCCGCACCTCCTGCACGCTCTGTGCCATGCGAGCTCACGTGACCCGAGCCCTCCTTCACCCGGGAGAGGTGATCCGGCCCCGCAAGGACCTGCTGGCGGGCTTCCACAGACACCAGCAGGAAGACGCCCACGAGTTTCTGATGTTCACTCTGAATGCCATGCAGCAAGGCTGCTTGAGTGCATCCCAGCCGTCGGGCCATCCCTCCGAGGACACCACCCTCATCCCTTAGATCTTCGGCGGGACTTGGAGGTCTCAGATCCAGTGTCTCCACTGCCTCGGTGTCTCGGACACGTTCGACCCTTATCTGCACGTCAGCCTGGATATCACGGTGGCTCAGAGTGTGGAGCAAGCTCTGAGAGAGCTGGTGAAGCCCGAGAAGCTGGACGCTGAAAATGCCTATGAGTGTGGCGCTTGTCTCCGGAAGGTGCCTGCCACCAAGAAGTTGACTTTGCACAGCACGTCCCAGGTCCTGGTGCTGGTGCTGAAGCGGTTCACACAGGTGAGCGGGGCCAAAAGGGCTCAGGAAGTGCGCTATCCCCAGTGCCTCGACCTGCAGCCCTACACGTCTGAGCGGAAGGCAGGGCCACTGGGCTACGTGCTCTATGCCGTGCTGGTGCACTCCGGGTGGACTTGTGAGGACACTACTTTTCTTAGTGCGAGTGGGCAACGGCCAGTGGTATAAGATGGACGATGCCAAGGTGAGCTCCTGTGACGAGAGTGCTGCCCTGAGCCAGAGCGCCTACGTCCTCTTCTACTCCCGGGAGGGTGCGTGGCAAGCCGGTGCTGGGGGAGGGGCAGCGCCCCCCTGCCGGCCGACCCCACACACCCCGGGGAACCTGACCCCGCCGGCCCCGGGGAGCCCGCGGGAGACGCCAGCGGCAGAGCTCCTGGGTCGCAGGTGTCCCCGGGGGACACAGAGGTCGAAGGAATCAGCTTAGAGCGGTGGAGACGCCTCCAAGAACACAACCGGCCGAAGCCGGCCTTCGACCTCCGGAAGATCCAGTCGGCGCTGCCTGCCGGCGCAGTCGTGTTTCACCAGTCCAAACACGGAGGAGGGAGAGACGGCAAGCTGCCTGGACAGGAGCACCACTGGCTCGACCGTCCCAGCACGGACAGCCAGCCCCCGGGCCCGATGAGCGCTGGCAACAGCCCTTGTGACAGCGGGAGGGCCCGGGCGACCAAGAGGAAGAACAAGAAGCCGCGGCCATCTCTGGGGCTGTGGCGGTAGGTAGGCTCGGAGGCACATGCGTGCAGAAGCCCGCGCACACTCTGCGTGCGGCACGCCCTGTGTGACCCACCAAGAGTTCCGGCGAAGAGCGAGTTCCTCTCGGCGGTGTGGCTGGTGCAGCCTCCTAGAAAAAGGCGGGGCCTGCAGTGTGCCCGGGGCCACGCTGTTCACCTGGATCGTTCTGAGCTGCCGAGCTCTCGAGGGCTGCCTCTGCTGGCAAGTTCCTGGAGAGGATGGGGTGCGTGACGGGGTCTGAGCACGGTCCTAGGTCCTCGCGATTCTGCGCGGGTGGGAGAATCCTCTCTGGATGGGACTTTGGGTGTGGGTTTGCCTTTCTTTCCCCGTCTGCTTTCTCTGGCCGCACCGCTGGCCTCTGGTGAGTGACGCGGCAGGGAGACGCCTCCCAGTCTGCCCACAGCCAGCCGAGCAAGGAGACGATCTCCTGAGCCCTTCGGGGGCCGGGAGGAGCGGGTGCGGGTCCGTGAATCGTGTCCTTCTGGCCGGTCAGGCTCTGGGAAACGCCCCAGACGTCGAGCAGGGTCCGGGGAGGAGTTGGGCGACCAGGCTCTATGGGTGGAATGTGCTTGGGAGGCGTAGTGCTACTTGGGAAAGGGACTTCTGGCAGGAATGACGCGGAAATCTGTTCGTCACCGTTGGGACGCTCGTGCGCTGAGCTGCCTGGGGCTCCATTTCCGGTGCAAGGAGTCTGCTGCAGAACCTCCAAGTGCCAAACGGGAGAAGCGACTCACCATGCCCCGAGCACCACCGCCAGCACCACCGGCACAAACACGACGGCCAAGGGGAGAAAGGCAACCCGTCGAGTCCCAAAGAAACTTCTCCACCAGCATGGCACAGGTGCCTAAGTGGAGATGGCTCATGCAACCGTCCATTTCTGAAAGCAAAGGTCCTCCCCGCACTGAGGAAAGACCCAAGCCTGCCCTAGATGGTGAGAGCAAGACAACTGGACATCCGACTCTGCCCATCCTATCTGTCAGTCAGTTGTCTCGCCCTGCTTGGCCCGGGACAATCGCCGCTGGACGCAATGAGACATGTCCGGCCTCTGAAGTGTCTGGGGTAGTGGGGAAACTGTCCTCTCCTAGCTGCTTTCCCGCCTGCCTCGTGATCCCGCGACCTGGTGGAGGGGCGTCCGAGGACCCTTATCGATCCCCTCTTGCGGTTTATTTCTTGCTCTTGGTTGCTGGCTCTGTGAGGCGAGCAGAAGTAACGCAACTTAGATTAGGAGTAGGCCTTCCTACTATCAGGGAGCTTTCGCTTAACAATGACCACTGTTTGCCAATGAGAACCAATTAGCTTTCACCGATGTTTGCCAATTAGGAAATTAGGAACGGGGTGGAAACCGCCAGGAAAGTCCCCCGCGCGCGAAAGTATTGACCAATAAAATTGCTTTGCAAATGTGTAACCAATCTGCTTCTCACCCTATAAATTTGTGTAACAGCTTGGGCTCGGGGCTCTCTGACCCGCACCACTGCGTTGGTTGCGGGCGGAGAGTCCTGACTCGAGTCAGTAATAAACTTCCCTTCCTGAGAGTTGCATTGTCTTGGAAGCCTTCTCTCTTTCTGCTCGGGGATTCGGACATTGGGCATAACACTTCAAACCCAAGACCCTCCATCAAACAATGGACCGGGAATTTGCGACTTAGCATCTCAGACCTAGAGGGCCAACTGTGGCTCCTGACTCCTCTAGTCGGCCTGGCAAGAAGCAGAGAACGTTTCGCTTGCTTCTCTCCCCCACACTGTTACCTACACCGCACCGTGCCCTCCACACATAGAAGGGAGAAAGAATGATGAGCAGTATCTTCCGCGAAGAACATGAACAAGTGTACCCTGGCCGAGGAATTGGAGCCACCCACAGCCCGCCCTCATCATCACCACCCATCTTGCTCCGCCCCATTGCCTCAAATGGACTTACCTCTTGCCCCATCCTCGCCGGAAGAAGGACAAGGACAAGGAGAAGGAAAGAATGGTGATTGGAGCGGCGTGGCAGAGGGAATGGGAAAGTCGCCTTATGCTGGGTGACATCCTTGCGAAAGAGAGACAAATACTGGCTGATCTGGCTTCTCTGTGCCATGGGAAGGAGGCAAAAGGACAGCAAGGTTGTGAGCACGTGCGTCATAAGGCACAAACAGGTAGGGTCCTGGGATGGGACGGGGCAGTGGGAGGTGGCAGGGGTGCAAGAGGCTAAGGAAGAAAGCGGGGTCACGGCCGTCTTTTCTTAGTAAGGATCAACGGAGTCAACACGTCAGCTATGGGAAACCCGTGGACTGTGGAACCCCCTTAGTGCTGGAAGGCAAGCATAATCTCCAAGACGGGGGAGCAAACAAACATACATGTCACACACCAGGAAGGAAACCAACAGTCATCCACCTCCAGGAGGGAAATCTGCTTATACCTTAAGTTATAATGCGTTTTGAGCCCCTGAATTAGAAAGATGACTCTAGAAGTCAACTAGTGTCATTAAAGTAGAAAAAGAGAAGGAAAACAAACAAACAAACAATAATAATAATAACATTAACAGAATATACAAGAGAAACAAATTATAAAATGAATGAAAAAGCAAAAAGACAAAAAAAAGAAGAAAAAAGGAAGAAAAAGACAACTAAGATTGAAAAGGAGCTGAAGAAATGAATCCAAAGTTGCAGCGAGCCTATGGTTTTCTGAATGGGCTCGCTTTGGACCATGACCAACGGCCCTGAAGGGCGAAAAGCGTATGTGCCACACTCGCGGCATCTTTTGGTGCTAGGACCCTGAACGCTAGAAGAGTGGCTCGTGAGAAAGCATAGAAATTGGAGTGGACCTCAGTGGAGGGCAAAGGTGAGGCAAGGGTTTATTGTTGTCCGGGGACGGGTTGTCCTCAGTCAGGGGTCTGTGGTGGGGAGACCCCTCAAGGGGAGAGGGTAGGTGGGCAGACATATGTTTCCACAAGTGTGTTAGGATCTGAGGGGTGAGCCCACGAAATTCCTCCCCAGCCCGCATGTGTGTGCTGAACTTGGAAGCCCTGCAGTGACTCTCTAGCAGGCAAGGCTGGAAGGCCAAAGGCCCCCCGAATCATTTGCATCCTGAGCCCTTTAGTCCAGGGTCAAATGGGAAGTAAGTTCATGGCTTCATCATGGGGAATTCCCCAAGAAAATTGTCTGTGGTGGGATGTCGGGAGTGGGAGTGAGCTCACCCTCGGCCGCCTCAGCCAATGAGGAGCTTGCACGTGCAGGTTGGGCTGTGGGAAAGCCATCAAAGGCCTGAGGGGACTGGGCCTAGGACCTTTTTCAGAGATGGACGGTCTGAGGGAAGGAGGCGTCGTCGTGCAGCTGCAGGTAGGAGATGGAAAGACTCGCGGGCCTTGTTTGCAGAGACCCGGGGGCTGCTTCTGCACACGGGGGTGGTGCGTGTCCGTCTCCCTTCAACGTCTTACCCGGAGGGCAAGGTTGTCAGCCCAGCGCCGCTGGTTCGGATGCCCTTCGGGGACCCTCTGTCCCTGAGGGGCCGTTCCCGGCACTTGGGTGGCCCCAGCGGGGTGACTTGGCTGCTGGGTCAGCAGGGCTGGCTCCTGGCCACCTAGTCGCCCTGAATTGGAGGGGGCCCCTATTTTCTCTAGTGGTGAAAAAAGCCATCTAATTGTTTCTCCTGATATTACATTTTACCATGTTCATGAACGAAACAAAGAATATGAAACAATAGTAACCTTCAAGCATATGTGTTAGGCGATTTTAAATTATTTTTTCAAAGGTATATTTTCTCTTAATGAAATATGATTTCTGCTTGTAAAATGCAAGAAGGTGTTTCTGGACTTCCTCACCTACTATTGGTCATAGAAAGCTGAACAAAATGCATGAAATGACCCTTGAGTCAGATTGCTTGGCCAGAGACAACCTGGAAACTAACCCCATCACCATAAAACCCGAGACTGCAAGTCACGTTGCAGAGACGTCCCCTTGGGTTTCCTTACTCTGCTGCTGTCCTCCTGAGTACCTCTTCCCAAGCAAGTCTCTGGCCTTATCAGCATGTGTGAGCCCCGTGTAGGGCCCTGGAAAGGTTTCCCCTTCCTGCAACGTGAAGAGGAACTGCTGGGGTCCAGCCTCAGCAGGATCCAGGGGTACCCTCAGGATGAACGGCATCATCGAGAAAAGGTGAGAGAGAGAGAGAGAGAGACCAGACTGGAGGGGTGTAGTAGAGTCTGGCAAATCTTTATTTTTTACAGTAGCTTTTATATTCTAAGTTATTGCATTTTTAGGGGAAGAAAGTTTAACATTACATCATCTTGTCCCTCAGGAAACCAGGGAGTTTCCAGTAACTTCTTTGTGAGTTTCTTATACATTATCTTCTGGCCTCAGGGCCTATTGACATTTTATGACCTCGATGAATGCAAAGCTGTTTTCCTGTAATCTATACTTTAATGAACACAAAGGTTAGTCCTTTTGCAGAAGTTATTAGGTGAATTTATCTAAAAGGTTTACAACACAAAGACTCTGCAGCTCCGGTGAGGCAGCCCCTGTTTAGCATTCCTGGTTAAAATGAACAATTCTAACCACTTTTGAAATAATATTTTTGTGTTCTCTAATAGGGCTTCCTCACCCCTCAAAGGGCTCTGTGCCTATTAGGGCCTTTAGTGAGATTAGGTTCTTTATGCTGTTCATGATTAAGGTGTTGTGAGCAGTCATGTACATTAATACGCATTTGCCAAGCAGGCTAGAATGCCAGCAAAGGGGTCTAAGTTGAAACACTCCTTTCATCCTGGATAATCTTATAGGATACCACCGTCTGGGGGACATGTTGATTAAAGTTCTTAAGTTGCTTCTGTTTGGAGAGAAATCAGGGAAGGCCTTCTACCTGTGTCACAGAAATTAGGGAGTAGTCTAATACAGCAAGCATCAGAAAGACAGAGATCATCTTTAAGGTGAGCGCCAGGGCAAGTTTTGAAATTCCTGAAGTCCTGATCTGCCTTGCTTGTCAGGCCTTCTCCTCATGACTTTGTCATGGGTGGGATCTCATGTGCTGGCTCCTGGCAGTGTCTAGACTTCCTCGTCTACCATTGAGAATGAGAAAGCTGAACAAAATACATGAAACAACTTTTCTCAGACCCTGAACAGCAGGCAGATAGGGTTCCAGGGCTAGGTTCCTCGACTGAAAGTGAACACACATATCGACCTGATGACTCCACAGCCTCCTGCCTTCAGGCAGTTTTCACGCTGCAGCTGCACGTAGGAGAACCCATAAACATTCTGGCAAAAATCTGACTTGACAACTGTGAGGCTGCCAGGGCTAACGCCATGACAGGCAGCCTAGATTAGGAGTAGGCCTGGTTTTCTGGGGTAACATGATTATCAAACCACCTGGAGCCAGCCAATCAACATGCACCTAGTAAGAAAAAGGGAACCTCTCAGGGGAAAGCTGAAAAGCCCGGGAACGCCCAAGTTTGAAAAAAAGCCAAGGTTTTTTTGGTTTGGGCCAATAAGATTGCTTTGCAAACATGTAACCAATCTGCTTAAGTCAGCTACCAACTGCTCATGCACACCCTATAAATTTGGGTAACAGCTTGGGCTCGACACTCTCTGACCCTGCACCACTGCGTTGGTTGTGGCAGAAGCCCTGGCTCGAGTCAGTAATAAACTTCCCTTTTTGCGAATTGCATTGTCTTGGATGCCTTCTCTCTTGACCCGCTTGGGGATTCGGACATCGGGCAAAACAAGAACACTGGTGAGTCGGGATGCCAGGGAGGCTATAATCTGTGTGGCAGCACATCAGAAAAGAGAAAGCAACTCAGACAGCTCCACACCTGCCTAATGATCTTTCAGCCTTTATTGAATATCAATCTAAGGACACACAGGTGATTCCATAGTGAATAAAAACACAAAAACAAAACACTGGTCTCACAAGCAAGAAATAAACCAATTCCTTCTACATTAAATTTTTATTTCAAAATGTGGCAATTAAATGAAGGCTAATGAGCATTACACACATACTAAATGGGTACATTTCTAGAAAGCAATCTTTAAAAGATGTCAATAACCCCATCTTGTCATTCTGATTTTAGAATTCTAAGAAAGTGGAAAAAACTAATGTGGAAATATGTCTTTGCATACAAAAGGCATTCACATAGCTTTAGTGTTCTTTCTTTAAAAAAAGTTTTTTAATTTGTGGGAAATTGTTTTACCATTTTGTGTTGGTTTCTGCCCTACAACAGAGCAAATTAGCCATATTTATTTATGTGATATTTGTATATATCACTTGCTTCTTGAGCCTCTTTCCACTCCTTGAATAGCTTTAGTTTTAGGATGGAAAAGTTATAAGGAGCCCTGTATTTATTGTCTAAATAGTAAGGAAATCCGTTAACAATGTCACACATTCCTGACTCAATATTATGCTTCTATTATCATGTCTGGGAAGATTTTAAAATACAGATCAGTAAGTGCATTTAGTAGCTACTCTGCATTGCAAGGGGTCAGCCAGCACCACTTGCATTAGGCTGAGGCTAGGGGTACACACAGGAGCGGTAGCAAAATAGGAAGGCATGTCCTTCTCAGGGCTCGTGATGTAGGGAAGCTGGAGGCAGGCTGAGGGGAAGAGGGGCACGCATGGGATTGCTGAGAGGAGCGTATTTCCCCGCGCCCCCCCCCCCCCGTTTGTTTCTAATTGGGAAGGATACAGGAGGAAACAGCCCCCCACCAACACCTGGCCTTGGGGGCCTATTGCTGCAGAGTTTGGGGGTCTGGAGTTCCACAATGGTTGCTGCCGTGCTTGGGGCAGGGCCTTGTGGGTTGTAGAGAGAGTTTTCTTTGCATTTAAACAAATATTTAAACATACCAAAGCTCCTCTTTCGTCATTTCAACAAATCAGCTCGCTATTCTGTGGGTAAACTTTATCATTAATTACAGACAATGGTAATAATTAGAGTAACGCTGAGTAATAATTATAATTTCAATACTTTTCAGCAACTATAGTTTATAATATAGGAAATGTCAAAACCACAAGCTATCTGGTCGACCTTTCAGCGCTGATCGCCTCGTTACAACCAAAAAGCTTAAATGCCACCAAGACAAAGCTGATGCAGGAATGCAAAAGCACAGTACCCCCGCTCCTCACTCATTTCCTCGAAGTCCCCTGCAGGTTGCATTATCTGTCTCCCGCGTCCTCCCGTCAACGCGAGTTCAGAAGCTCTTCAGGCACTAAGACCGCGCCAGGGTCGCGTCTCTTTGGTGCCTCAGCGGACCTCACAGGTCGCTTTCCGGGCCTCAGATATTTGGCGCCTCTGACCCCCGCGACCGGGCAGGACTGGGGCCGTGCCTTGGGCGATCGGTCTATTCACCCTCGACATTTCGTGTTGTCACCTGCAGTGAGGAAACCGTGTGTGTGATTCACACAACTGCCGCAGCCGCAGAGAGAACGGAAGGGACCACAGGCTCCCCGGGAAGGCGCAGCCAGGCCTTGCACGATCACAGAGCTCGGTAGCACGATAGCGGCCGTCGTGGAGCAGCTTCAACGCCGCCCGGCCCTGGGACGAACCTGGGACCCCAGGCGGAAAGGATGCGCAGCCTGGAGAAGCGAGCCCGGGGACCGCGGTGGCGGCCGAGCACACAGCACAGCGCCGCTTTGTTCCGCGCATCCGGCTTTGCCAAACTCCGGGGTAGGACGCCCGGAATCCAGGAACGGGTGACGGAACCCAGCCCCGCCCGCAGATGGACCCACGGCTACTCCTAGCCGAGACGGGAAAACTGGAAAATGTGACACAGAACTCCACACCGGGCACGATCACTCGCTCCCGGTCACAAGCGGTAGCCCAGGCGGCCCCCGCGCGCGGAGGAAACACACGGACCGCCTTCCACGGTGGCCCGTCCTCGCCTCGCAAATCTGCGCGCTCAAATCCAGCGGGAGTAGGACGCGTCAAGGGCGCGGAGACGAAGCCCCGGCGCACACGCCACCGAGCCCTCCGAGCACGGACACGGCCGGGCTTGCCCAGTCCCGGAGCCTGGAGCGGGGTGATCGATGAGGGGAAATGAACGCGCCTAACAGCGACACAGGTGGACGAACGACGAGCCACAGGAGCTCCGTCGTCAAGACACTGTACCAGTCCTCTCCGGAGCCCCAACGGAAGAAAAGGCGCGGGGAAATACTGGTCGACCAGAGCAACCGCCACCCCACCTCTCAGGACCGTAACGTCAGCCACCTCACACAAACCTGCAGAAGCAATCTTCAGCAGCAGGAGATCTACTCAGGCCTCTGCGTCACCGGGGTTACTTCCGCCAGTGCTGCCGCAGTCTGGAGCTCTGCTCCGCATCTGCGGCTGAATCGCAGCCCTTGTGAAGGTCGCCGAAGGGAAGGGACGATCTGAAAGCCGCCACCAGGGGCGCCCGACAACCGGTTCGAGCGTCCCCGGGACGAGTCTCCATCGCCGGCAGGCCGCAGCGGCACCGGCCGCCCGAACACCGGAGCTCACCCGGGGCCTCTGCCTCGGAGGGTGCGCCCGGCCCGAACAGCGCGATGCGCCGACGCGCAGCGGTCCCGGCAACAGAGGAGGGCGGGCGGAGATCAGGAGGCTGCGGTGGAGGAGAGGCCCTCCGCGCGAGGTTGCAGGGCCGCAGGCCAACCTGAACAAGGGAAACTCTGCAGGGGATTGGGCTGTGCGAACTGTAAGCTGAAGCAGTGAAAGCAAAACAGAAAGAAAGCAAGCGCGGAAGACATTTGACTAATTTCAGAGTTCAGATGTTACTGAAGTATAAAAGAAAACAAGGCTCAGAAGCCATAAGGTAAACCATTGAAAACCCGACCACATAATTGATCCTTACAATTAGCTTAATCGTAATTAAGCTAATTGCATAATTGGTCTTTACCAAGCAAAACCAGATGACAAGAAAGGTGCGTGCGGGAACATTTGTGCTACTACATGTATAATAAGAATGTTGATATCAGCATTACTTTATAACAGATTATTTAGTAAACATACAAAGGAATCAGTTAAATTTTCCTTGCACTTACATAGCACAAGACAATCAATTTGCTTTTTGGTTTATGGCTCTTTTTTTTTTTTTTTTTTTAATAATGAGCTAGGTCTATAGGTATTGACTTGGAAAGATGCCGATGGCAAACTGTTAAGTGAAAATAGAAAGTTTTAGCGCTTCCAGTGGTGCAGATACATGCACTTGTGTTTTTAAAAAATGAAGTGGAAAAGTAAAGAGAACAGCTAAAGCAATTTTAAAAAGCAAGAATCAAGGCTTCCGTATAGACTAGAGTCTAGACAGAAAGATAAGTGTGCTAGAAACAAAGATGGGCCCCACTATGGGCTTTTCTGCTCCCTCCTACTACTGTCTTGGGACAGGCAGTTGGCATCTCAGCCCCTCCACCTCTCTGCTCCACTAACATCCAGAGCCACTGCCGGCAATCAGAACTCTGACTTTGCAGGCCTGGGATCCCTATGTCCACAGTCTCTTCCTTCATATCAGGAGCCTGTAGCAATTCACTTGGTTTGCCCACCATCCAGGCTCAGAGATGCTGGCTCTAACATACACCGTGTAGTCCTTCTCTCCATAAGCTTTGAGCTGATATCCGAAGGGAAAACTATTCCCCTCACGAAACAGGTATGAGCCATGGTGACAAACGGGAAGTCTGCACCGGGACTCATTATACTAACTGCGTGCACTCAACTCCCAGAGACACGAGAGCAACAGAGTCCATGGTGCTGCTTGCATGACACGGCCGTTGCTTACTTGAAGTATCCAGGCTCACTTACACGGCAGGAAGAATACGAAGTACACACACACACACACACATAGAGGCACTCACATACCCAGGAGCTAATCTGTACTCCTACTAGGGCGGGCAATGGTGAGAGCAGGAAAGACATCACTCTTGCTACTTCTCGGGTCCTCTGCACTGACAGAGCCTGTTTTACCGATTTCACTGTGGAGAGTGCGGGCTTGGAGCTCCCTAGTCTGTGGTTTGCTGTCCAGCACCCTGTGCTTTATTCATTCCACTCTACCCTTTCTCCTCAATACACAGTCACCATTAAGAAATAAGAATCTGCACACCTCACATTCAATTTTCAAATCTGAACAAAGTTAAAGAACACAGAAACTGAGTTATTGTGGAAAAGTTAGTGAGGAAATTTTATTTATTCTTGCAGCTACCGATATGTTCCGATATAGCATAAAAGCTTACTATTTTTAAAAATCAGGAAAACTAAGTGATTCCTCATGACTCTTTTTTGCCTATCACCCACCTCTGCCCCAGCTTCTGTCACACTGGGCTCACCCGATGACATGCCTGTTCTCCTGGTTTGGAGACTTCTTTCACACTCATCACTGTCATCTATGCTCACTACACACCTGAGGCCATGGTAGCCCTTCACATGGTGAATCAGGGGATTTTTCTCCAGTGAACCTGAGGGATGCATTTTTTTTTTTCTTTTAATAGAAACTTCTCCCATCTGTCCTCTAAAGTCACAGCCTTTACGGATGCTGTAACAAGTGGGTGTGAATGATAGAAAGAGGCTGTTTCCATATCAGTCCCTGAGTTGCCATATGCCTAACAGAGTGGTGGATGTTACTGGCATTAATATTTCCTGGGTGGTGTTAGAAGATCCAGGCTGAAAGCAGAAGCTGGACAATTTGGCAAGACACAGATCAAACCAGGAATGAGAGCAAGTCTCTCATTGTTTCAATGTCAAGACTCAGCCACCACTGTCCTCCTTTGCATCCTCATGTAGGACGGTTGAGATACTGACCAGATAAGGTGAGGAGACAGAAACAGTCATGAGAGCCAAGCCTCCAGAGCCCTGCTAGATACCCCAGGCATGAGTCTCCAACCACTCACCTGGGGAGGGGAGGGGCTCCTACCAAACCACAGGCATGCAGAGATATGGTGAACCCCCCTCTCTCTGGGGCCAAAGCACTATGGGCTACTCCCCACATAAACAGAGTAGTAATGTTTCCATTTTACACAGAAAAAAATGAATGTCATGTGCTGTTATACTCTGATTAGACCTATTTGTTCAGTTATTTAATTAATATTCAATTCCTGATATTTACACAAAATCCCAGGAAACCCTCACAGTGATCACTTGGGGAATCTTGACTCCACAGAACAAACACCACTCTGAAACATTTCCATAGCTAATTCTTGACCAAATGCATCAGGCTTTGTTCTCCAATACCCACCAAAGTGGTTTAGAGTTCCCCATCCTTCCTGCTGTGCCTTCCCCTGACTCTCTGGATGCAACTGCCTTCAGTCACCTTGACTCCTCCGCATGTGGGAATCAGGCAACTTTGGAACCCTAACCTTAGTTCCATCATCCTTGGCCTCAGACATGTTGCCAAGCCTCTCTGAACCTTTCCAATGGTGGGTGAAACAGTCTAAGGGGTCATGTCCTGGTGGAAGTTCAGGCACTCTGGTCACACAGATATGCTCTCAAAGCCCCTTGCACAGGAAATAAGCAGGAGCATGTACACCATAAGGCCCCTGGTGGGTGACACAGTCCCACAGGGCCGGCACCCTCATCAAATGCAGAGGAAGTTTAATTTGGGGTGAAATTTAGTTGACAGCTTCAGAGGCATTGGTGAACTACTACATGGATTTCTGCCCTACTAAATATTATTGACAGAAACATTCTTCATTTCATAATTTTTGTATAGGAAAGTATTTGTCTCTAAGGAAGAAAAAATAAGCTAATTACTTTCTTCATTGAACAAATCTGTGTGCTCACTCAAAACATATTCTGACATTTAGTTGACATTCTCCATCTTCTTAAAAGATAAGAAATATAATCATTTGCTTCATTTCGCCCTGCTCATCTCCAGGTTTCCCATTGTCCCAGAAGGGTGTGCTTCCTCTGAGTGCAAGTCCCACCTACTCTCTTGTCTTCGTAAGAGAGCTCAGGCCTCAACCACAAGTTCAGCCCTTGAAATAAATACCTGAGATGACCTAGTGGCCCTAGGAGAATGAGAAACTCTCCCCAGTGTGGTGACAAACCTTGGGTTCCCTCCCCAACTAATCTCCTGCCAAGCCTCCCTCCCCTCAGGGTTATCGTCCTAAATGACGTCTGTGGGCAGCAGCTGATGTGAAAGAGAAGAGTGTGTCCAGAGGCCCAGCACCGCCTCATCCTCTCCCCCAGCAGCTCTGTTTCTGGGCCTGGCTTCTTTTTTTGTTGTCTTACCATGAGCACTCTTTCTAGCCATCCTAGGACTTCCTTTAGAGTAGTTCTTTAAAGGTTCCTCAACCACCATTGGCCTCATTTGCCACTGCTATACTTCCCTTCTGGAACTAAATTCAGTTCTTTCAGAAAGATTGAGTCCAGGGACTTCCCTGGTGGTGCAGTGGGTAAGAATCCACCCGCCAATGCAGGGGACACAGGTTTGATCTCTGGTCTGGGACGATCCCACACGCCACAGGGCAACGAAGCCTGTGCACCCCGACTGCTGAAGTGTGCACGCCCTGGAGCAGGCGCTCCACAACAGGAGAAGCCACCATGAGAGAAGCCAGGCAGCGCAGTGAAGAGGCGCCTCTGCAGGCATGAAGGCCACACTGCCGAAAGCAGGTGTGCAGCAGTGATGGCCCAGAGCAGCCAAAAGAAACTAGTTAACTTTTAAAAGACTGAGTCCAGGGAAAAGAAATGGAATGACATTTCTCTTTATTTTCATTCTTCTTCTGACATTTTGTACCTGATTCTGTTAGATATTTAGAATGCTGACAAAACTCCAGGTCACAGAAAAGGAGGAATTCCTAGTTAGTGTTCAGCGTCTCAGGGAACAGGTACACATCACTTCTGCGGAACAGTCCAAGGAGATGTGAGGGTAGCAATGAACCAAAACCATCAGCAAACCCCAAGAGGAGTGCAGCCCACGGACCCCGGAGCAGGTGTCTGCGGGCTCAGCCAGGGGCAGCAGAGGGCCCGCAGGCTGGCTGGGCTTCCTGAGCCCCAGACTGTGGGGAAGGCTGTGGTCTTTCAGTGATGGTTCAGGTTCCCCACCAGGAAAACAAGACCTGACCTCAGCATCTCTGACTCAGTACATACCTTCAGGACCCACCCCAAGTCCGCTCTCTCCTCCTCTCTCTCAGGCAGAACAAATCGACTGCGTGCAGTGCGGGCTAGGTCACTGATCATCCTGCGGTGCTAAGGCCAGGGAAGGCCACATAACTCAACACTTATGATTCTTGGGATCATAGGAACTTATCTACTTCCTCATTCAGGGTGAGGAACAACAGTGGCTGTGACAGGCATGACGTCCCAGTTAGGCAGAGGGACAGGCTGAGTCAAGGAGAAACGACACGAGGCTGTCTGTGCGGGAAGCTGACCAGGGCGGCGTGGCCAGCCCCTCTGTTCAGGGGCAGGCGGACGCCCTTGTTGCCAGAAGCAAACGCGAATCAGCCGAGGTCCCAAGGCTGTGACTCACAGCAGGTAATGACTCCAGGTTCTTCGTCCTCGTACCAGGCGGGCACTTGTGAATCTGGGATGGGCACGGAGAGCCAAGCCAGGTGCACGGTCAGCCCATGGAGCCTGCAGACCTTGACACCCACTGGGGCGAACACAGAGAGAAGGGCTGACCGGTCACCAACTCTCAGTGAGGGGAGAAGGTGGGAAGCTTTGGCCTGAGTCTCACTCCTAGGACCTACCTACAAGGTTAAAGACTGATCTGACCGTTACTAGATTCTTCTTAACAGAAGCCCAGGGTTCCTACTATACCCAGTTTCTAATGGGCCAAGGTGAAGATGGCAGAAGATGTTAGCATCATTCCTTCTTGGATTCATTTGTAAATTTATCCAATATTTATTGGACATTTTTTATCATTAGTGATAAAAAACAAAATCTCTCTTAGAGAAACTCATTCTCTGCTGGTAATACAGAAATTAACCCTTACCACAGGGCAGTGGAGTGTCCACTTGCTCCCCCCAGGAGACTGGAAGTCCTGACAGTCTCATAGGGGAGGGGATGTTCAGGTGAGTCTTTAAAAGTGAGACTTTTTTTAGCTGGAGGTGGAGGCAGCTAGTGTGAAGAGCAAGAACATTTGTAAAAATGAACCTCATTTCCCCCCTTCTCCTCTCAGGTGCTCAGATAGCATGGCACCCTGGGCTATTCTTTGAAATCTCCACGCACCCTCCAGGCATAGAGCATTTCCCTTTTCTCTGTGATTCCCCTGAAACACACTTCTCTTGCAGGGATAGAAAGCTCATTCCTTCACTGGCTCAGGTTACACTTAAATGCTCCCTCCTTGGGAAGAGTTTCCACACCACACATGGAAAGCGTCAGCTCCATCTTTCTCTGTCCACTTGTCCTGCTCTCTCATTTTCTCTCTTATTATTTGTATCTCTGACAGCCTCTAGGAATGGGTCTCTGGTGAAGGGAGATGTGGGGAGAGGGTAGGGTGCTATCTTCTCTCCACAGGCTTTGCTGGAAAAGAAGCTGTTTTTTTTTTTTTTTTTTTTTCAGAGGCAAGGCATGAATATAAGCTGAAGGTAAATTGAAACTTAATTTGAATGTATTAATAAATTAAACATTAAGTGTGGAAGACAAAAAAGCATGAAATCTTCTGAAGCATACATAGCAGAATGCTATCATGATGTCTGGAGGATTAAGGACTTCTTTAAAAAGCCAAACAAATGTGTGAGCAAAAGATGGATAAATATGACCATGTTACAAGTGACAACTGCTGCTCATCAAAAGACATCATAAAATGAGTAAAACAAAAGCCAGGGAGTGGGAAGTGACATGTGCAACAAGTGTAAAGATCTTTCACCAATAAAAATGTTTAAAAAGTAGATGTCAAAAACACATTAACAGGCATTGCATGGAAGGCGAAACATGGAAGGCCAATGAACATTTAAACTGCGATCAATTTCATTTGTGATAAAGCAAATACTAATTAAAATTGCAACAAAACACCATCTCATACCTCACAGTTGAGCAAACATTTATGAGTGACTATGAAAAGGCTGACTCAGATGTGGAACAGAAGAAACTGTCATTCCTTGTTAATCGGGATGTCAACTGCTGTAACATAGCTCAGCTGGACAAGTTCACACCTTTAGTTTCATTAATTGCCATCCAGCTCATAAAGTAGATGCATGTGAATGATATTCCTAACAGCAAAGAGCTGTAAACAGTTCCAACATCCAGCAACAATAGAATGGATAGATTTTGGCCCATTTAAAGTATGGACTACTATATAGCAGTAAAAGTAATTCAATAGCATGCATACGAACAAATGAACCTCAGAAACCATTACCACACACAAAATAAATATTATTTCACAAAAGGATAATTACTGTGATTCTACTTACATAAAGGGACAAAAGAGAAAAATCCTTTGTACTGTTTAGGAACTCAAATGCATGTGCAACTCTCAAATAAAAGACAGGGAATGACATAGAATTGAGATATATGGAAAAATTAGAATCTTTTTAAATGAGAGTGGGTGTTGAGAACATGAGAATTTGCTTTACTATTATTCTGCAAATTATGAACTTATATTACCTACAAGCTTTTCTTTGTATACTTTATTTCTCAGTAAGATTTGTGCCACACATCAAAATAAATTCCAAGTGGCATTTAATATAAAAGTTGATACCATAAACCTTAAGAATAAAGCATAAATATGTATGCAATCTTGAGATGGGGAAGACCTGGATAATAAAATATAAATATATATGCAAGCTTGGGATGGGGAAGACCTTGATAAACTCTGATGGGCTGGGTTTGTCCACCCGGGTAAATGATTTGATGTTCTAACCTGCAGAGACTCAGAATGTGACTGTATCTACAGATAGTTTTTAAAGAGGTAAATAAATTGAGGCCTTTAAGTTGTGCCCTAATCCAATATGATTCTTGTCCCTGTAAGAAAAGGAAATTGAACACAAAAAGAAACCCCAGGGATGGGTGCACACAGAGGAAGGGGCAAGTGAGGACCCAGAGAAAGTGATGATCTGCAAGTCAAGGAGCAAGTCCTCGAGAGACTCAAGCCCAATCACACTATGATCTTGGATGCCCAGCTTCTGGAGCTGTAAGAAAACAAATGTCTGTTGTTCAAGCTTCTGGGGATATACTATTTTGTTATGGCAGCCCCAGAAAACTAATATATAAGCATTACATTGAATGCCAAACTAAATAGAAGAGTCTTTATGGGTTTTACTACAACACTGCTAAACACTTACACATCAAAAAATAAAAGGAAAATGACAAACTCATAAAACTAGAACACATTTGACAAAAGCCTGACATTACCAATAAATAACTCCTACAAGTGTGTAATAAAACAAGTAATCTAGTAAAAAGTTTGGCAAGATACATAAGCCGAAACATTCATATAAAAAAATACAAATGCTTGTTAGAAAATAGAATAAAAAAGTAACTTCCATCAACAAATTAAGGTTGAGATATTATTTTGTCTTCTATTAAGAGACAAAAGCCTCATAAAATAATAGCACACACATTTAACAAAGATTGTAGCTATCATCCTTAGCAGATCTAAGTATTCAGCATTCCTTCTTGTTTGGTCCTTTGACAGCACATACAGATCAAAAGCTGTAAAAATGATTTATATGTGGCATCGAAATTTTAAGTCTCACCTCAGGGAATTTATACCAAGTAATTAGGTAAAAATTTTGACTATTTTACTTTATAATCTTTACTCTCAACATAAGGATTTGGTTCAAGAAAGTATAGCAGCTTTCACACCATGGAAATGTTTAAACTGGAAAGAACATAAACCAAAATATGAAGCAACCTCATCTCTGAGAGTAGATTTTCTGATCTGTATGCAGGTAAATTTAAATGGTGTCTTTCATTGTCACCAATATTTTTCAAAGTTTGGTATGATAAAATATAGATTGCTTTGATAATAATGTGGTGGTGGTTTAGTCACTAAGTCGTGTCTGACTCTTTGTGAACCCATGGACTGTAGCCCTCCAGGCTCCTCTGTCCATGGATTTCCCAGGCAAGAACATTGGAGTGGGTTGCCACTTTCTTCTCCAGAGGATCTTCCTGACTCAGGGGTGGAACCCATATCTCCTGCACTGCAGGCAGATTTATTACAGCTGAGCCTCCAGGGAAGCCCAAGAAGTCTATAAAGTCACTTCAAAAGCAACATGAAAGCAACTCCTGAGGGGTCTGAGTAGACTGGGAAGCAGACCTCCCGGGGGTCTGAGGCCAGGACAGGCCCATCTGCATCTGAACCGTGGGCACTCTCACTTGCTCTGCAACCTTGGCTGGGTTTCTGAAAGTACTGAACTCTGAGTTTTGTCAGCTGCCTCAGAATCTTGTTGCCAGAACTCAAAGGGCTCAGAGTGGGCACAGAGAAAGGCTGCTTCTCACCAACTCCTCCGATGTTGTACAGTTAGAAAGAAGAGATTTTTAAAATTGAGAGTAATAAGGTCTTTTTGAATCAGGGGGGATGCAGAAGTAGAGACAGGCCAGAGAGATGGAAAGAATCCAAAGCAGGGCCAGAATCCAAAGGATGCTAAGCATGATCACCCTGTGCTCAGTATCACGGGTCATTCCCTGGGATTTGAGGGATTGCTGGCTACCCTCACTATGTGAGGAAACCATCATTCTACTAGCCACCCTCACAGATGTGACAAATGGACTCATTGGAAAAGACCCCGATGCTGCTGGGAAATATCAAAGGCAGGAGAAGGGGATGACAGGCAAGAAGGTGGTTCAATGGCATCTCTGACTCAATGGATTGAGTGTGAGTAAGCTCCGGGAGTTGGTGATGGACAGGGAGGCCTGGTGTTCATGGGGTCACAGAGAGTTGGACATGACTGAGTGACTGAGCTGAACTGAGCTACCCTCATATAAGTGCCAATATATGTCTTATCTCACGTAATTTCCCACACAGGTCTATGATGCAATACGATTGTCATTTCTGTTCTAGAAGTAAAGAAACAGGTGATTAAAGACAGTAGGTATCCTGTTCAGAATCACACAAGTAGACAGAGTAGCGATAGGATGTGGAAGTTTGTGTAACTCAGAGCCAGCTTGTGTCCATCCGCCCAGCATCCCTGTTTCTAAATGCATTCACCCTGACTCACACAAGCACAGTTTACTTCAGGCTTGGGGGCTGAAAATGACTGGCTTCTTACCTCAGCATTTGACAGCATATTGCTGTCACTTTCAACTAGGTGTCAGAAGGAAGAGAAAGATGGAAAACTAAGTTTACATGGGACATGTTGCAATATCAGGTCATTTTCCCCTGGTTAATGTTGTTTTCTTCCAATGATGATCCCTCCTAGTTCTGGATGCTCATCTTTGTTGGCCGGTGCTTGGCTGGTGGTCACGATGCAGGTGCAAGGCCCTTGGAGCCACTTTGGGCATCACCGTCTCAGCTCAGCTGTCTCCAGAGCATCTCCAGATCTAAGTGAGATCATTAAAACACAGCCCTCCCACTATTTCCCTGAGGCGCCTCTGCCTGCAGTCCCTTCCTGCCCACGAGGAGGGCCTCTCCTATCTACCCACATCTTCCCTTCCCTCTCTCTCAGGAGAGTGGCTTCTGAATTGCTTTTCAGAGGATACATATTATCGAATTACCTTTCCTCATTCTAACTCCCTGATACAAAGAAATTCTTCCTACCACTAGGGGGGCCATGTGTCTTTTAAAAAGATACATTTTTTAAAGAAAAAATGTTAAATTTTGAAGAAATTCTTCCTACTAGTAGGAGCCCATGTATCTTTTAAAAAGATACATTTCCCTACCTGCTCATTTCTTATTGCTGGTGTAAGAAACGAGCACAAGCTCATTTTCTCATCCTAGGAAGAGGTCCAATATGGATCTCGCTGTGTGCGCATCGAGGTGTCGGCGGGGCTGCGTTCCTTCTGGAGGATCGGGGTCTGTTCTTCCTAGGGGTCACCGCACTGCTCACTTGTGGGCCCAGCAACCACTTCGGTCCCGCTGTGGCTCGTGTACGCACGTCTCCTTCACCAGCTGTGACCCTCCTGACTCCCGCTCTGACTTCTGAGGACCCTTGGGACCACACTGCACCCGCACCAGTAACCCAGAAGGGCCTCCTAGGTGTAGGTCCTTTCTGTAATCACGCCCACACACGTGCCTTTTGCCACGTGAGTTAACACAGTCACAGGTTCTGGGGATTAGGACCCGGACATCATTTCGGGGGAGGGGAGCTGTTGATCACACTACTCGTTCTGCACAACCTGAAAGAAAATTACTTTAAACAATTGCGAAGTAACTTCACAAGAGCTCAGAGTATAATCAACTACTAAATTATGATATACAGATAATAACACAATTGGGTCATAATGCGGGTCAGAATAAACAGGCCTAGAAGAATGCTTTCCTAAATTTTCACCAGCAAGAAACAATGATCAGACTGTATTTGGGTGACACCTGTCAGGGCCGTGTCCTGAAGCATGAGGTCGGGGAGGGTGGGTGGGGTCCGCACAGACAGGGCTGAGCCCCGAGGGTCCCAGTGACCGCAGGCCCAGAATCCACCGAACAGCGAGGCCTGCTGAGGGTTCAGGCAGGAGGACCCCAGACACTAGGGCGGGAGCTGGGTGGGCAGGATGTGGCTGCGGGTGTGGGGGTCCCTGAGATGCTGAGGCTTCTCACCACCTATGTGTGCAAGTGCCCCACCGTCTTTAACTCCTAGTTACCGCGTGATGTCCTGATCTGTAACGTCCATTCAACACAAAAGCACAACGTTTTAACAGCAGCGTGGCAGGGAGTGCAGAGGGCGGTCCGCGGCGCTGAGATCAAGAAGCACGTGAGAAACGGAGCACCGCCGCTGAGCCCGGAGCCCATGGGGGACTCCTCCCGCCCCTTGCCTCGGTGATCCCCAGCCCCGGAGCTTCCCGCTCGGGTCCTCTGCGGGGGAGGCCCGGACGCCCGCACGTCTGAGCCCTGGGCCCCGCGACCGAGCTCGGGGACAGGTCGCGCACCGGTTCTCCCGGTCCTCCGCCCGCACGTTCCCGCGGCGGCGGCCGAGGCCCCTGGTCGGGCCCGGGGAGGCGAGCGG
Organism: Muntiacus reevesi; assembly: GCF_963930625.1. Lineage (NCBI taxonomy): Eukaryota > Metazoa > Chordata > Mammalia > Artiodactyla > Cervidae > Muntiacus > Muntiacus reevesi. The sequence goes on from NC_089254.1 coordinate 113,613,808, forward strand.
GCGGGGTACGCGCGGCCCCGTCGGTGGCCGCGTGCGTAGAGCGGGTGCAGTTTCTTCCCTCGGGGCGAGCCGGTTCGATCGGAAGTCCTTAGCCCGGCAGAGGATCCGCTGTGCCGCCGGCGGAACCCCCGGGTCCTCCTTCCCGGCCCGCGGGGTATTGGGATTGTCTCCGGGGCCCGGAGGCCGCCCAGCTCTCTCCTTGCCTCCTCCCGGCTTCTCGGGGCACACCCGGCTGCCAGGTTCGCGCGCCCGGCTCGGCGGCCAGGGACCCGGAGCTCCTGCGAAGACGGGACTCCAGATCCCGCCCGCCCCGGGCCCTCATTGCGAGTCGCCTGGCTCTCGGGCGTGGCTTCCCGGAGTGGCCGACCCTTCTGCAGCCCGAGGGCCGGGTTACACCGCGCGAGGCCGCTTCACCGTTTGCCCGGGGAGAGCAGGGGCGGCCCTGAATCTACGACTTGGGGTCAATTGCAGGCGCGACGTCTCTTTGATCCGTGTCTCAGATGTGAAAGGGCCCAGATGTCCCACCCTGGGCCGAAGAAATGTTCTTTATAAATGTTTTGTAGAAGGCGTTCTTTCTGCTGCCAAAATAAGACGGTGGGTTATTTGAAACACCATGGTCACCCACTGTAGGCGGTGAGCCTGAAGGGCAGGTGTCACTCCCGACCCCTTTGGGTGCGCCGGCACAGAACACTGCCGACACGGCTGGTCATCAGCCTCCAGCGAGTCAGACGCTCAGGGCTGGACTCCAGCTCCAGGGCTGGGGCTGGAAACGCGGCTTCTGTCCCTCTGGGAGCCTCACTAGGTACTGGTGACTTGATGGCTGAGGGACTGTGCCCAGAGAGGAACTGCTGCTCAGAACTCGATGGGCGCCCAGCGCGTAGCATGAAAGGGGGGACTGGACGGGGCAGCTTCACCCCCTGCTGGAGGCTGGGGACGCACAGATGAGGTTGTTGCAGCAAAAACAGAAATGAAGTTTCCCCTCTCCTGAGAACAAGGAAAGTAAACAGCGAAGAGACTAGAGGAGAAACATGACCCGTCATCAAAGAGTTAATCTCTCCTAGTTTTAAGTGTTTACCAGCTTTAGTGTGTGTAACCAGAAGTCCCCTAATGCTACGCAATGTTCATCCTGTACCACATTTTTGCTCTCCCTGCACCCTCTTGTGGCAAGTCACCCCGTAGAGCTGTTTGCATCTCGGAAGGAAGGTGGCAGGCTGAGGGACCCAGGGGACCCAGGCGGTATACAGCCTCTCAGTTCCCCCAGGTGGGGACAGGGCACTGTTCCTGGGGTGCTAGCCCACTGTGTGCCCCTTGGCCAGCTGAGGAGTAAAGCCAGCTACTTCCTCCAAAATTCCATCTCTGTATTTTTTAATGTGGTGGGTAGAGAAAGGCGAGATTTTGGCAGTAACAAGGTGGCTATGCATGAGCAGGGGAGGGGCCGGGGGATGGAGCATCCCCGGGGGAGGACTTGGTCCCCTCACACCTCAGGCAGCTTTTGGTAGTATGGTTTTTTATTTTTGATAATAGGTTTCATAGTTTCAGCACATGGCTAGTACAATCACTCTGTCTTGGAATGGTGGGCTCTACGGGTGGGAGATTCCACTCTAACTGGATAGAATAGGCCATGCATCTCACATCCCATGGACCAAACTCTGCTCCCAGATTGTGCTGCTGGGACCTGAAAGCTGAAAATGGTTTTTATATCTTTAAATGGTTGAAAATAATTCTTAAAAATAATATTTGCAGCATGAAAATTATATTCACTTGGATTTCCTTGTCTATAAGTAATGCTTTATTGAGACAGGCTCTTTTATGTACCTTTTATCTGTGGTGCTTCTTGGATACAATGACTGAACTGAGTAGATGGAACAGATGTTATATGGCAAAGCTAAAATATTTACTCTCTGGATCTTTACAGAAGTTTGCCAACCTCCGCTCTAAAAATATGGTAGTTCTTTTTTTTTTTTTTTTTAACAAATAGGCTGAGAGCTATACTTTAGAAACAGTTACATTGTGAATTTTGTGCTTTGAGACAAACCTCCTCTAGGTCGATGTAAAACTGGTTACATCACTCTCAGTTACATCACTCTCAGTAATCTCAGTTAGAACAAACACCGAGCCTGTGCACTCAGTTGCTACTCAGTTGCTAAGTTGTGTTTCTTTGTGACTCTATGGACTGTATCCCTCCAGGCTCCTCTGTCCATGGAATTTTCCAGGCAAGAATACTGGAGTGGGTCATCACTTCCTCCTCCAGGAGATCGTCCCAACCCAGGGATCAAATCCAGGTCTCCCTCATTTTTTACCATCTGAACCACCAGGAAAAACCTCTCAGGAGAATGGTTAAGCTGAATCAAGTTCTCAGAGTGATGTTTACTCTACTTTCTGTCTCAACTGTCACTCCTTAGTTGAATCTCCCACCCTTTTCTGCCTTGATTTGTCAAATTTTCCACCTTGCCTGTCCCCTGCTCCCAAAGGGTCTTTCTGCATTCCTTCTAATCTATCCTTCCTACAACAGAAAATGTTACTTAAAAAAGAAAGAAAGAAAGAAAGAAAACACCAAATCCTCCTTAAAAATTTCAATAGTTTCTCACTACCACCAGGCCCAAGATTCCAGGAATTTCCATGAAGGACCCCTATGTTTTTCCTCACTCTAAATCTCCCAGCCATTCTGGACTTTTAGTACCTGGCACTATACATTTCCCCCTGATGCAAGGCGTTATCTATGCTGCTCCTCCTGCCTGGGGAGCTCTTCTCCCTACCCCTTGTTCCACCAGCTCCCCATCATGGGGAGCTTTCACCTTCATGTCTAATACCCCTTGTTTAGGGGAGTCTTCTCTAACCCTTCCATCAGATCGCAGAGCACCTGTATTCACCCTCTGCAACATTCATCAGATTGTCAGTTCTTATGTGATTTCCTGCTGAACTGAAAACTTCATGAAAGCAGGGCTGTGTCTTGCTCATGGTCCTTTCCTGGCATCTGACATGAGTTGATTCTCAGTCACTATTGAATGGATGATTGAAGGATCAGTGACAGGGGTGTGCTGGAAAGGGCATGGCTCTGCAATGATCTGTAATGCCACACATCTTTGGAGGATTTGGAGACTGACCTAGGTAATCTCTAACATTCATTAGCTCTGACATGTATTAATCTTTGGGCTTACCCCCAAGCCTGTTCCATTTGCTCCTGGATATTTGGTTGAACATTGGTTGTACTGAGTGACTTGAGATTCAAGATTAGGCTGTGGATAAAAAAGTTAGAAGTGACAGCAGTTTGGTTGCTGATAAGTACACACATAAAATAATCTACATAATTTCTGTGATCTTCTTTAAGTTACACAATTCAGAGAAGAGCCACCAAAATCACATAGTCATGCACTTGGCAGGTAGTTTCTTGGGTACTAAATTACTATAGCCAAAGAACCAAGTGTTATCTCTGAAGGTCTTGGAACTAGCCACATTTGGCCAATGGAGAACTTAACTTATGCCAGTTTTTATTTTTTGCTAAATATAGACACTGGAAAGTGATTAGATGTCCCTCCAAGGGGACTAATCAAGTAGGTTAAAACTTGTACTCTAGAAACGCAAGGGATCCTCCCCATGGGGATATAACTTTATTCAAATCTTTCAACATGGGGAATATACAGAGCAAAACTCTGCCAGCTATACTTGCAATGAGAACTTGCTTGTGGCTTTTTATATGAGTAGATTCTCATTCATATTTGTACATAGAATCCAAAAGAACAATTAATGTTTCCTGAGTTACAGAAATCAGATTCAAACCCACTCTTGTGGTTTAATGTAAAAACAACCTTCTCTAAAGGCCTATAGAACACATGGTCAGCTGACTCTGTGGCTAAAATCTGTGGAAAGTCTCTTAGGGAGTTGTTTTCCTGCCAGATGTTGGATACTCCAAGGGGAGAGGTTCAAGTCTGGACTTGTGTTTCCAAACAGTTGCTCTAATTAATGCAGTGTTTATCAAAGGTGATGTCCATTATCACCATCGTTGAAAACAGTGTCATTACTGAATGACCACACCCTTTTCTGATGTGGAGTGGAAATGCCCCAGGGCCACACACTAGGGCTGGGAGAATCTGCCCCAAGACAGGTGGTGGGAGGAGATCGCATTCCTATCTCAGTGAGTTTACCATCCACTGAGTGATCATTCTCACAAGCAGCCCCAAGACTCCACATGGAGGTTTGGGAGGGTAACTGATCCAAGACCTACTAAGACCTGCACTAGCCCTGCAGGCCGACAGAAAAAGGGTGAGCCAATATACATGTGGCATCTTAAAATAAATAAATAACAGAGCACCAAGGTCATCAATACAGGACACAGATCGGTGGTTGCAAAGGGCGGGCTGTGGGGGTGTGAGGAGTGGGCGGAGGCGGTCAAGAGGAACAAACTTGCAATTATAGAAAAGTAACTCATGGGGTCATCATGTGTAGCATGGCAACTATAGCTAATAATACTATTTATTTTTCCTTTGTGTACTTAAAAGTTCCTAAAAGAGTGGATCTAAAAAGTCTTCATCACACACACGAATGTTGTACGTATGTAAGATGATGGACATGAGATGGACTTATCATGGTGATAATTTCAGAATATATACAGATAAGGAATCATTATGTTGCACACAGAAAGCTAATATAAAGATAAAAGTCAACTATGCATTAATTAATAAAAACAAGAAAAAGGTGGAAGGACGATATGCGCTCTCACAATTGCTGAGAAAGATTAACCATTGAGCTTTGCATCAGGGTCTGCAGTCTTCCTTCCTCTCATCAATGGAAAGGGTACGTACAGCCTTGGATACAGCAGATGGGATAGGCCTGGGGTTCTGCATTTCTCATAAGCTCCCAGGAAATGCCAATTCCTGCAGATTTCTGGCTGCACTTTGAGTAGCAAGGTGTTAAAGCTCCTGAGTTTGGAGATTAACTGGGCTGGCTTCTAAGGGATCCAGTTACAATTATGATGAGTATAGCACAGGGGCCTTTTTGGCCTCCATTCCTGACAGTGTGAATAGCTGTGGGTTGAGCTGAGGTGGCGATTCCATGTGCAGAGAGGAGGAAGATGGAAACTTTCATCAGACTAGAAATGATGTGGTTTCATGTTCGTATACCGACATCTGCAGACGTATGAAGCCCACTAGCAGAGACCTTCAGAAATAAAGGCTAAAATAGCACTATGATTTTTTAATTATTATTTTGAAATGCTATCCACAATAAATAAACTAGATGAAAACAAAATGATTTTATGCCACAGCTCAAGTGGTTCAATTGCCTGGGAGTTTTTTTCAAGTTTTATTTATTTATTTATTTTTTTAATTGGATTGTGTCTAATCTTTTATTTATTCATTTTCAAGTTTTATCTTGAATTAATCTTGGAGGACTCAGCAGGAACCCTTCTTAGAAGTGTCTACAATTACATGAGGGCTTGATCAAGTGTGTCACTGCTTGTCCAAAGATCTGGTGGCAAATAAAACATAAATGACATAGGAAGGATCCTTTACTACACTTGTTAAAATATGGCAGGGACTTCCTTGGGAAGCTATAAGTTTGGTCCTCATGAGGAGTAGAAAGTGAGTCTGCAAAGACGCAGATGGGCCAGAGGAGAGGAGCCAGCCGAGCTCCTCGCCCTCTCAGCTCCTCTGATAAAGGCTCTGTCTGACCCCCAAGACCCTCAGACACGCCTCCCGATGGCCGCGGGTCCTGAGAGGCCTGGTGTGGGCCCCGGTGTTCTCCTCTGACCAGAGGGAGGAAGCGGTGGGCTCAGGAGAGACCCTGGGCGTGGAGTGAGGACCCCGGGCTCGGGCTGGGCCACACACCGAGGGACACCATCCCCGCGCTCCGCTGGGGTCAGCGTCCACGGGGGTAAGATGAGCGGCACGGCCGCTCTGGGGTGTTTCTTACGGTCTCCTGATGGTGCAACAGTCCTTGGGCCCCAACGAAGCTGGCAAATGTCGGAAGTGTGTGACCTCGGGCAGGACTCAGCGGTAAAGAATCTGCCTGCCAACGCAGGAGACAGGTCCGACCCAGGAAGCCCCCACACGCCGGAGCAGCTAAGGCCGCGCACCGCGACTGTCGCCGGTAGAGCGCGGAGCCGCAACTCCTGCCGCCCGTGCCTCCCGGAGCCTGTCTCTGCAGCAGGAGAAGCCGCGCGAAGAGAAGCCCGTGCCCCAGCGCTGGAGAAAAGCCCCCACGGGAGTGAAGGCTCGGCACAGCCGGAATAAATGAACAAACAAAATTATTTAAAGAGAAGAGGTGTGTGAGCTCTGGGCCCTGAGCAGCCCCTGGAGCCCGTGGGGAGGCTCTGGCCGAGGCCGTCTCCACAGACGAAGGTGCCGTGGGGCTCGGAGCGCAGCTGGCCCCTGACACCCCGAGAGGACTGCTCTCTTCCTGCCACCGTCTCCGCCGGCAGGCTGGCAGGGGGCAAGTCATGGAACCTGTCCTCGCTCCGAAGTCCATGTGGCCTGTAAACGGGGTCTGTGTGAAGCGGCACAGGGCATTTCCGTCTGTCGGTACCTTCTCTGTCCCTCTCCGGCTTGGAAGCCCCTGGAAGGCAGGGCTGGTGAGCTCGGCACATGGTGATCCTGGGCCCCGAAGCCCCAGCGGCAGCAGACCCTGAAGAGTGACCGGGAGAGGGAGCCGGGGTGGATGCAGTGGAGGGCGAGGGGCTCTGCTGGGAGATGGGGAGATGGGAAGGGGGACTTCCTAGAGTGAAAGCTGCTCCCCCACAGCATGGACAGGTCCTGAGCTGAGACCCAGATGGCCCTGCAGGCCTGACGGGGGAGCCGCAGGCCTCAGTCTCTGAGCAGGTGAGCAGTGAGCACCTCTGGGCCTGAACGAGGTGTGGAGACTGGATTCCGGCCCTCAGGAAGCCCTGGGCCTAAGAGGGGCGTCAGGAAGACATAAGTGCCCCAGCTTGTGGCAGGTGCTCACCGAGAAAAGGCACTCAGAACCAGAGGAAAGACCAGGAGTGACGGCACAGCCTGAGGGAGTCAGAGGGAATCAGCAGAGCGGTGGTTTTCAAGCCAAGGCCTCAGAGAAATGCAGTTCAGCAGCCAGGAACCTGGAGCCAGGGGCCAGCAGTAGGTGCAGCAGAGAGAGAAAGACCCCCTAAAAAGGCAGATGTGAAGGCAGAGCATTCATCTAAACTCCTGGATGATGTCAAAGGTGGTGTGGACTGCGGGGTGGACGCAGGGGGTGAAGGCTGGCAGAGGAAGGGGGCAGGGCACAGAGTGAAAGACCGTCAGAGCCCTGCCGTGAATGCCACTCTCCTTCCAAGGGAGATACTAGCCACTCAGATGCTATGAGTAGAGAACCAGTTAAAGTAGATGAGTTATCACAGGGAGAAAGTTAACAGGAGGCAGAGAGGCTGCAGCCAGAGGGCAGTCAGGTGCCCAGCAAGAGCACCCAGTGAGAGGAGCCCCGACTGAACTCAGGAGGAAGAGAGCTGGAGGGAGGAAGCCCACAGAGCAGTCCTGGAGGAGGAAAAGTAAAAGGCAGGACAGCAGGAACATGGAGAGCAGCTCCTACAGAGGCTGAGGACCCTCATTGTTTGGTGATGAAGGGAAGCTCAGAGAAGTCAGTCCCTGAAGGAGGAGAGACTTGAGCTCTAATCTCTGTCCAGTGTTTCCCCAGATGCTACTCTCCGTCAGTTCCACAGCGAATGCTGCATTTTAAAACTGACATGAATTACATTACTGTAGCCCAGTTATCATCATCACAAAAGCTATGAAAGTGTTTAAAAGCTTGATCATTAAAAATGGAAATAAACAAGTGACCAAACTGAGCTAAAATAATGGGCAAATGACTGTATCATCATTCACAATAACCACGTTGTCCATTGACAGATGAATGCAGAAAGATAATGTGTATACACACATATTCCCTGATAGCTCAGTTGGTAAAGAATCCACCTGCAATGCAGGAGACCTGGGTTCAATCCCTGGGTTGGGAAGATTCCCTGAAGGAAACAGCTACCCACTCCAGTACTCTGGCCTGGAGCATTCCATGGACTGCATAGTCCATGGGGTCTCAAAGAGTTGGATACGTCTGAGTGCCTTTCACTTCATACACACATATACTGAAATATTATTCAGTTTTCAAAAAGAAGTCAATCCTGCTCTTTGCAGGGACATGTATGAACCAGGAAGGGCATTATGCTAAGTGAACAAAGCCAGAGGCAGAAAGAGAAATCCTGTATAATGTATAAGATGAATAAAATAGTCAAACTCATCTATGCAGAGAGTAGAATTGTGGTTGCCGGGGGCAGGAGAAGGAAAATGGGGAGCTGCTGTTCACCAGGTAAGACGTTTCAGTTCTGCAAGATACACACCTTCTGGAGATGTGCTGTATATACTTTGTCTATAACTAATGACACTATGTTGTTGTGTAGTCACTGACATGTCCGAGTCTGTGACCCCTTGGACCATAGCCCACCAGGATCCTCTGTTTTGGAATTTCCCAGGCAAAAATACTGGGTTGGGTTGCCAATTCCCTCTCCAGGGCGTCGACCCAATCCAGGGACTGAACTTAAGTCTCCTGCACCGGCAGGCAGATTCTTCACCATGAGCACCAGGGAAGCCCCAGTGACACTATGTTCTACACTTAGAAATTTGTTCAGAGTGTAGATCTCACTAGACTACTGTTGAATGTTCTCACTACAACTTAAATATAATATCCATAGAAGGTCTGAAAGGACTTACTTCAATAGACATTTCTCTAAGGAGATATAAAAATGGCCAACAAGCACAGAGAAGAATGCTCAATGCAAATAAATCTCACAATGAGATACCACTTCTTACCCATTAAGATAGCAATTATCAAAAGACAGAAATAAGATGTGTTGGTGAGAATGTGGGTGTACATTGAATCTTGTGCAGAGTTCCTGACAATATAGTATATACAGCCACTGTGGAAAGCACCATGGCCAGTCCTTAAAATATTGGAACTAAAATTACCACACGATCTAGGAATTCCACTTCTGGGTGTATATTCAAAAGAACTGAAAGCAGAAGTTTGAACAGATATTTGTGCAGCAAGGTTCATAGCTGCATGATACACAATAGCCCACAGGTGGAAGGAACCCAAGTGTCCAGTAACAGATGACTGCATAAACAGAACATGGTGTATGCATAACCTGGAATATTATTCAGATTGAAAACATAAAGGGAACTTTGGCACAGGCTACAGCATGGATGAACTTTGAGGACATCATGCTAAATGAAATAAGCCAGACACAAAAGGGTAAACACTTACGTCCTCTTATATAAGGTACCCAGGGAGTGAAATTCTCTCAGTCATGTCTGACTCTTTGTGACCCCGTAGCCTGAATTCTCCAGGCCAGTATACTGGAGTAGGTAACCTTTCCCTTCTCCAGGGGAGCTTCCTAACCTAGGGTCAAGACCACGTCGGCCACATTGTGGGGGATTCTTTACTAACTGAGCCACAAGGGAAGCCCATGAAGTACCTAGGGTACTTAATGACTCAAAGTAGTCAAATTCATAGACACAGAAAGTGGGATAGTCGTGGACAGAGGCTGGGAATAGGGAAATGGGGACTGGTTCAGTGGGTGCAGAGCTTGAGTTTTGCAAGAAGAGTTCTGGAGCTGGGTTACACATTAATGTGAATGTATAGGTCACAGCTGAACCGGCCACTTAAAGTGGCTAAGAGGATAAATTTTCGGTTATGTGTATTTTATCTCAATCTTAATATATAAATAATTACATACTCATCTTTCAGTTATTCTAAAGCCTGGCATTTTGCATGATGTACTCAGCAAAAAAAAAAAAAAAAAAAAAAGTATATTTACAAATAAATAATCATTTACTCATCTTTAAGTTATGCAAAAGCCCTGCATTTTGCATGATGTACTCTGCATATAAGTTAAATAAGCCTGGTGACAATATACAGCCTTGATGTACTCCTTTCCCGATTTGGAGCCAGGCTGTGGTTCCATGTCCAGTTCTAATGGTTGCTTCCTGACCTGCATACAGATTTCTCAGGAGGCAGTAAGGTGGTCTGATATTCCCACCTCTTGAAGAATTTTCCAGTTTGTTGTGATCCACACAGTCAAAGGTTCGGCATAGTCAATAAAGCAGAAACAGATGTTTTTCTGGAGCTGTCTGGCTTTTTTGAAAATCCAACAGATGTCAGCAATTTGATCTCTGGTTCCTCTGCCTTTTCTAAATCCTGCTTGATTGTCTGGAAGTTCATGGTTCATGTAATATTGAAACCTGGCTTGGAGAATTTTGACCATTACTTTGCTAGTGAGTGAAATGAGTGCAATTGTGTGGTTGTTTGAACATTTTTTGGCATGGCATTTTTTTGGGGATTGGAATGAAAACGGATCTTTTCCAGCCCTGGGGTCACTGCTGAGTTTTCCAAATTTGCTGGCATGTTGAGTGCAGCACTTTCATAGCGTCATCTTTTAGGATTTGAAGTAGTTCAACTGGAATTCCATTGCCTCCACTAGCTTTGTTCATACTGATGCTTCCTAAGGCCCACTTGACTTCACATTTCAGGATATCTAGCTCTAGGTGAGTGATCTCACCATCGTGATTATCTGGGTCGTGAAGATCTTTTTTGTGCAATTCTTCTTTGTACTCTTGCCACCTCTTCTTAATATCTTCTGCTTCTGTTAGGCCCATACCATTTCTGTCCTTTATTGAGCCCATCTTTGCATGAAATGTTCCCTTGGTATCTCTAATTTTCTTGAAGAGATCTCTAGTCGTTCCCATTCTATTGCACCAAGGGCAACTCATATTTAAATATTTCTAAACACATTCATCATATCTTTTAAAATCTTTTGGATAGCTTTAATCTTGGACATTTTCCAACTTTACTCTTGGGAATCAGTGTGACTTTTCCTTTCAGAGAGCATTGATTGGTATGCTTGGCCTTTTCCCACAAATCTTCTCCCCAGGGTTAATTAGTAGAATTAGATAGTGGATCACCTTTTTTATCAGACGAAATGTGGATAAGAAAGAAATTTGTTTTAACATTAGTATTTGTACACAGAGTGTAGAGTCCTAGTCACCAAGCTTCTCACTTCTTTCCAACTCAACATGCAACAGACTCTTGTTGTAGCCACCCAGCTCCCAGGGACAGCCATGCCTGTGAGTTCTGGCCAAGCTAAATTGAGTAGAAGTTCCATTGGCTCTGAACAGGCCTGGCCTCTGAAAATGTCCCACAAGGCATCCTTTCCCCTTTCTAGCTGAGCGGAATAGACCCAGTGCCAGGGCCAGATTTGAAACCACAGATTGTTTATGACAAACCTATAACTCAAAGGTACCATGGCCCCTGAATCCTTATGTTGAAAGGAAATCAACAAGCAGAGTCACTTGACATTTGAAAGTCTATGTTCAAGTAAAGGTAAGATTTTATCTTGTTCATGCAACTGATATTTTCTTGTTTATATGCTACAGTGGGTAACTTTAACTTACACAATTATGGAATAAAAAATAAACTAAAAATTCTTTCAAATTTTGAAATAGAAAATATATTTTGAATATTTGAAAAGATGAAAAATACATTTGTTTATTTAAGGAACTTTCAGCATGCACTCTCAAATATTGCTTTGGAATTTCAAGATGTACATTTGTGCCCACATGCTAAGTCACTTCAGTCATGTCCAATTATGTGTGACCCTATGGACTGTAGCCCGTCAGGTTCCTCTGTCCATGGGATTCTCCAGGCAAGAATACTGGAATGGGTTACTGTGCCCTCCTCCAGGGGATCTTCGTGACCTAGGAATCAAACCCGTATATCTTACAACTCCTGCATTGGCAGGTGGGTTCTTTTTCCACTAGAGTCACCAAGATGTACATACACCAAATGTGTATATACGTTAAATATAATCCCATAATTTTGCTTTCAGACATTTTATAGTCAGGGTAAAATCACAAAAGTGGCCTCCACTCCTGCTTTGGATCATTGAAGGTGACGTGTGGTGGATATGGGGGAGAGGCAGGAGATGTGGATCATCTTTGTTTCTGGGAACACTCTTAGTTCTGGCTTTTGACTACAGCTTCAATATACAGAATTTTCTAAACCCACCTGGAGCCAAGCAACTTCTCAGCTCAATCTGTGAAACCGTAATCCATAATCTGTAGCAACCAACCCAGATAGCCCGGTCACAACCCCTACATTATTAAACTTAAATAGTCAGACTTTAATCACTGACTGACAGCTTCCTTATTTTTAATCATCCTTCCTATTTAGAAGCAAAAGGGGGAAACCATATATGTCCCTCAAACTCACATAGAGGAGGCCCATCTTCTATCCAGTCCTCCCCCAGCTTTCCTGCATCACAATCTCTGATCACAATGTGCTTCCTTTTTTCTATCAGAAAACCATCCCATGCCTGTGCCTGACTCTGGGAGATAGCAAAGGATAGAAAGGCCTGGTGTCCTGCAGGCCATGGGATCGCAAGGAGTTGGACACAACTTAGTGACTGAACAGCAGCAACCACAATGCCCGAGTCTCTGCCGAACAAAAGGGGTGGTAACTGAGTCCTTCACATGATGGAGCAAGAGTGCAATAAACAGTGCTCGTTCTCTTTAGGGTGATTTTTGTTTGCCTACAGATGTTAGATGAGAGAACCAAATAAAAGTCAGAATAATATGTGTTGCTTGTGTTAAATCTTAAAAAAAAAATCCTTTATCTATCATAACTGTTAAGTTGAAATCTAATTCACACAAAACTTATTCTGTAAAATGTACAGTTGAATGATCTACCATCTGTTTACAAAATTGTGCAACTATCACCACTCCCTAAATCAGGGCATTTCATCTCCTCAAAAAGAAAGCCACTATCCATTGAACAATCACTTCCCCTCCCACCTTTCCCCCACTTCTGACAATCTGTGTGCTTTTTGTCCCCAATGACTTGCCTGTTCTGCATGTTTAAAGTGCATGGGTTTGTACAACAGCAGCCATGTATGCTGGTTTCTTACACGTGGTGCTATGTCTTTGAGACTCATCTACGGTTTAGCACATGATTCATTCCTCTGTTTGGCTTGAGAATTTTCCATGCTAGGCCATTATAATACACACACACACACACACACACACACACACATAACCATGTTCTTTTCTTTTTAATTGTGAAAAGCTCACAGAATATAAAATTACCTTTATGGCAGTGCTGCGTGCTCAGCCCACATCATTAAGAACTGTCCTCTTGCAGGGGCCCTCTTTGCCGCACCGGCCCTGAGCCACCAGCGAGCAGAGCGCACCAGCCCAGCCATGACACCCCGTCTCGGGGCCTCCATACCACCCCCCGACCAGGACTCCACACAGGCCTCCCCATGGCGGCCTAAGGAGAGAACTCCATGGGGGGGGCAGTGGTGGCAAAGGAGAGAGAGACCCAGGAGAAGGACAGGAGGGGCAGGTGGAAGAGCCTCACTTGCTGAGCTCCCAAGGCTCAGTCACATGCTCGCCAGACCAGTCCTGCTTAACTGCTGGGGTCAAAACCGGTCAGACGGATGGGAGAAGTGTGACCATGGATGCCAGCAGCTTCAGCCAGACACCCCGACAGTCTACACTGCAAACCTGTCAGGCTCAGCTTCAGTCCCCGCGCCAGTTGCAGAGCCCCAGAGCCCCAGGCTCATGTGGGGGGGCTATCCTAGCCATACCCTCCAGAGCCCCACATTCCCAGCTCTCAGGAGAGTCCTCTGAGCTCCCAGGAGACTGTGTCCACTCAGGACATATGACAAGTGGCATTAGGCTGGGACCAGTTGGAAGTGGCCACAGTGAGACCAAGTTTCTCTGTATCTCTTCTGCTCTTGAAGCGCCCACTTTCTTTTACTCGCTCATGCCTTGCTTTGTCCAGGTGTCCCCCCAAATACAGCCAGGCTGCAGAGAGGGGTTTCAGGGCAGAGCAAGAGCTGCAGTGTCTCATGGTGAGCAGGGCTGGCCACAACTCACCCTCGAATCTGGGAGAGCATCACTGTGGGTCAGAAACTGACCCTCTGAAGTCACAGGCGCCTGCTCCTGGGTCACACAGGGGCCTTGGAGCTTAGGCTTGTCTTGTGCCCTCTCCAGCTGTCCCTAAAGGATGGGCCATCTAGCGAGGAGACAAACTGACCCCTGGTAATCAGTCAGATTGGTTAAGGACAAAGGGGGTGTGGTGGGGCAGTGGGAATTGGGGTGGGACCTGCCTGCTTCCATTGGTTTCCCACCCCCCCACTCCCCTGGCCTTCTCCTCCTCAATATCCACCCCTGTATTGGGCTTTCTTGGACCAGACAATAGAGAAGTGATCATTCAGTTACTCAATATTTGGTGGAATAATCATGTAAAAAGAAATAAAACTGAACATAAAATCCATCCAGATAGGTAATATTTTAGATGAAGTTAGTGTCAGAAAACATCCTTGGGCTCTGGGTAAAGGTCACCCTGAAACACTGGCCCTGGAAAGAGGGAGAAGAAGATGACATCTTTGGTGAATGTGACCTAAGCCTGGTTTGTGTTTAACCAGCTCATTGATTTGACCATTTGACATCATCACATTTTCTGAGCCCCATTCTGCATCATCGAGGTCCTCACAGGGCTCACAAGCTTGAGAACTCATTAAAGTGTGGTTAAAGACTTGAGAGGCCCTGGGTGAGGCAGAAAATGCTGCCGCAGAGCAGGGGATGGAGAAAGGCATGGTGGACGAGGTGAGGTCTGAGCTGGGTATCCAAGGGTGAGTGATCAGTTAGCTAGGGCCTGGCTCTGAGCAGGACTCAAATACACGATGAATGACTAAATGAATGAAAGTGGACATCTTCCTGAGAGAGCAAGAGTGCCAGCTCTTCCATAACTGAGTCCAAGCTTGTACTGCTCACCTCATGACAGGCCAATTAATTGAGAGGTGAGTTGTTGGGGCAAGGAACAGCAGCTTTATTCTGAAACCTGGCACTCTTGCCCCTAGAGCCCATCTTACCTGAGTTAGAATCAGGCTTCTTTCATTTTTATACTAAAAGGTGGGGGGGAGGGGGAGGAAAGTCAAGTATTTCTTCATTCCAATCAGCCTCCAGAGGGGATGGGTTCATGTCTGCCTCCCTGCTGTGACTCACAGGAGAGTCTGGTCAGGAGGTTTCCTGTGAACTGAACAAAGTCATTTTAGCTTGGTGCCCATTACCTGGGATGCAGGATTCCCAGAGATGGGACTTTACGTATAAGCTTATAGGCAACATTCCTTTAGCTGCTGCCTCATAGTAGGCAGACTATGAAGGGTCCTAGTCTCTGGTGCATTCAGGCCAAAGCTCGGAACTGCAGGCACACGGGGGCAGTGGGCAGAGGCCCCGCGGGGTGCCCACTCCACCCCTCACAGTCTTGCTGAGGAAGCAGCCTGTGTCTTGACTCCCCAGGGCACCTGTCTGCGCTCTTCTCTCAGACAGGGCTGTCAGAAGCAACAGTCAGCCATGCTCCTCCCTGATCAGGCCCGAGGACACCAGCTGCCTCACCTGAGAGGGGTCAGGCTCTGAGTCATGTTTGAATCTTTGGGACTCCATGGAATATAGCCCACCAGGCTCCTCTGTTCAAGGGATTCTCCAGGCAAGGATACTGGAGTGGGTTGTCATTTCCTTCTCCAGGGCATCTTCTCGACTCAGAGATCAAACCCAGGTCTCCTACATTACAGGCATATTCTTTACCATCTGAGCTACCACAGACATGCATAAGAAACTGCTACCTCCCAAAACTGGGGTCAGAAGCCTGGGTGTATGGTTCAGGCTCTATGAGGCATTTCACATCCTCCTAGTATCTCCTCTCATCTCCCTGAGAAACTCTCATGTCTCAGGACACCTCTAACCAATACTCTGCTTTTGGTGGGATCTAGTTCTCAGAGGTTAATATTTTCACCCCAGAGAGACACAGCCTATGCTTTAGACATGAGAAGCCCTCCCATCTAGCCCCAATCCATCCAAATCTCTCCCGTTCCCCAGATCTCACAGCCAGCAGACAGTCCCTGAGTCTGTTCAGCAGACAACCTCCCACAGTGTCCGACGCTGAGGCTCCTCCCGCCCCCGTGTACCCTCGGCTGTGCAGGATGAGCCCACAGTCCTGGGAATGGAGGGGCCCCCCTGCACTTCTTCTGGGGCTCCTGTTGGGCCTTCTTCCTCCTTCAACCAGAGCAGGGAGCTGGGCTCATCCATGCCCGGGGGTGTGGGGGTACGAGGGGACGAGCGGTCAGTCCGTCTGTCTCCCGCAGCCCTGGGGGAGGAGGCGCTGGGGGCGGAGGGCGAACGGGGGTTGGCCTGCTCAGTGGTCAGGACTCAGGGCGCATTCGGAGAGGCTGAACCTACTGGGGAATGTTGATGGTGACAAGCTCTTTCCATCTCTGTAGGAGCTGGTCCAGCTCAGCAAGCTCTCTCAAAACTAGCACACAGATATAAACAGGCTTCATCTGGCAACAGGGAGTGGGCTGAGTATTTCCCAGGGAACTCCTCTCTAACCTCTGGGAAACATTCTGACAGGGTCTCTGATGATGCAACAGAGGTCCGGTTTAGTTAAGAATCAAGAAGGACTCACTGTTTGGCACATGGATCCCCATGCTATGTAGCAGCCTTGATGGGAGGGGAGTTTGGGGGAGAAAGGACACATGCATGTGAACGGTTGAATTGTTCCCTTTGGTGTTCACTTGAGACTATCACAGCACTGTTTGCTAAAGGGCTATACCTCAAATAAAAACAAAAGTTAGAAAGACAACAACATGTGACCAAACACTCAGGAAAATAAGACACTGGATGATTTGGACATTGGCTTCAAAAGTACATTTTGGTAACAGAGAAAACCACAGTGTTTTAAAATCCTAGTTTATGATTTAGAATCTATAATATTTAGATGACTGATCAGTTGTTTAATACAGGCACTGATAAAAATACAAGCTAAAGACTAACCGGTTTTAATATCATTTTCTGTATTCATAAATTTTTCAATATAGACTAAAGCCAGGGCACATGTTATCTGTTTATGTGTCTCCCTCCCTCAATCTCCCTCTTGCTGTAGTTTTAAGATTTATGTGACCAGTGAGATTGCTCCAGCTCTCCTGCAACACACACCTTCATCTGTAAGAGAAGTGATAACACTCGCTTGCACTCGTGTAAGTGAGGAGGTGACGCGCGGTGATGGAAGGAAGGAGACTGGTGGGAGACCCGGCCTGGCCTCAGCCTGGGGGCTTTACCCAGACACTCGCTCCCCAGTTCCCTGCTGACCCGTAACAGGGGCCTGGAAAAGCCTGTGAGGACCCCTAGCGAGGAACCTTCAGGCACGTGTCACCATTTACATCGTGAGCACGGAGTTCCCAAAGATCTTCAGATTGCTGATTTTTTCTGAATTCTTTAGTCTTCATTAGTCTTCTCACCAGGGGTGTCGTTAACCAAATCAGCCTATATATTATTAATAGTAGCATATATTATTGGTTTATAGATATTATTATAATAAAATAATAGTACATCACATTTAATATTTAGTTGCATTATATATACATGTTTATATAGCATTATATTAAAATAAATTGAATTAATAAATATAAATAAACTAGCACAACAATATGAGAATATATTACTCCTCAGAGGCAGGCCTCTCCCTTTGGTATGGTCAGCTCTTCCTACTGACCATATTTTCTTTGCCAGAAAACAATGAGGACTGAGGCCAGAGTGAACGTGAGGGGAAGGCAGGCAGAGCAGACGCGTCCTGAAATCACAGGGGAGACAAAGCTGAATCACTCAGGTGAAAGGAGTGTGCTCCCGAGACCCACCTGCACTGCGGGCTCAGTGAGGGCAGCGGATGCGGCCCCTCACCCGGCCCCTCGGCCCCTCCTGGGGAGGCCGAGCAGGAGGAAGCCTCCTCCAGGGGTCTCCCCTCGGCTCCTCCCCGGGCCCTCTCATCCTCCCCAGCCTCTGCTGCAGCCTTTGTCCTTTGCTGCCAGCAGGCCCTCCACTGCTCTCCTACCGGCTCTCTGTCCTTCCCTTCCTGATTCTCTGGGCTGCTACCGGCCAGGCTGGAGACGCGGGCATCACAAGACCTCCCTCCAGCCAGTGAGCTGTCCTTGCCCCGCCTTCCTCCTTGAGAGCTGGGTTAATAGGGTGCCTAGGGTTTATTACCGAGGCTTCCCTTGCTCTCAGATTCCTCCCTTGCAGATGCTGAGATGTGCAGGGCAACTAAAGACATTTCTGCATTTCCCTGAATGTGGATGCTAGATGAACCTGGTTTGGTTAGAGCAGAATCATATTGTTCGAAACAAAGATTTTTATATTCCCCCAAACAGAAAATTGTGACCCCTCAAAGTCATACTATTACATGACAAAAGCAAGTTGTAAAAAAACACTTTTTATTTGTCTAACTGAAATAAAAACTAATACTATATTAACTGTGTATAGATTAAAATGTTTTTTAAAAAGCTGGAGGAATATATGCATATGAACCACAGGTACCTTGATAGGGAAGAAAGAGAAATTTTACTTTTACTCTAAATTATTCAGTTTTTTTGTGTGTACTTTTAATTCAGGATGAACTTGAACAAGAGTGTATGTTCTTTGTATTAAATAAACACTTTACATATGATTGTACAGCACTAGCTTATCATAAAAACTGAACCAATGTATTTCAGAGTCAAACAAATGACAAGCTATGTGGAAGAGACTGAATATTTGCTGAAGGGTTAAAGACAGAACGAGCACAAGAGCAGCACAGTCAATGAAATGTGGGCTGCACACTGCTGTCTCCTCCAGTCACTAGAACATCCCTTGAACACTTGCTGGGTTTAAGTCAGCCTGGAAATCAGTTACCTGTCCAAGGCAAGTCAGAATTTATGCCAATCCCATAGTAAAGACATGTTTTAACTAATTTGGCTGCCAATATCTCTGAGGGGAAGAGTATGTACACTTTATTCTCAAAATTTATTTTGGCCTGTCCTATAATGGATTATTTCATTAAAAACAAAACACTCAAACCAACATTGAAAACCACCGTTTTGGTGTACCTTAAAGCTTTTGCCATTTTAGAGCTTTCTCTTTTTCTGTCATCTCTTAAACACATGCAAAATAAATACAGTGTAGTCCCCAACAGGAGCTGCTACTCAAGGAGCTCTGGGCCTCAGTCCTTACTAGGAGTTAAAGTGGCAAAGAGCATTTTTGTTCCAGAATTCTAAAGGCATTTTGGTGTTGGATAATCTGGACCTGTGGAAATCATATGATAGCCTGATACTGTTTCTAACAAATGCCACAATTCAATGATCTTCAATATCTTACTTTCTGTAAGCAAATATTGAGAATGCTCAGGAGAGAGCATAAATATAATGACATAACTCGCTCTAAATAGCATATAAGTAGAAAGTGTTCGATGTGAATCTACCTTACCTTAAAATCCTAGTTCCTGTGGCTATCAGTTCATAAGGCTCAGACTACATTCTTTGGGCATTTCTACAGAGCGGACAGTAGGTAGCACTTTCAGCCTGTTTAAAAAACAGTTCACCGACTTTGACTTCTTTGCTTGCTTTTTAACTGTTTTACCACCATTGCACAGAAAACAAAGTAATTTAGTACATAAGTGTATGAAGTCCAAATCAATGTCTTGGGAGCAATTTCAGAACACAAAGCCATTTAACTGAATCTATAGGAAGCATTTACAAATAACCACAGAAAAGACTTTACCTTTCTGTAGATCCAAACTGCATAAAGAAAGTGAAAGTTACTCAGTCATGTCCGACTCTTTGTGATCCTTGGACTGTAATCCCGTCAGGCTCCTCTGCCCATGGAATTCTCCAGGCAAGAATGCTGGAGTGAGTTGCCATTCCCTTCTCTAGGTGTCGGGAGCCACTGGAGTGTGTCCAAACTGTGACAAAATCATGGGATGAAGAACCTGCAAGGCAGATCTTTCTCACACGGGGCT
Source organism: Muntiacus reevesi (assembly GCF_963930625.1). NCBI lineage: Eukaryota > Metazoa > Chordata > Mammalia > Artiodactyla > Cervidae > Muntiacus > Muntiacus reevesi. Next base: position 113,633,683 of record NC_089254.1, read on the forward strand.
GCCCAGTGGGCCCAATATGTCCCCTCAGGAGCTGCTAGGATGAGAAAGGAATCTGCAAGGCAGCTCTTCCCCTCGAGATTGTCCCGGAGGCCCAGTATGTCCCTTTCTTCCTTCTGTCTTACTGTTGTTGGGCTTTCTATTAATTTTTTGAAAATATAATATATAGTAATAAGGCCTCCCTGGAAAAGTCCAAGCCTTTTTTGGAAATGCTCATGATTGCTCTGGCTCACGACACGACCATAAACATCAAGTCAGCAAATAAAATGTCACAGGTATAGTTTGGGTGCTTGGCAAAAGATTATAATGTTCTAGAATAGAAAAGAGTAGAGGCATTTAGATTTAGAAGTAGATATACTGCTTCAGTTTACTTGCTCCTTGGTGTAGAGTGTTTTCATTATTGCTATTTCCTTGCTGCTATTTGTTCATTGTTTCCTTTTTTAAACAACATGAGATTATGAGTATTTTTGCAGTTACGAAATGGGGTACATAGGATTTCAATAGAAGATATATATTAACTAGCTTCACTGCCACTATCTCACTATTAATAGAGGTGTTTTGCTGCTTTAGAGGTGTTTTTGCTATTTGATAGTTAATCATTGTAAATTGAGATTTTGTGGTTTTGGGTAAAGAAAAATATCAGGTTTTTCTCATGGTATTATTCTCAGAAATGTCAAATATGTTATTGTGACACTTCCCAGGTATTGTTTTATTGTCCAAAGAATTTACACTGTGCCTGAGATTTGTAGGACATTGTTCTTGTTAGAGTGAAAATGTTAGGCCATTGAGGCAAGAAGACTATGTATAGGACATTTAAAAATGAACCCTGTAAATTGGAACCATTCTAGATGAATGCGTAGGGGAAAACATGGGAAAGATAAATATTGACAGATGCACGAAACAATATCGGATGTAATATATGGTGACTTAAGGGGGAGTTAATGTTCATTCTATACAAACTGAGCTATCCTAAAAATAAAAATGCTTTTGGTGTTTGTGTCACAAGTGCTCTCTGCTACTTTAATTTCTGGTAATGACAGAATCTCAGGTCGACCTAGGCCCTGTCCTAAACTAGTTTGTGTCCTGTAACCCTGGTCAGACACATAGACTTTACAAAGTTTGGTTTTTCTTGTTTGGAAACAATTTGACCCAGCTGCTCACAAGTGAAAAGCAAACTACTAGACCTTAAAATGTTCCAGTAGAGTACAATCAAATGCTGCTGATTCTAGGTACTTCATAGGATGTTTTAAGCCTTGTTAGCTACCAGATTCTCTTGATTCTGAAAGCTGGGTTTACTAGGGACTGGTAGCAATGGAAGTGTGATGAAATCACTGCAGCAGTGTTCTGCTCCAATGCACAGGATCTGGACAGACTAGGAACAATGATAAAATATTCTGAAGGGGTGAATCCAGGGCATTAATCTTATCTGAACAAAAGCTTGTGCACCGACGCATTTTATGCATCACTTCAGAGCAGACACAGTCTCCCTAGGCTCTCCAAATCCCTCAGGTTAAGAACTCCTTGCCTGGGAGTGTAAGCAAACAAAGGCAGCCCTTCCATCTTCCCATTCCGGCCTCTGCTCCCATCACAGACTCAGCCCTGAGAGGGATGGTGGAAGCTCAGCACGCTGTCCCAGCCTCACGGCTGCCAGACGAGTTACAGGCGCAGCCCAGCCCAACGGCCTGCTGCTTCCTGCCTGCTGCCCGGCGTTGTGAGAAGGTCCCAAGGAGATTTAGGAAAAGCAAAGGGGAGTCCATCTCAGCCTAGCGGCCGGAAGCACGAGGGAGCTAAAGAGACAGGAAGCACGAGTCAGTCACACTTCCGGCTGTGCTGATAACGGACGTGGTTAAGCGTCCTGTTCCCTGCGTGCGCGTCTCTGCGTCTGCAGGCACTCCCGCTTTGCCTCACCGTGAGAGGCAACTGCTTGTCAGAAGGCAGATCTTTTCTGTCATTGATAAACTGTCTTTTGCTTGCTGTCAGCCCTGTAATCTGGCACTATATGCTCCTTGTTCTATTGGCTGCTAACATTTCTGTAAAAGGAGATCAAACTGTCAAGAGTTCAAAATTCCAGTGGCCTGTGAAGTCCCACCACCAATCCACTCTCCAGAGCTGTGTTTGAATCAGGTAAAAATGCTCATTACAGACTTAGGATTGAACATACTAATGTGAGAACATGAATGAATTTAGAACTTTTAGAAAGTCTAATAGTAAAGTTATTTATCTTTAAAACCCAATGAGAAAATTTTACTCTTGCTTATCTTGTCTGAGGAATGAACATAGACAGATACTGAAAAAAAGCTACAAAATTTGAGGCTTTGAAGAATGGAATTAAAAGAGAATGGGTCTCATGAAGAGTAACTCCTTTGGGATGGAGAAGCTGAGAGGAGAAACAAATTGATTCAAGAAAAGAGCTTATTATTAGAGCTGAGGTCATCTGCCATTTAGTCAAATTTACTTTTCTGCATGCCAGATCACCTTATACAGACTTGTACAGACACACAATACAACCACCATTTCCACTGATACACAGAGGGGTGCCCGGGCCATGGCTTGAGACCACCTTGTGGGGCACTCAAGATGCTCAGGACTCTGTCCTATGTGTCCTGGGGAAGTGATTCCCATGAGGTCCAACCACTGAGCCTAGTTTTACTCTGTTTTCAAACAGCCCTTTAAATCCCCGAGGGCAGCACTCCTCTCTCTCACCACATAAAATGTCCCCCCATGTGTCACTGCTCCTCATCAACATGGCTGCTGGTTTTATAATCAGTCTTAAGATATGTTCACCTGATTCTAATATTTTTTATTGAGCTGAAGTCAGTCAAGTGTTTTATATCTTCCTAGCATACTAATACGTCAGATTGAGAGAAATAATTCAAGTATGAAGTCAAATCATTATCCTATCCATATGAAGTATTTAAGTATAGTCTCTGGGAGATGGTGAAAGACAGGAAGCCTGGTGTGCTGCCGTCCATGGGGTCAGGAAGAGTTGGACATGACTGAGTGACTAGCAATGATAAATTATTATCTCAGTTCATAATGAATGTACAGTGCATAGGGGAAAGTGGGAGAAAAGTATTTTAAAAATTTGATCGAGCTTAGCTAATAAAATTAGCAGTGGTAAATGTTGTTTGAGGGAAGAACATAATGAATTATGAATTAGGAAATTTTCCTCTTATGTGAAAGGAAAAAGTCAAAAGTCACAGAACATTCTCATGAGTAGACATATTTATTTATCTATAAACTGTTCATTTTCTGTCAGCCTACTTCCATTTTACGAGTTTGTGGGGTTTCCATGACGGCTCATGGTAAGGAATGCTGCCAACGCAGGAGACATGAGTTCAGTCCTGGCCCAGGAGGATCCCGCGTGCATCAGAGGAACTGAGCCCGTGCACCACAACCATTGAGCCTGTGCTCTAGAGCCTGGCGTCCACAGCTGCTGAGCCCACGCTCTGCCACTACTGCAGCCCATGACAGGAGAAGCCGCTGCGAGGAGAAGGCCGTGCACCGCACCCAGGCAGTGCGCCCCGCTCGCTGCAACCAGCGCAAAGCCCGTGCAGCAGCAAGGACCCAGCACAGACCCACCCAAGGAAAGAGCCTGTGCAAGAACAGCCGAAGCCCACTCCGTGTTGTCCCTCCCCGCCCCGTGGCCTGAGCAGTGGGGGCTGCAGGCCAGCCCTCGGGGGCACTGCGGAGTGGGCAGCGAGCTCACCTGCCCGCCTGTGGACTAGGCCCCCACCTCAGGTGGAGCCGCGCTGCACCCAGGTGCTGACGTCACCCATTCACCGTGACGTCCTCCTCGGTCAGAGCCTGCTCACTGCCGCCTGCCTTTCCCTTTTAATCTCTTCAGAGTGTGCAGACGTGGCGATCAGACACGACCTCCCCAGTGTTCACAGGAAACGGTGCCAGGCACGGGCAGAATTGCCCCGGGTGAGCACCCGCCATCAGACCCACCGACTGAGCTCCCTTTGTGCCGGGAATGGGTCGTCTCCAGAATGCAGGGGAGAGTCTGTGTCACAGAGACCGATGGTGAGAAGTTCACAGGAGTCTTGGCTCCTGGACCCTGCCTGGGGCTGGCTAGTGGAGGCTCCAGGAGTGAAGCGGCCGACCACAGGAGGGGCGGCAGCAAACCGCCGCACAGCCCGCTGGCGAGGGTTCCTGGAGGACGCAGCGGTGACAGAGCTGGGTTTTCAATGGCAACAATGGCATGAGCTGTGGACAAAAGTTTCTCGCAGGTTCTCTTCGGATTCCTAATGTAGACGCCCTCACTTTTCCTTTTGCAGATGTACTGCTCCACTGGGAAGTAAAGGTTGGTGCCACCTAAGTGGGAACGGGATGATGTCCCCCTTCATTTGCCGGACATCAAGGACCCAGAATAGTGTAAAAGATTCACTTCAACTTATGACAAGAATCCTGACAGTGCCATATGGACCACTGTCTGGGTAGTGTGAAAAAAGCCTGAGAAGATGTTTTAGAGAAGCCAGGTAATCTTTCTGATAAAACAAACTTGATTTTCATTCAGTTGGTAGAAAAAACACGATGAGCTTTCCTCTTTAGGGATTTAACATTTTTTATAATGTTTTGACATTTATGAAAAATTTATAATACATGTACAAGGTTTAAGTACCTAAAAATATAAAATATTTCATATTACGTTTTCCCTCCTACCACTTCCCTTCTTGTGAAAGCTCTGCTGCTTTCACGGTCAGTCATGGTGTTTCATTTCCCAGGAATCTTTCCAGAGTTTTGAATTTTTTAAAAATTATTTATTTGGCTGTGCCAGGTCTTAGTTGCAGCCTTCGGGACCTTTTCCACGGGAACTCTTAGCTGTGGCATGTGGGGCCTAGTTTCCTGACAAGGGACTGGACTCAGGCCCCTACAATGAGAGTGCAGACTCTTCACCACTGGATCAGGAGAGATGTCCCAGATTGTCATTTATGCAGACACAAGCGACTATGAATATCTGTTTCTTCTTCATTCTACATGGTGTTGCTAGTGGTAAAGATCCCACCTGCCAATGCAGGAGACAGAAGAGACTCGGGTTCAATCCCTGGGTCTGGAAGATCCTCTGGTGAAAGAAATGGCAATCCACTCTAGTATTCTTGCCTGGATAATCCCCATGGGGCAGAGGAGCCTGTTGGCCTACTGTCCACAGAGTCACAAAGTGTCAGACATGACTGACTGACTTAGCTCATAACCACATTTAAAACCATAAATAGTAGTATACTGTGCACAATGTTTTATTATATCTTGCTTATATTCAGCTGACAATATCTTGGCGAAAACTCTCTCTTGGGACACTATTTTCTGCAAATCAGTCCACTGAATGGATGAGGTACTATAACACACTTTGCTGGTCCACATTGGAATAAACACTAATATTCAATTAGATCTTGGCATTACAAAAAACAATGTAATGTATAACCAACCTTAGCCTATATTATTCCACTGCAGGAAAATGTATAAATTTGTAATGCATTGAATAATGCTCAATGTTCATGTGGGACTGAGAATCCTCACCAGCCAGAGTGAAGAAACCTCTTTGAATATGTGGGGCAGTCAACCAAGGCACAAAAAATGCATGTATTCGAGCTGAAACTGAAAAAAAATAAGAAAGGAAGAGAGAGAGTTATGAAACTAATCACAAGCCTTAAAATAGAGGGCACATATACTTGTCCTAACAAGTACAAGTACAAGTACTAACTTAGCAATTATCCTGAAAAGTGTTTGTTATGCAAGTAACCATTGCCTACCAGGAAAAAAATAAACACTTTCAGAAAACATAAAAATAAAACAAACAAAAGCATCTATATCACCCAGGAAACATTAAGACATTTAAGGGTCCTGTGTCAGACAGCAGGTCTGATGTATATTTCATACTATTTCATACCCACCCATAAAAAATGAATGTAAACCCCTTTATACACACTTCAAATATTTTAGAATATTCATGAAATTTACTACTTTTTGGAAAAATATGAATTGTCAAGACCATTATTTAAAGCAATTAAAATAAAAGAAAAATGAGCAAGGAAGGCTATAAAATAAAAACTTTTGAGAATTACTTCTGAAAATCATGTAAAAGCTATGCAAGCAAAGAACAAGTGGCTACAAAAGTACCACATAGTTTTAGAGAATCAAGAATAGAAGAACAGAAGACATCTGTATTTTGGGAATATACTTTAATCCTGCTGTCAGAACTTGACATAAGTGACAAAAAACAAAAGCACACACCAATTTTACCAACTATTCTTGGCCTCAAAATCCTATTCTATTAAATGCTAATAAATGATATATGAACATTTGCAGAGAAATTCTCCATCTCTAAAAAATTTTGGTGTACTCACAATTTTTGTTCTTTTAAAATAAGTCAAGTTGTATATCCTAAGAAGTGCTTGCTCCAAAAGACATGGAATATACCTAAAATGGAAAACTACTCAGCCATAAAAGTGAATGAAATAATGCCGTTCACAGCAACATAGATGAATATGGTGATTTCATATTAAGCGAAGTAAGTCAGATAGATAGAAAAAGACAAACATCGTGTGATATCACATATGTGGAATATTGACAAGATACAAATGAACTTATTTACAAGACAGAAGTAGGGTCACAGACATAGAAAACAAGCTTATGGTTACCAAAGAGGATCACGGGGAATGTGGAGAGAGGTAAATTAGGAGTTTGGGATCAATATGCACTCACTACTGTATATGAACTAGGTGGACAACAAAGACCTACTGTATAGTGCAGGGAACTATACTCAATATCTTGCAATGGTCTGTAATGGGAAAGAATCTGAAAGAATATATAGCCTCTCAAAGAGACATGTCCAACTCTTTGGGACCCCAGGGTCTGTAGCCTGCCAGGCTTCTCTCAAAGGAGGGATCACAAGAGCTGGACACGGCGGAGGGACTAATATTACACCCCTACTACTATGCTCGTTCTTAGCCAACTGGAGAAAGACACGAACACCTTATCAGTGCCGCATTAAGTTTTGCTCTAAGATGCCTGCCCTATAGGGAACAGTTTGAACATATTCTGAATTTGAGTTGTGCTTGCAAGTAACTTTGTGAGGACAAACAGCTGGTGGATGGAGGCACGACTGACCCAGAGGATCCTAACCAGGCAGGAAAACACAGACACACTTAACACACAATAAAATAGCAAACTGACCGAGGGCATTGCAGCCAGTCATACTCCTTCGTTCTCCACTTGTCCACACGTAATTGTATACAGACTGCTGTAATTCTTGGCTACTGTAAAATAGAGTGTATTAATAGGAAATTTGAGACATAAAAGGACAAAAAGATCAGGAGACAACTGTCATTGAAAAGAGGGTTAATGGCTTACAGCTCCCAAGTAGATGGACAGGCCACACCACTGGGCCCCATGGGAAAGGACCGGAGTTGTCCAGAGAGGGAGGAAGGGGGATTCAGTACACGGACAGTTACTGTGACTCCTCAGGAGGCAACAGTGTGTGGGGTGTTCAGTTTCAGAACTGACTAGTGAATGTGGTGCTAGCGGCTATCATAGCTGCCCAGCTCTGGTGAAAAGGGAAGGGGAAAAGAGGCCCGGAGCCCAGCTAAAATGTCACCTATTCAGAGACAGGCCGGTAGTCCTGGAAGGCAAGCATAATATCCAGGATGGGAGAGCAAACAAACATACATGTCACACACCAAGAAGGAAACCAACAGTCATCCTCCTCCAGGAGGGAAATCTGCTTATTCGTTAAGTTATAGTGCGTTTTGAGCCCCTAAATTGGAAAGATGCCTCTAGAAGTCAACTTGTGTAATTAAAGTAGAAAAAGAGAATGAAAATGAGCAAAAATAAAAATAATGAAATGAAGAGAAAATGCAAAAAAAAAATTACAAATGAACGAAAACGCAAAAAAAAAAAAAAAAAAAGAAGAAGAAGAAGAAGAAGAAAGAAAGAAAAAGACAACTAAGATGGAAAAGGAGCTGAAGAAATGAATCCAAAGTTGCAGCAAGACTATGGCTTTCTGGAGAAGCTCGGTTTGGACCATGACCAACGGCCCTGAAGGGAGAAAAGCATATGTGCCACACTCGTAGCATCATGTGTTTCTAGGACCCTGAACGCTAGAAGAGTGGCTAGTGGTAAAGCATAGAAACTGAAGTGGACCTCAGTGGAGGGCAAAGTTGAGGCAAGGGTTTATTGCTGTCCGGGGAGGGGTTGACCTCAGGCAGGGGACTGGGGTGGGGAGATGCCTGTGGGGTAGAGGGTAGGTGGAGAGACATGTTTCCACAAGTGTGTTAGAATCTGAAGGGTGAGCCCAAAGAATTCCTCCCCAGCCCACTTGTGTGTGCTGAACTTGGAAGTGACTCTCTAGCGGGCAAGACTGGAAGGCCAAAGACACTCTGAATCATTTGCATCCTGAGCCCTTTGGTCCAGGACCAGATCAGAAGTGTGTGCGGGGCTTCGTCATGGGGAATTCCCCGAGCAAAGTGTGGGTGGTGGGATGTCGGGAGTGGGAGTGAGCACGCCCTCGGACGCCTCAGCCAATGAGGAGCTTGTGCGTGCGGGGGTGGGGCTGTGGGAAAGCCACCAAAGGCCCGAGGGGGCAGGGCCCAGGCCCTTTGTCGGAGAAGCACCATCTGAGGGAAGGAGGCGTCATCCTGCAGCTGCAGGTAGGAGATGAAAAGACTCGTGGGCCTTGATGCAGAGGCCCGGGGGCTTCTTCTGTGCACGGGGGTGGGGCGTGTTGGTCTCCCTTCAACGTCTTACACAGAGGGCAAGGTTGTCGGCCCAGCGCAGATGGTGTGGATGCCCTAGGGTAACCCTCTGTCCCGGAGGGGCCGTACCGGAGTTTGGGCGGCCCCAGCGTGGTGACATGGTCCTGGATCGGCAGGGGTGTTGCCTGGCCACCAAGTCGCACAGAGTTGGAGGGGGCTGTGGGGGGTCGGGGCTGGGCTTCAGAATCCGGGGAACACCTGCTACGTGAATGCAGCGCTGCAGTGTCTGAGCCACACGCTGCCCTTGGCCAGCTGACTGGTATCCCAGCAGCACGCCATCCTCTGTTCGACCCGCACCTCCTGTACGCTCCATGCCATGGGAGCTCACATGACCCGAGCCCTCCTTCACCCGGGAGAGGTGATCCGGCCCCGCAAGGACCTGCTGATGGGCTTCCACAGACATCAGCAGGAAGATGCCCACGAGTTTCTGATGTTCACTCTGAATGCCATGCAGCAAGGCTGCTTGAGTGCATCCCAGCCGTCGGGCCATCCCTCCGAGGACACCACCCTCATCCGTCAGATATTTGGTGGGACTTGCCACCAAACACCATTGCCTCGGTGTTTCAGACACGTGCGACCCTTATCTGGACATTAGTGTGGATATCACGGTGGCTCAGAGTGTGGAGCAAGCTCTGAGAGAGCTGGTGAAGCCCGAGAAGCTGGACGCTGAAAATGCCTATGACTGTGGCGTTTTTCTCTAGAAGGTGCCTGCCACCAAGAGGTTGACTTTGCACAGCACGTCCCAGGTCCTGGTGCTGGTGCTGAAGCGGCTCACACAGGTGAGCGGGGCCAAAATGGCTCAGGAAGTGCGCTATCCCCAGTGCCTCGACCTGCAGCCCTACACGTCTGAGCGGAAGGCAGGGCCATTGGGCTACGTGCTCTATGCCGTGCTGGTGCACTCCGGGTGGAGTTGCGAGCAAGGACACTACTTTGCTTACGTGTGAGCGGGCAATGGCCAGTGGTATAAGATGGACGATGCCAAGGTGAGCTCCTGTGACGAGAGTGCTGCCCTGAGCCAGAGCGCCTACGTCCTCTTCTACTCCCGGGAGTTTGCGTGGCAAGCCGGTGCTGGGGGAGGGGCAGCGCCCCCCTGCCGGCCGACCCCACACACCCCGGGGAACCTGACCCCGCCGGCCCCGGGGAGCCCGCGGGAGACGCCAGCGGCAGAGCTCCTGGGTCGCAGGTGTCCCCGGGGGACACAGAGGTCGAAGGAATCAGCTTAGAGCGGTGGAGACGCCTCCAAGAGCACAACCGGCCGAAGCCGGCCTTCGACCTCCGGAAGATCCAGTCGGCGCTGCCTGCCGGCGCAGTCGTGATTCACCAGTCCAAACACGGAGGAGGGAGAGACGGCAAGCTGCCTGGACAGGAGCACCACTGGCTCGACCGTCCCAGCACGGACAGCCCGCCTCCGGGCCCGAGGAGCGTTGGCAACGGCCCTTGTGCCAGCGGGAGGGCCCGAGCGACCAAGAGGAAGAACAAGAAGCCGCGGCCATCTCTGGGGCTGTGGCGGTAGGTAGGCTCGGAGGCACATGCGTGCAGAAGCCCGCGCACACTCTGCGTGCGGCACGCCCTGTGTGACCCACCAAGAGTTCCGGCGAGGAGCGAGTTCCTCTCGGCGGTGTGGCTGGTTCAGCCTCCTGGAAAGAGGCAGGGCCTGCAGTGTGCCCGGGGCCATGCTATTCACCTGGATCGTGCTGAGCGGGCGAGGTCTCCAGGGCTGGCTCTGATGGGAAGTTACTGGAGAGGATGGGGTGCGTGACCGGGTCTGAGCACGGTCCGAGGTCCTCACGCTTCTGCGCGGGTGGGAGAGTCCTCTCTGGATGGGACTTTGGGTGTGGGTTTGCCTTTCTTTCCCGTCTGCATTCTCTGGCCGCACCGCTGGCCTCTGGTGAGTGACGCGGCAGGGAGACACCTCACAGTCTGCTCACAGCCAGCCGAGCAAGGAGACGATCTCCTGAGCCCTTCGGGGGCCGGGAGGAGCGGGTGCGGGTCCCTGAATCATGTCCTTCTGGCCGGTCATGCTCTCGAAAATGCCCCAACCATCGAGCAGGGTCCGGGGAGAAGATGGGCGACCAGGCTCTATGGGTGGAATGTCCTTGGGAGGCATAGTGCTACTTGGGAAAGGGACTCTGGCAGGAATGACGCGGGGATCTGCTCGTCACCGGCGGGACGCTCGTGCGCAGAGATGCCTGGGGCTCCATTTCCGGTGCAAGGAGTCTGCTGCAGAACCTCCAAGTGCCAAACGGGAGAAGTGATTCACCGTGCCCCCAGCACCACCGCCAGCACCACCGGCACAAACACGACGGCCGAGGGGAGAAAGGCAACCCGTCGAGTCCCAAAGAAACTTCTCCACCAGCATGGCACAGGTGCCTAAGTGGAGATGGCTCATGCAACCGTCCATTTCTGAAAGCAAAGGTCCTCCCCGCACTGAGGAAAGACCCAAGCCTGCGCTAGACCGTGAGAGCAAGACAACTGGACATCCGACTCTGCCCATCCTATCTGTCCGTCAGTTGTCTCGTCCCGCTTGGCCCCGGACAAACGCCGCTGGACGCGATGAGACATGGCCGGCCTCCGAAGTGTCTGGGGCGGTGGGGAAACTGTCCTCTCCTAGCTGCTTTCCCGCCTGCCTCGTGATCCTGCGACATGGTGGAGGGGCGCGCGAGGACCCTTATCGATCCCCTCTTGTGGTTTCTTTCTTTCTCTTGGTTGCCGGCTTCAAACCCAAAGCCCTGCATCAAACGGTGGACCTGGAATTTGTGATTTAGCATCTCAGATCTAGAGGGTTGCCTGTGGCTCCTGACCACGCTCTTCGGCTTGGCAAGGAACAGAGAACTTTCCGCTGGCGTTTTCCCCCGCACGGTTACCTACAGTGCACCGTGCCCTCCACCCGTAGAGAGGACAAAGAATGATGAGCAGTATCTTCCCCCAAGAGCACGAACAAGCGTGCCCTGGTCGAGGAAGTCGAGCCACCTACAGGCCACCCTCATTATCACCACCAATCTTCCTCCGCCCCAAGGCCTCAAATGGACTTACTGCTTGCCCCATCCACACCCTCTGGAGAAGGAGAAGGAGAAGGAGAAGGAGGTGCAAAAGGAGAAGAATGGTGATTGGAATGGTGTGGCAGAGTGAATGGGAAGGTCGCCTGATGCTGAGGCAAATGCGTGCAAAAGAGAGACAAACGCTGGCTGATCTGGCTTCTCTGTGCCACGGGAAGGAGGCAAAAGGACAGCAAGGTTGTGAGCACGTGGGTCATAAAGCACAAAGCGATAGGGTTCTGGGATGGGATGGGTCAGCGAGAGGTGGGAGAGGTGCAAGAGGCTAAGGAAGAAAGCGGGGTCACGGCCGTCTTTTCCTAATTAGGATCAACGCAGTCAACACGTCAGCTATGGGAAACCTGTGGACTGTGGAAGACCCGTAGTGCTGGAAGGCAAGCATAATGTACAGAATGGGAGAGCAGACAGACATACATGTCACACACCAAGAAGGAAACCAGCAGTCATCCTCCTACAGGAGGGTAATCTCTTTATACCTTATGGTATAGTGCATTTTGAGCCCCTAAATTGGAAAGATGACTCTAGAAGTCAACTTGTGTAATTAAAGTAGAAAAAGAGAATGAAAAGAAGGAGAAAATAATAATAAATTGGGCAGAAAAAAAAAGAACTAATAAATGAAGGAAAAAGAAAAAAAAAAGTAGAGGTAAAAGAAAGAAAAGGACAACTAAGATAGAAAAGGAGCTGAAGAAATGAATCCAAAGTTGCAGCGAGACTATGGCTTTCTGAAGGAGCTTGCTTTGGACCATGACCAACGGCCCTGAAGGGAGAAAAGCATATGTGCCACACTCGCGGCATCTTTTGGTGCTAGGACCCTGAACGCTAGAAGTGTGGCTCGAGAGAAAGCATAGGTATTGGAGTGGACCTCAGTGGAGGGCAAAGTTGAGGCAAGGGTTTATTGTTGTCTGGGGAGGGGTTGTCCTCAGGCAGGGGTCTGGGGTGGGGAGACCCCTCAAGGGGAGAGGGTAGGTGGGCAGACATATGTTTCCACAAGTGTGTTAGGATCTGAAGGGTGTGCCCACGGAATTCCTCCCCAGCCCGCTTGTGTGTGCTGAACGTGGAAGCCCTGCAGTGACTCTCTAGCGGGCAAGGCTGGAAGGCCAAAGGCCCCCCGAATCATTTGCATCCTGAGCCCTTTGGTCCAGGACCAGATGGGAAGTGCGTGCGGGGCTTTATCATGGGGAATTCCCCGAGCAAAGTGTGGGCGGTGGGATGTCGGGAGTGGGAGTGAGCACGCCCTCAGACGCCTCAGCCAATGAGGAGCTTGCGCATGCGGAGGTGGGGCTGTGGGAAAGCCATCAAAGGCCCGAGGGGGCGGGGCCCAGGCCCTTTCTCCGAGAAGCACCTTCTGAGGGGAGGAGGCGTCGTCGTGCAGCTGCAGGTAGGAGATGGAAAGACTCATGGGCCTTGTGTGCAGAGACCCGGGGGTGCTTCTGCGCACGGGGGTGGTGTGTGTCCATCTCCCTTCAACGTCTTACCCTTGTTATGCCCAATCTCTGAGTCCCTGAGTGGGAATAGAGAAGGCCTCCAAGACAATGCAACTCACAAAAAAGGAAGTTTATTTCTGACTAGATCCAGGGCTCTCCGACGCAACCAACACAGTGGTGCGGGTCAGAGAGCCCCGAGCCCAAGCTGTTAAACAAATTGATAGGGTGCACAGACGCCATTGGTAGTTGATTTAAGCGGATTGGTTACAAATTTGCAAAGCAATTTCATTGGTCAAAACTTCGCGCGGGCGGGACTTTCCCGGGGGTTTCTGCCCCATTCCTAATTTCCTAAGTTTCAAACAGCGGTCTGTATTAAGTGAAAGCTAATTGGTCCTAATTGGCAAACAGCGGTCAGTGTTAAGTGAAAGTTAATTGGTTGTATCCAGGTGACCTGATAATCTTACCAAGTAGGAAGGCCTACTCCGAACCTTACCTGCGTTACTTCTGCTCGCCTCACATTCCCCTCTGTCTGTTGTTCAAATAGAGGAATCTTCCTCTTTTCCATCTTGGGCCACCGACAGTATAAGTGACCCAGGAGGGTAGTCAGCCTGGGGGAGTGTTGAAACCAAGACTCAAACCATCTCTGCTGGGCTTCCCGTTCTCTCTTTCGTTGCGCCAGTCCCTCTCTCATTTTTGCCCTAGATTCTCTTACCACTCTTGTATGGTCTCCATAGAAACCTCGCAGACCCTACCCGGTTTGAGAAAAATCAATTCTAATCCTCTCTTATTCTGCAAGACCCCCTCAAACAAGGAAGTCAAAGACTTCTCTAAGTGACTGTTTGCATCTACAGCTGCTCATAGGGAGGAAAGCCCTTGGCCTTGCAGAGGTAGTGAAGCTTGGTCAAATTGCACCCATATCTGAGGTACTTGGCCCTGCGGATTGCGCCACACTCGGGGCTACCAAATCTCTGTTTCCTACGTCCCATTCCCGGGGCCCATCACAAGAGGATACACAGCTCCAGCTCCTGCAATAATAGCTTTCCATGCCACCACAGATTTGCCCGGGCACTCGAAGAACCCCTCTTGGCTGAGTTTTCTCCTGGTCCTCACTGCTCCCCATGGCCCGAATTGTGGTTGTTTCCCCCGGGGTTATTCCCCGAGGAAGATTCCCCTTAGGTCAAAGTAAAGGTCTGGCCACCAGGTGTGCGAAGGGTGAATTCCTGAGGTCTCATTGAGCAGCTCATGAGTCTGCCTGTCGCTGAGCAGCAGGAGAATTTGGAGGCCTTCCGGTGGACGAGTCAAAGGATTTGACGGGTGAGGACTCACCTTCCATTCTGCTCGTGCTTTTTCCTGTTCTTCTAGTGTAGCTTGCCCCACGTGATTGCAGTGAACCCAGGGTCCAATCCCGTCGACCTTGACAGCAGTAGGAGTGGTAAGGAGAACAACATAAGGGCCTTCCATCTAGGTTCTAATACCCACAGGAGGGGGTCTTCCATACAGAATCTCAAAAGGGGTAAGATTCAGCTTAAAGAGTGCGAAGGGAAGGAGGGTCATCCAGTCCCCGCCAGTCTCTATTGCCAACTTTGTCAAAGTTTCTTTTAGAGTCCAATTCATTCTCTCAACCTGTCCTGAGCTCTGGGGATTATCCATTTCATCCCCAGGGCTTGGACCAGCCCTTGTACAATCTAGCTCACAAAGGCAGGTCCGTTATCAGAGCCCATAGTCACTGGCAGCCCATACCTAGGTATTATCTCCTCTAAGATCCTTTTAGCAACCACTATTGCTGTCTCTCCCTTAGCGAGGAAGGTTTCCACCCACCGTGAGAAGGTATCTACCAGAACCAGCAGATCGCGATACCCGTACTTGCCTGGCCTTACCTCAGTGAAATCTATCTCCCAGTGTTGCCGTGGCTCTTCCCCTCGGTACCTCATTCCCATGTGCTGCTTTTTCCCTGTCCTCATCAGCTGGCACGCTTTGCAAGCCTGGATTATCTCTCGTCCAGTTGCATTTTCCTCAAACACTGATCAACATGCAGATTCAGTCCATATTTGCTTTCATTTATCTACTAAGTGTACCCAAGCTTCTTCTTCAGAGACTCTGGCATCTCAGGGGGAGGAGGGCGAGGGAGCCTGAAGTAGATCTTCACAGAATCATAGATAAACCACTGTAGCGCAGTCAGAGTGCCGATCATGATGATGCAGGCAAAGAGTCCCTTCCATACACATCTAAATCCAAGTATTAAGAGGTCCCCGGTGGCATGGCTGCATGCCTCCTCAGTGGTTCCAGTGTCCTTTAACTTCTGTGGGTTCACCTGAATACGGCATTTCACTAATTCCAGAGGAACACCAGCAGTGTGTGTCAGACCACAACTTAAGACCCCACCAAAGCCACACAGTGCATAAAACTTCGCAGAGCCATATTCACAACTGTACTCTTCTACCGTGGTGGCTCCCACTTTCCTTTGCCCATCTGCTCCCATTGGTGAACCATATTAGCTCACTGTTGTCTAGGGATACATCAGTTAAGTCTTTTCGTGCTGCCAGGGCCTCAGCCCGTAATGACCTCTGGGTGGCAAGTTTGATATTCGTAGAGGTCCTCACTTACAGCCTCATTAAACAAGGTAGGGGAGTTCTTAAATCCCTGTGGGAGGTGGGCCCAAGTTAATTGTATCACCGGTTGGCCTTCCCCCTCGGTCCACTCAAAGGCAAACATCTCCTGGCTCTGGGCCACCAGGGGTAGGCTGAAAAAGGCATCTTTCAAGTCTAACACAGTGTACCATGTGTACTCAGGCAGCAAACTGCTCAGGAGGGTATATGGGTTAGAGACAGTGGGGTGTATGTCACTCACCCATTTGTTGACTTCTCGGAGGTCTTGGACAGGTCTGTAATCTGTCCCTCCTGGCTTCTTCACTGGCAGGTAGAGGGTGTTCCAAGGGGATTGACACTGCTTGAGAATTCCGTCATCCATGAGATGCCAAATATGGGGAGTGATCCCCTGCCTAGCTTCCTGGCTAATGGGATACTGTCTCACCCTCACAGGAGTTGCCCCAGCCTTTAGCTCGATGATGACCAGATGTGTCTGTTTGGCCAGTCCCATCCCTGCCATTTCAGCCCAGGCCAACGGGTATTTATTCATCCCTTAAGGCTAAGGATAAGACATGTATTGGCTGTCCAAGCCCATCCATGATTGTCATTCTCCCAGCTCTGTAGGCTTAACTGAATAAAACCCAATGGCCACTACTTTCTTCCACAGAATCTTAGCATAATCAGTACTGCTATGACACAGGAATGGGATCTCATTTCTCTCCATTTCCTGCTTTAACTACTCTCTCCCCAAGAGTTCTCACCTGCTTAAGCCCCTCTCTAGAAGGGACAGATGTTTTCACAATATCATCAATAGCCCACCACTGATCAGCAAGGTAAAGTGCCACAGCTGTGAATGAGTCCTCAGGTGCAAAAAGAGCAAGAACTTTCTGGGTCTGATCTCCACCATAGAGAGGTACAAAGCCTACATTTGACAGGCTAATAGGAAAACATTCCAGATTTTCAGGGTCCCCACACCTCAGATCTAACATTTAATCTTCAGCAGAATTTTCCAGATCCTCATGACTGCAATTATCCAACATATCCACAAGGAATGCCATCGGCCAAATGAATCTGAGTCAACAAGTCTCTTCCAAGTAGAGCGGTTGGCCATTCTGGTATCACCAAAAACGAATGGGACACCTGGTGGGTCCCCAGATCTACTTTTCATTCTGTGGTCCAATAATATCTTTTTGTCCCCGTGTCTCCTTGCACCAAGCTGGTTCTCTTAGACATTTGTCCCAGTTTTTGATTTAAAACAGAGTGTTGGGCACCAGTATCTACCATGAAGCCAACGGGTTTCCCTTCCACATGTATGATTACCCAGGACTCGGGGAGGGGTGCCGAGTCTTGACTCCCCTAGTCACTGTCTTTCCCCACATATAGAACTCGAGTTCCAGGGGAGATTCTCTCTCTCTGGGTTGTACCTCTCCTTGGGTCCCTCTTAGGGCATTCGTTTTTCCAGTGCACCTGTTCTTTGCAGTAGGCACACTGATCCTTCTTTAGGACCTGCCTTTTTGGTTTCTGTTTTTCTCCCGTCCAGGGGTCTCAAGGTTCCCTCAATTCTGTTCCGGCTTTTATCCCCGCAAAAAGAATCTGGGCTAGCTCCCTCTGGTTCTTCTGGTTTTCCCTCACTCTATGTTCTCTATCTTACTTCCTGATCCTTTCAGCTAATTCCCTTTCCTCCCGTCAAATTCATTCTTCACTTTCTTCTGGGGTCTCCCTATTACTAAATACCTTTTCAGCTGCTTTCAGTAAATCCTGTATCGTCTGTTCTCCCAATCCTTCTATCTTTTGTAATTTCCTCCTAATTTACAAATGCTAATTTACAAGTGCGTGAATCCTCAGCGTGGGGGTCCATAGGTGTATATTGCCTGAAAGCTTCCATCAGCCTCTCTAGGAAGGCTGCCGGGCTCTCAGTGGGCTCTTGCCTTACTAAATTTACCTTTGCCAAATTTCTCTCTTTTCTTGCTGTGGCCCACAGGCCAGCCATCAGAGTCTGGCAGTACACTTGGAGATGCTCCGTACCTTCCATTCGCTCAAAACCCCAGTTAGGCCGCAACAGAGGAAACCCCTTGTCCACAAGATGAGGCTGGGCGGTTGGCCTCCTGTCGGCCCCTGGGACCCGTTTCCACGCTTCTTCCTGAATTCGCTCCCGTTCTTCTGTGGCGAAGAGCACCTGCAACAGCTGCTGTCAATCGTAGTGAAAGGAGAGTTTCACCTGGTCGGGCTCTAGTTACTGAGGCTCACTTATTGTAGGGCCTTCAGAGTCCGCCAGAGTGTAGCCTGGCCGGGACTCATCAATTGCCCCCACAACCATTTGCCAGTTCACTGAAACTCCTGAAAAGAGTAGACACACACAAACACGGAGAGCCAAAGACAAACACACAGACAGACAAATGTTGGCCGACAACACAGAAACCTTTCTCCTGTTCCAGATATCTTCCTGCTTCACAGCAGGGCCTCAGATTTACACTGGACTTCCTGTGCCAGATACTTTCCTGCTTCACATCAGGGCCTCGCATTTACACTAGACTTCCTGTGCCAGATACCTTCCTGCTTCACAGCAGGGACCCAGATTTACACTGGACTTCCTGTGCCAGATATCTTCCTGCTTCACATCAGGGCCTCGCATTTACACTAGACTTCCTGTGCCAGATACCTTCCTGCTTCACAGCAGGGCCTCGGATTTACACTGGACTTCCTGTGCCAGATACCTTCCTGCTTCACAGCAGGGCCTCGGATTTACACTGGACTTTCTTGTCCTGCCTGAGACAATGCCGGCACACACACAGACATGTACAAACACGGAAATCTGAAGGCAAGCACACTACAAACAAACGTCAGCGGACAAACAGCGCTGGGTTCTCGGGCCCCCTGAGTGTTCCTGAGCACCGGTGCTATTATCTATCGTTCCCCTCTTTCCTGGGAGTGTTCTCTTCCCCTGGTCAAGGGATCCCAGATGGCCCCCAAATGTTATGCCCGACATCCGAATCCCCGAGCGTGAATACAGAAGGCCTCCAAGACAATGCAACTGGCAAAAAGGGGAAGTTTATTACTGACTCGAGCCAGGGCTCTCCGACACAACCAACGCAGTGGTGTGGGTCAGAGAGCCCTGAGTCCAAGCTGTTACATAAATTTATAGAGTGAGCACACGCCTTTGGTAGTTGATTTAAGCGGATTGGTTACAAATTTGCAAAGCAATTTCATTGGTCAAAACTTTCACGTGGGCGGGACTTTCCCAGGGGTTTCTGCCCGTTCCTAATTTCCTAATTGGCAAACAGCGGTCAGTATTAAGTGGAAGCTAATTGGTCCTAATTGGCAAACAGCAGTCAGTGTTAAGCAAAAGCTAATTGGTTGTATCCAGATGACCTGATAATCTTACCAAATAGAAAGGCCTACTCCTAATCTAAGCTGCGTTACTTCTGCAGGCCTCACAACCTGAGGGCAAGGTGGTCGGCCCAGCGCAGCTCCTGCGGATGCCCCTCGGGGAGCCTCTGTTTCTGAGTTGTCATCGCTGGTGGTTGGGTGGCCCCAGTGGGGTGACTTGGCTACTGGGTCAGCAGGGCTAATGCCTGGCCAATAAGTGGCCCTAAGTTGGAGGGGGTCGTGGGGGGTCGGGACCGGGCTTCAGAATCTGGGGAACACCGGCTACGTGAAAACAGCACTTCAGTGTCTGAGCCACACACTGCCCCTGGCCAGCTGGATGGTGTCCCAGCATCACACCACCCTCTGTCGGGCCCGCACCTCCTGCACTCTCTGTACCATGCGAGCTCACGTGACCCGAGCCCTCCTTCACCCGGGAGAGGTGATCTGGCCCCGCAAGGACCTGCTGGCGGGCTTCCACAGACACCAGCAGGAAGTCGCCTACGAGTTCCTGATGTTCACTCTGAATGCCATGCAGCAAGGCTGCTTGAGTGCATCCCAGCCGTTGGCCCATCTCTCCGAGGACACCACCCTCATCCGTCAGATCTTCCACGGGACTTGAAGGTCTCAGATCCAGTGTCTCCACTGCCTCGGTGTCTCAGACACGTTCGACCCTTATGTGAACATCAGCCTATATATCACGGCACCTCAGAGTGTGGAGCAAGCTCTGAGAAAGCTGGTGAAGCCCGAGAAGCTGGACTCTGAAAATGCCTAGGACTGTGGCGTTTGTCTGCGGAAGGTGCCTGCCACCAAGAAGTTGACTTTGCACAGCACGTCCCAGGTCCTGGTGATAGTGCTGAAGTGGTTCACACAGGTGATCGGGGCCAAAATGGCTCAGGAAGTGCACTATCCCCAGTGCCTGGACATGCAGCCCTACACACTGAGCAGAAGGCAGGACCACTGGACTACATGCTCTATGCCGTGCTGGTGCACTCTGGGTGGAGTTGTGAGGGAGGACACTACTTTTCTTACGTGCGAGCAGGCAACGGCCAGTGGTATAAGATGGACGCAGCCAAAGTGACTGCCTGTGATGTGAGTTCTGCCCTGAGACAGAGCACCTACATCCACTTTTACTCCCAGGAGGGTGCCTGGGAAGGGGTTGAGCCGGTGGAAGACAACAGCGGCAGATCTCCTGGGTCTCAGGTGTCCCCAGGGGACACAGAGGTCGAAGGAATCAGCTTAGAGCAGTGGAGATGCCTCCAAGAGCACAACCGGCCGAAGCTGGCCTTTGACCTCCTGAAGATCCAGTTGGCCCTGCCTGCCGGTGCAGTTGTGATTCACCAGTCCAAACACGGAGGAGGAAGAAACAGCAAGCTGCCTGAACAGGAGAATGACGGGCTCGATCACACCACCGCCAGCACCACTGGCACCAACACAATGACCAAGGGGAGAAAGGCGACCCAACGAGTCCCAAAGAAACTTCTCCACCAGCATGGCACAGGTGCCTAAGTGGAGATGGGTCATGCAACCGTTCCTTTCTGAAAGCAAAGGTCCTCCCCGCACTGAGGAAAGACCCAAGCCTGCCCTAGACTGTGAGAGCAAGACCATTGGACATCCGACTCTGCCCATCCTATCTGTCAGTCAGCTGTCTCGTCCCGCTTGGCCCTGGACAAATGCCGCTGGATGCAATGAGACACGGCCAGCCTCCGAAGTGTCTGGGATGGTGGGGAAACTGTCCTCTCCTAGCTGCTTTCCCGCCTGCCTCAAGATCCCGGGACCTGGTGGAGGGGCGCCCGAGGACCCTTATCGATCCCCTCTTGTGGTTTCTTTCTTTCTTTTGGTTGCTGGCTTCAAATCCAAAACCATCCATCAAACGGTGGACCTGGAATTTGCGATTTAGCATCTCAGACCTAGAGGGCCAACTGTGCCTCCTAACCACGCTTGTTGGCTTGGCAAGGAACAGAGAACTTTCCACTGGCGTTCTCCCCCACACGGTTACCTACAGCCCACCGTGCCCTCCACCCGTAGAGAGGACAAAGAATGATGAGCAGTATCTTCCCCCAAGAACACGAACAAATGTGCCCTGGTCGAGGAAGTCGAGCCACCTACAGGCCACCATCATTATCACCACCAATCTTCCTCCGCCCCAAGGCCTCAAATGGACTTACTGCTTGCCCCATCCACACCCTCTGGAGAAGAAGAAGGTGAAGGAGAGGGAGAAGGAGAAGGAGGTGAAGAAGGTGAAGAAGGAGAAGAAGGAGAAGAATGGTGATTGGATTGGCGTGGCAGAATCAATGGGAATGTCGCCTGATGCTGGGGGAAATCCGTGCAAAAGAGAGACAAATACTGGCTGATCTGGCTTCTCTGTGCCATGGGACGGAGGCAAAAGGACAGCAAGTTTGTGAGCACCTGGGTCATAAAGCACAAAGCAGTAGCATCCTGGGATGGGATGGGGCAGCTGGAGTTGGGAGGGGTGTATAAGGCTAAGGAAAAAGCGGGGTCACGGCCAACTTTTACTAGTAAGGATCAACGGAATCAACATGTCAGCTATGGGAAACCCGTGGACTGTGGAACACCCGTGCTGGAAGGCCAGCATAATGTCCAGGTCGGGAGAGCAAACAAACATACATGTCACACACCAAGAAAGAAACCAACAGTCATCCTCCTCCAGGAACGAAATTTGTTTATACCTTAAGTTATAGTGAGTTATGAGCCCCTCAGTTGGAAAGATGACTCTTGAAGTCAGCTAGTGTAATTAAAGAAGAAAAAGAGAATGAAAACAAGCAAAAAATCATAATAAAATGAACAGAAAATAAAGGAAAATTTAAAAATGAAAGAAAACACACACACAATTAAAAAAAATAAGAAGAAGAAAGAAATACAAAAACAACTAAGATTAAAAATGAGCTGTAGAAATGAATCCAAAGTTGCAGCGACCTTATGGCTTTCTGAAGAAGCTCTCTTTCGATCATGACCAATGGCCCTGAAGGGAAAAAAGCATTTTTGCCACACTTATGGCATCTTTTGGTGCTAGGACCTTGAACGCTAGAAGAATGGCTAGTGAGAAACCATAGAAATTGGAGTGAACCTCAGTCGAGAGCAAAGTTGAGGCAAGGGTTTATTGTTGTCCGGGGAGGGGCTGCCCTCAGGCAGGGGTCTGGGGTCGGGAGACCCCTAAAGGGGAGAGGGTAGGTGGGCAGACATATGTTTCCACAAGTGTGTTAGGATCTGAAGGGTGAGCCCACGGAATTCCTCCCCAGCCCGCATGTGTGTGCTGAACTTAGAAGCCCTCAGTGACTCTCTAGCGGGCAAGGCTGGAAGGCCAAAGGCCCCCCGAATCATTTGCATCCTGAGCCCTTTGGTCCAGGGCCAGATGGGAAGTGCGTGCGGGGCTTCGTCATGGGGAATTCCCCGAGCAAAGTGTGGATGGTGGGATGTCGGGAGTGGGAGTGAGCACGCCCTCAGACGCCTCAGCCAATGAGGAGCTTGCGCGTGCGGAGGTGGGGCTGTGGGAAAGTCATCACAGGATCGAGGGGGCGGGGCCCAGCCCCTTTTTCAGAGAAGCACCATCTGAGAGAAGGAGGCGTCGTGTAGTGCAGGTGCAGGTAGAAGATGGAAAGACTTGCTCTCAGATTCCTCCCTTCCCGATGGTGAGATGTGCAGGGCGCCTGAAGGCATTTCTGCATCTCCCTGATTGCGGGTGCTAGGTGAACCTAGCTTGCTTAGAGCAGAATCATACTGTTCTAAGCAGAGATTTTCATACTCCCCCAAGCAGGAAATGAAGACACCTTAAAATCATGCTGTTACATGACAAAAGCAAGTTGTAAAACAACACACATCATTTGTCTAGCTGAGCTAAAATATAATACTATATTCTCCATATATATATATATATATATATATATATATATATATATATTTGAATTTTTTTTTTTAAAGCTGTGAGAATATATACAAATGAACCACAGGTACCTTGATAGGGAAGAAAGAGAAATTTTACTTTTACTCTAAATTATCCAGTTTTTCTGTGTGTACTTTTAATTCAGGATGAACTTGAACAAAAGAGTATATTTTTTGTATTAAATAAACACAGTATCTATGATTGTACAGGACTAGCTTATCATAAAAACCAAACCAATGTATTTCAGAGTCAAACAAATGACAAGCTATGTGTAAGAGACTGAATATTTGCTGAAGTGTTAAAGACAGAAGGAGCACACGAGCAGCCCAATCAATGAAATGTGGGCTGAACACTGATGTCTCCTACAGTCACTAGAACATACCTTGAACACTTGCTGGGTTTATGTCAGCCTGGAAATCAGTTACCTGTTTAAGGCAAGTCAGAATTTATGCCAGGCCCATAGTAAAGACATGTTTTAACTAATTTGGCTGCCAATACCTCTGAGGGTAAGAATATGTACATTTTATTCTCAAAACTTATTTTGGCATGTCCTATAATGAATTATTTCATTAAAAACAAAACACTCAAACCAACATTGAAAACCACCCTTTTGGTATACCTTAAAGCTTTTGCTATCTTAGAGCTTTCTCTTTTTCTGTCATCTCTTAAACACATGCAAAATAAATACAGTGGAGTGCCCAGCAGGAGCTGTTACTTAAGGAGCTCTGGGCCTCAGTCCTTAGTAGGAGATTAAGTGGCAAAGAGCATTTTTGCTCCAGAATTCTAAAGGCATTTTGGTGTTGGATAATCTGAACCTGTGGAAAGCATATGACAGCCTGATACTGTTTCTTACAACTGCCGCAGTTCAATGATTTTCATTATCTTACTTTCTGTAAGCAAATATTGAGAATGCTCAGGACAGAGCATAAATATAATGATATAAATCATTATAAATAGCATATAAGCAGAAAGTTTAGTTAGATGTGAGTCTAACTTACCTTAAATTCCTAGCTCCTGTGACTCTCAGTCCATAAGGCTCAGACTACATTCTTTGGGCATTTCTACAGAGTGGACAGTAGGTAGCACCTTCACCCTGTTTAAAAAACAGTTCACCAGCTTTCCTTGTTTGCTTGCATTTTAACTGTTTTACCACCATTGCACAGAAAACAAAGTAATTTCGTTCGTAAGTGTATGAAGTCCAGATGAATGTCTTGGGAGCAATTTCAGAACACAAAGCCAATTAACTGAATCTGTAGGAAGCATTTACAAATAACCACAGAAAAGACTTTACGTTTCTGCAGACCCAAACTCCAAAAAGAAAGTGAAAGTCACTGAGTCATGTCTGACTCTTTGTGACCCCTTGGACTGTAATCCCGTCAGGCTCCTCTGCCCATGGAATTCTCCAGGCAAGAATGCTGGAGTGAGTGCGATTCCCTGCTCTAGGTGTCGGGAGCCGCCCCGGTGTGCCCAAACTGTGACAAAGTCATGGGACGAGAGAGGAACCTGCAAGGCAGCTCTTTCTCACACGGGATTGCCCGGGGGCCCAATATGTCCCCTCAGGAGTCTCTAGGATGAGAAAGGAATCTGCAAGCAGCTCTTCCCCTCAAGTATGTCCGGGGGGAATGGTATGTCCCTTTCTTCCTTCTGTTTTACTGTTGTTGGGGTTTGTATTAATTTTTGGAAATATAATATATAGTAATAAGGCCTCCCTGGAAAAGTCCAAGCCTTTTTTGGAAATGCTCATGATTTCTCTGGCTCAGGACATGACCATAAACATCAAGCCAGCAAAGAAAAGGCCACAGGTATAGTTTGGCTGCTTGCTTAAAAGATTATAATGTTCCAGAATAGAAAAGAGTAGACGCATTTAGATTTAGAAGTAGATGTATTGCATCAGTTTACTTGCTCCTTGGTGGAGAGGGTTTTCATTCTTGCTGTTTCCTTGCTGCTTTTTGTTCATTGTTTCCTTTTCTTTAAACAACATGAGGTTATGGGTATTCTTGTAGAGTTAGGAAATGGGGTACATAGATTTCAATAGCAGGTTTATATTAACCTGCCATTATCTCACTATTAACAGAGGTGTTCTGCTTCTTTAGAGGTGTTTTTGCTGTTTAATAATTAATCATTGTAAATTGAGATTTTGTGGTTTCAGGTAAAGAAAAAAATCAGGTTTTTCTCATGGCACTATTCTCAGAAATGTCAAACAGGTTACTGTGACCCTTCCCATGTATTGTTTTATTGTCCAAAGAATTTACACTGTGCCTGAGATTTGTAGGACATTGTTCTTGTTAGAGTGACAATGTTAGGCCATGGAGGGAAGAAGGCTATGTACGGGGTGTTTAAAAATAAACTCTGTAATCGGAAATGTTCTAGATGAATGGACAGGGGAAAACACGGGAAAGAAAAGTATTGACAAACGGCCTGCTGCTTCCTGCCTGCTGCCGGGCATTATGAGAAGGCCCCAAGGAGATCTAGGAAAAGCAAAGGGGAGTCCAACTCAGCAGAGCGGCCTGGAAGCGCGAGGGAGCTAAAGAGACAGGAAGCACGAGTCAGGTCAAGCAACGACCCACTTCCGGCTGTGCTGATAACGGACGTGGCCGAGCTTCCTGCTCCCTGCGCGCGCGTCTCTGCGTCTGCAGGCACTTCCGGTTTGACTCACCGTGAGAGGCGACTGCTTGTCAGAGGGTAGATCTTTTCTGTCATCGATAAACTGTCTTTTCCTTGCTGTCGGCCCTGTAATCCGGCACTATATGCTCCTTGTCCTACTGGCTGCTAACATTTTCTGTAAAAGGAGATCTAACTGTCAAGAGTTCAAAATTCCAGTGGTCTGTGAAGTCCCACCGCCAATCCACTCTCCAGAGTTGTGTTTGAATCAGGCAAAAATACTCATTACAGACTTAGGATTGAACATACTAATGTGAGAACATGAATGAATTTAGAACTTTTAGAAAGTCTAATTTTAAAGGTATTTGTTTATCTTTAAAGCCCAATGAGAAAATTTTACTCTTACTTATCTTGTCTGAGGAATAAACATGGACAGATACTGAAAAAAAACGACAAAATTTGAGGCTTTGAAGAATGGAATTAAAAGAGAATGGGTCTCATGAAGAGTAACTCCTTTGGGATGGAGAAGCCGAGAGGAGAAACAAATTGATTCAAGAAAAGAGCTTATTATTAGAGCTGAGGTCATCTGCCATTTAGTCAAATTTACTTTTCTGCATGTCAGATCACCTTATACAGACTTGTACAGACACACAATACAACCACCATCTCCACTGATACACAGAGGGCTGCCCTGGCCACCGCTCAGACCACCTTGTGGGGCACTCAAGATGCGCAGGACTCCATCCCATGTGTCCTGGGGAAGTGACTCCCATGAGGTCCAACCGCTGAGCCTAGTTTCACTCTGTTTTCAAACAGCCCTTTAAGTCCCCGAGGGCAGTGCTCGTCTCTCTCACCACATAAAATGTCCCCCCATGTTTCACTGCTCCTCATTAACATGGCTGCTGGTTTTATAATCAGTCTTAAGATATGGTCACCTGATTCTAATATTTTTTATTGTCCTGAAGTCAGTTAAGTGTTTTATATCTTATAAGCATATGAATATGTCAGATTCAGAGGAATAATTAAAGTATGAAGTCAAATGATTATCCTATCCATATGAAGTATATAAATATAGTCTCTGGGAGATGGTGAAAGACAGGGAAGCCTGGTTTGCTGCAGTCCATGGGGTCAGAAAGAGTTGGACATGACTGAGTGACTCAGCAATGATAAAATATTATTTCAGTTCATAATGAATGCACAGTGCATAGGGGAAATTGGGAGAAAAGTATTTTAAAAATTAGATCGAGCTTAGCTAATAAAATTAGCAGTGGTAAATGTTGTTTGAGGGAAGAACATAATGAATTATGAATTAGGAAATTTTCCTCTTATGTGAAAGGAAAAAGTCAAAAGTGACAGAACATTCTCATGAGTAGACATATTTATTTATCAACTGTTTGTTTTCTGTCAGCCTACTTCCATTTTAAGAGTTTGTGGGGTTTCCATGACGGCTCATAGTAAGGAATGCTGCCAATGCAGGGCACACGAGTTCAATCCTGGTCCAGGAGGATCCCGCGTGCGTCAGAGGAACTAAGCCCTTTCACCACAACCATTGAGCCTGTGCTCTAGAGCCTGGGGTCCACAGCTGCTGAGCCCACGCTCTGCCACTACTGCAGCCCATGACAGGAGAAGCCGCTGCGAGGAGAAGGCCGTGCACCGCACCCAGAGAGTGCGCCCCGCTCACCGCAACCAGCGCAAAGCCCGTGCAGCAGCAAGGACCCAGCACAGCCCCACCCAAGAAAAGAGCCTGTGCAAGAACAGCCGAAGCCCACTCCGCGTTGTCGCTCCCGGCCCGTGGCCTGAGCAGTGGGGGCTGCAGGCCAGCCCTCGGGGGCACTGCGGAGTGGGCAGCGAGCTCGCCTGCCCGCCTGTGGACTAGGCCACCACCTCAGATGAAGCCACGTTGCACCCAGGTGATGATGTCACTCATTCACCGTGACGTCCTTCTTGGTCAGAGCTTGCTCAATGCCACCTCCCTTTCCCTTTTAATCTCTTCAGAGTGTGCAGACGTGGCGATCAGGCACGACCTCCCAAGAGTGTTCACAGGAAACGGTGCCAGGCACGGGCAGAACTGCCCGGGTGAGCACCCGCCATCAGACCCACCGACTGAGCTCCCTTTGTGCCGGGAATGGGTCGTCTCCAGAATGCAGAGGAGAGTCTGTGTCACACAGACCGGTGGTGAGAAGTTCACAGGAGTCTTGGCTCCTGGACCCTGCCTGGGGCTGGCTAGTGGAGGCTCCAGGAGTGAAGCGGCCGACCACAGGAGCGGCGGCAGCAAACCGCAACACAGCTCCCTGGCGAGGGTTCCTGGAGGACGCAGCGGTGACAGAGCTGGGTTTTCAATGGCAACAATGACCTGAGCTGCCAACAGACGTTTCTCCCAGGTTCTCTTCGGATTCCTAATGTAGACGCCCTCACTTTTCCTTCTGTAGATGTACTGCTCCACTGGGAAGTAAAGGTTGGTGCCACCTAAGGGCTCCTGCTGCAAGGAACGTGATGATGTCCCCCTTCATTTGCCGGACATCGAGGACCCAGAGTAGTCTAAAAGATTCTCTTAAGTCATGAAAAGAATCCAGACAGTGCCATATGGACCACTGTCTAGGTAGTGTTGAAAAAGCCTGAGAAGATGTTTTAGAGAAGTCAGATAATCTTTCTGATAAAACAAACTTGACTTTCATTCAGTTGGTAGAAATAACACTATGAGCTTTACTCTTTAGAAGTTTAACATTTTTTATAATGTTTTGACATTTATGAAAAATTTATAATACATGTACAAGGTTCAAGAACCTAAAAATATAAAATATTTCATATTACCTTTCTCCTCCTATCCCCTCCCTTCTTGTGAAAGCTATGCTGCTTTCCCGGTTAGTCATGGTGTTTCATTTCCCAGGAATCTTTCCAGAGTTTTGAATTTTTAAAAAATTATTTATTTGGCTGTGCCAGGTCTTAGTTGTGGCCTGCGGGACCTTTTCCACGGGAACTCTTAGCTGTGGCATGTGGGGCCTAGTTTCCTGACAAGGGACTGGACTCAGGCCCCTACAATGAGAGTGCAGACTCTTAGCCACTGCACGAGGAGAGATGTCCCAGAATGTCATTTATGCAGACACAAGCAACTATGAATATTTGTTTTTTCTTCATTCTACATGGTGGTGTTAGTGGTAAAGAACCCAGCTGCCAATGCAGGAGACAGAAGAGACTTGGGTTCAACCCCTGAGTCTGGAAGATTCTATGGTGAAGGAAATGGCAATCCACTCTAGTATTCTTGCCTGGAGAACCTCTATGGGACAGAGGAGCCTGGTGGCCTACAGTCCACAGAGTCACAAAGTGTCAGACATGATTGAATGACTTAGCACACAGCCACATTTAAAACCAGAAATAGCAGTATACTGTGCACAATGTTTTATCATATCTTGTTTATATTCAGCTGACAGTATCTTGCGGAAAACTCTCTCTTGGGACACTATTTTCTGCAAATCAGTCCACTGAATGGATGAGGTACTATAACACGCTTTGCTGGTCCACATTGGAATAAACACTAATATTCAATTACATCTTGACATCACAAAAAACAATGTAATGCATAACCTTAGCCTATGTTATTCCACTGCAGGAAAATGTATAAACTTCTAATGCATTGAATAATGTCCAACATTCATGTGGGACTGATAATCCCCACCAGCTACAGTGAAGAAACCTCCTTGAATATGTGGAGCATTCAACCAAGGTGCAAAAAATGCATGTATTAGAGTTGAAACTAAAAAAAATGAAAGAAAGAAAGAAAAAGAAAGAGGGAGAAGTAGAGAGAGGTATGAAACTATTCACAAGACTTAAAGTAAAGGGAACATAGACTTGTACTAACAAACCTTAGCAATAATCCTGAAAAGTGTTTGTAATGCAAGTAACCATTGCCTACCAGGAAAAAAAATAAATTAATACTTTCAGAAAACATATAAATAAAAGAAAACAAAAACATTTCTATTACCCAGGAAACTTTAAGACATTTAGGGGTCCTATGTCAGACAGAAGGTCTGATGTATATTTCATACTATTTCATACCCACCCATAAAAAATGAATGTAAACCCTTTTATATACACTTAAAATATTTTAGAATATTCAAGAAATTGATTACTTTTTGGAAAAAAATGAATTGTCAAGACCATTAATTAAAGCAACTAAAGCAAAAGAAAAATAAGCAAGGAAGGCTATAAAATAAAAACTTTCGAGAATTACTTCTGAAAATCATGTAAATGCTATGCAAGCAAAGGAAAACTGACTACAAAAGTACCACATAGTTTTAGAGAATCAAAAATAGAAGAACAGAAGAAATCTGTATTTTGTGAATATAATTTAACCCTGATGTCAGAACTTGACGTAAGTGACATAAAACAAAAGCACACACCAATTTCACCTACTATTCTTGGCCTCAAAATCCTAATCTATTAAATAATAATAAATGATATATTAACATTTGCAGAGAAATTCTCCATCTCTAAAAAACTTAGGTTTACTCACAATTTTTGTTCTTTTAAAGTAAGTCTAGTTGTATATTCTAAGAAGTGCTTCCTCCAGAAGACGTGGGATATATGTACAATGGAAAACTACTCAGCCTTGAAAGTGAATGAAATAATGCCGTTCGCAGCAACGTGGATGAACATGGTGATTTCATATTAAGCGAAATAAGTCAGATAGAAAATGACAAACATTGTATGATATCACATATGTCAAATATTGGAAAATGATACAAATGAACTTATTTACAAGACAGAAGTAGAGTCTCAGACATAGAAAACAAGCTTATGGTTACCAAAGAGGATCACGGGGGATGAGGGGAGAGGTAAATTAGGAGTTTGGGATCAATATGCACACACTACTCTATATAAACTAGGTGAACAGCAAAGACCTACTGTATAGTGCAGGGGGCTATACTCAATATCTTGCAATGGTCTATAATGGGAAAGAATCTGAAAGAATATAGAGTCTCTCAAAGAGACATGTCCAACTCTTTGGGACCCCAGGGTCTGTAGCCTGCCAGGCTTCTCTCAAAGGAGGAGTCACAAAGAGCTGGACACAGCAGAGGGACTAGCATTACATCCCTACTACTACGCTCGTTCTTAGCCAACTGGAGAAAGACATGAACGCCTTATCAGTGCCGCATTAAGTTTTGCTCTAAGATGCCTGCCATATAGGCAACAATTTGAACATATTCTGAATTTGAGTTGTGCTTGCAAGTGACTGTGTGAGGACAAACAGCTGGTGGATGAAGGCACGGCTGATCCAGAGGATCCGAACCAGGCAGGAAAAGACAAACACACTTAACACACATTGAAATAGTAAACTGACCAAGGACATGGCAGCCAGTCATACTCCCTCGTTCTCCACTTGTCCACCCATAATTGTCTACAGTCTGCTGTGAGTCTTGGCTACTGTAAAATAGAGTGTATTAATAGGAAATTTGAGACATAATAAGGCAAACAGATAAGGAGACAACAGTCATTGAAAAGAGGGTTAATGGGTTACAGTTCCCAAGAGGAGGGACAGGCCACGCCATTGGGCCACACGGGAAAGGACCGGACTTGTCCAGAGAGGGAGGGAGGGAGATTCAGTACAGGGGGCCTTTACTGTGACTCCTCAGGAGGCAACAGTGAGATGGGTGTGCAGGTTCAGGGCTGACTAGTGCATGTGGTCCTAGCAGCCATCCTTGGTGTCTGGCTCTGGTGACAGGGAAGGGGGACCGTGGCCCAGAGGGCAGATTAAATGTCACCTCCTCAGAGACATGTTGCATCTGCAGTGACAACTCCCCCATGTCTCCTGCCCTTACCACCTCGGTCCTTCACAGCACCAGGGCCGGCCCTGTCATCATCTGCTGTGGCCCGTCACCTGGAGAAGTGGCCCTTGGTCACGGCCTGGAGACTCCTCCTCCCCCCACCCAGTCCCCTCCCATCCCACTGTCCTGTGTCCCCCCCTTCACTCTAGGGAGCCGATTCTTCTACAAGCTGTTCTGTTTATTCCTTGTCTCCTTCCACAGCGTCAGCTCTGTGGGAGTAGCAGAATCGTTCCTTTTTAAAGTGTGGTGGTTTTCTGTCTTATTCTCTTGAATTTCAAGGACTGTGAGGTGTCATGGTTGGATCCCTGCCCCCAGCACGGGCCTGGCACAGAGCACATGTGCTTTCAGCATTTGGGAAAGAATACACCTTTCACTGTGCTATGCGCAAGGAACCAGCAATGATAAGCCTTGTTGCTGCCCCCAGGGGACTTAAAAACAAGACAACAGTCCCCAAAGGAGTTGCTTAGTTAAGAACCATACTAGCAAATTAGATGTAAATGCAGTTTCGGCTCCTCCAGAAATGAAACCTTGAACCAGTTGGCCAGGAATCTTCTGATTATCACTAGTTAAGTATTGGCCTGAGATACCCCTGCCAGCCCCTAATGGAAAGTAACCTTGCAGTAACCACTTGGATTCTTTGCCCAGTACAACTTGCTTGTCTCTGATCCCTTATGGCTGTAAAAGTCTTTTATTTTGTGCAAGTCCTCAGAGTTTCTTTCTGCCAGGCGGGTGTATACTCCTCAGTTCTGTCTTGTCACAACAAAGATTTGGAGTGACAGACATTAAAGCCCTCAGAGCGTCACAGCTCTCGGGTCGTGGACAGACCGTGTTATAGCTTTTAGACAAATCAATGTTACAACTCTATTTTACTTAGAAAATAGCAAGAGAATCCATCCTTGAGGAGTGAGGGCATGACAACCCAAAGACGCAAAGAGAAGAGAGTAGGGGAGCACGCAGCGTGCAGGAGAGAGAGAGAGAGAGGGCGCGGCTTTGGTTCCTCTTTATATGTGTTTTTCCTCTTCCTGGGCCTGCCCTATGTAAGTTGGGCTAACCAGGAGTGCTGTTTGTTCTACCTGAGGTCCTCACTCAGGTCCTCATTCAGGTCCTTTGACCTTCCTTTGTTCTGTATTCACGGGCTTTTCCCTTTCTTGTCTTTTAGCCACGCCATTTTGCACTCCTGTTTCCTATTCTAACTACCTAACATTTCAAACTGCTAAATTGGATGCTGCCTGATTTATAAACATTTAAATAAAGGCATTAAGATTTAAAAATTTTGCTCAGTTGGATTTTATTTTATTTTAAAAGGGCTTGTATTTTAAGATTATACTTGGCTTTTAAGAGATCGTTATAGATTCAATCAAGTTTAATCTTCCTATGTAACAAACTATTGGAAAACTTAGTGATCTGAAATATAATTTGTCATCCTCTCCCATAGTTCTGTGGGTTGTCTGGGCTGAGCTGCACACTTCTTGCTTAGAGCTCATTTGCTGCTGCAATTGGATGGCAACTGGGGCAGCATCACCCAGAGGCTCTGCCAGGTCCCCTCTCAGGACTAGATGCTTGGAGCTCACCCGTTCTGTTGGCCAGACTACCCATGACTTCTGTATGAGGCTTGGTTTTCTCACAGCAGAGCCTGGGTTTCCAGGGACCCTGGCGTGGGGGCAGGAGTCTGAGTGAAGGAAGTGGCAGCTGCCAGATCTCTTAGAAGGCAGGTTCAGAACTGGCTACAAGCCACTTCTGCAATTCTTTATGGGTCAGAGAACTCACAGGCCTGCCCAGATGCAGGAGGTTGGAGAAAAAGGCTGTTTGTCTCCTTGGAATGGGGTATCTTGTTGCATATAAGGAAGAAAAGCAGGAGTTGAAGATGACTGTCTTTTTAAGATAAACCACCACAGGGATTCTGTAATGAATATTACAATTAGGCAACAACTGGGGTCCAGTACTGCCAGGGTCCAGCCTCAGCAGGATCCAGGGTTACCCTCAGGATGAACGGCGTTGGCGAGAGAGAGGTGAGACCAGCCTTGATAGGGCCAAGTATGCGACGGAGAGAGAGAGAAAGAGAGAGAGAGAGAGAGAGAGAGAGAGAGAGAGAGAATGACCAGACGGAGGTGTTTGCAGAGTCTGGCAGAGTCTGGCAAGTCTTTATTTTTTACTGTAGCTTTTATATTCTAAGTTAGTACATTTTTAGGGGAAGAAAGTTTAACATTACATCATCTTGTCCCTCAGGAAACCAGGGCGTTTACAGTAACTTCTTTGTGAGTGTCTTATACATTATCTTCTGGCCTCGGGGCCTATTGACATTTTATGACCTAGGTGAATGCAAAGCTGTTTTCCTATAATCTATTCTTTAATGAACACAAAGGTTAGTCCTTTTGCAGAAGTTATTAATTGAATTTATCTAAAATGTTTACAACACAAAGACTCTGCAGCTCCAGTGAGGCAGCCCCTGTTTAGCATTCCTGGTTAAAATGAACAATTCTAACCACTTTTAAAATAATATTTTTGTGTTACATTACTATGCACTTGCCAAGCAGGCTAGAATGCCAGCAAAGGGGTCTAAATTGAAACACTACTTTCATCCTGGATACTCTTATAGGATACTGCTGTCCAGGGGACATGTTGATTAAAGTTCTAAGTTGATTCTGTTTGGAGAGAAATCGGGGAAGGCCTTCTACCTGTGTCACAGAAATTAGGGAGTAGTCTAATATAGCAAGCATCAGAAAGACAGAGATCATCTTTAAGGTGAGCGCTGGGCCATCTTTTCGAAATCGCTGAAATCCTGATCTGCCTTGCTTGTCAGGCCTTCTCCTCATGACCTTATCATGGGTGGGATCTCGAGTGCTGGCTCCCGGCACAGTACAGTCTAGCTGTGCTTGGAAGCTCACAGTCCAGAAGGGGAAGCATGTGAAAAAAGAACATCCCAGAACCTTCCATGAAGGAGGAAGTGGTGTAGGGTCTGTCATAATTATAAACACCAAGAAATGGGCAAATATAAAACACTTTTTTTTTTTTTTTTTTTTTTGGTCTTTGGACAATAGGAAGCAAAGGACAATGGGGCTGGTAGGGGCCATTCATGGACAAGCCTGATGTGTCCTTGGCACTGTGTTGCTAAGGACCTTGAGGGTGTAAGCAGGATCTGAGCTTTGTCTAATAGACTCGAGAATCTGTGATGTTTAGAGTGAGTGGAGGGGGGCTGCACACCAACTGCCCCTCTTCAGTAAGCCCCCTTGAAGTGAGTGTAATTACACATGCGACCACCGAAGCCCCATGGGCAGGTGTTGCTGGGAAAGGCAGTATTCCGGGGCAGAGGACAGGCAAGGGCTTCCTGGGCAGGCAGGACAGAGGCCATCGTGGTGGCAGGACGCCCACGGGGGAGCGAGGCGACCTCACTCTGCAGCCCTCCCCACTGCTCCCGTGTGCCTTATGCTCCAAGCCCTGCCCTCAGTCGGCTACCCTTTCTGGTGTTGTGTTAGGGCGACGCCGATTCCTTAATGTGCCTATTCACTCACTCACTCACTCATTGGCCTTGTGTTTGGTTTCTGCTTGGTGCCAGTCTTTGTGTAGGTGAGAAGTCATCGTTGAAGGCCCTCCTCAGATGTCACCTTCTCCACGAAGCCCTTCTTAGTCAGCATCCCTTCTCCTAGTTGCCTCAGGCCTCCTCTGGGAACCTCCCCTTGCCTATTGTGTGATCATGCTTTTGTAGCTTATGGTGAATGATGCTGGATTCATGATCTCTGGAGAAGAAGATTTAGCTTCAGGACCAGGAACCAGGTTTGATGACTCAAGAGTTTTGGGTAGCAGAGCTTTATTGAAGTGAGAAAGGGTCAGAGAAAGCTTCTGACACAGACATCAGAAGTGGGATGGAGAGTGGCCCCCTCACTAGTGTTAGCAAGGCAGCTGTATTCTTTTTAATTTATTTATTACTATAAATCAAAAGAATGTCTCAAGCTTGTGAAAAGTTTACCAGACCCACTCCCACAATTTACAAAGTAGGATAACAGGATTGGAACCTAACAATAGAAAGACCCTACCAGACCCACTCCCATAAAATGCATTGTAAGACACCAGGGTGAGTCGGAAGGTTCTCAGGAAGGAGAAAGCTGTCCTCAAGCAGCATACATTGTTGTCATATAAT